>NC_068969.1:25965048-26265048 GCF_026419915.1 Harpia harpyja
AGCATAATTCTCTGGATGGCCTCTCAGTGCTAACCTTCTGTTTGAATAAGGCAGCTAATCTTTTATTCCTGAATAATTTTTTGGTTTTTGTTGTATAAGCCTGGACAATGTTGCGAAATACGGATGTATATTAAGTCCGACTTTTGTTCTAGAATAGAAAAGTGTATTGGCTTTGTGTGGCAAGGTTTTGGTAGCAGCGGGGGGGGAGTTACAGGGGTGGCTTCTGTGAGAAGCTGCTGGAAGCTTCCCCTGTGTCCGACAGAGCCCATACCAGCCGGCTCTAAGACGGACCCGCCGCCGGCCAAGGCCGAGCCAATCAGCGACAGTGGTAGCGCCTCTGTGATAACATTTTTAAGAAGGAAAAAAAAGTTGCTGGGACATACAGAAATGGCAGCCGGAGAGAGGAGTGAGAACGTGTAAGAGAAACAACCCTGCAGACACCAAGGTCAGTGCAGAAGGAGGGGGAGGAGATGCTCCAGGTGCCGGAGCAGAGATTCCCCTGCAGCCCGTGGTGAAGACCATGGTGAGGCAGGCTGTCCCCCTGCAGCCCATGGAGGTCCACGGTGGAGCAGATCTCCACCTGCAGCCCGTGGAGGACCCCACGCCGGAGCAGGTGGGTTCCCGAAGGAGGCTGTGACCCCGTGGGAACCCCGCGCTGGAGCAGGCTCCTGGCAGTACCTGCGGATCTGTGGAGAGAGGAGCCCACGGAGCAGGTTTTCTGGCAGGACTTGTGACCCCGTGGGGGACCCACGCTGGAGCAGTGTGCTCCTGAAGGACTGCATGCTGTGGAAGGGACCCATGCTGGAGCAGTTCGTGAAGAACTGCGGCCCGTGGGAAGGACCCACGTTGGAGAAGTTCGTGGAGGACTGTCTCCCGTGGGAGGGACCCCATGCTGGAGCAGGGGAAGAGTGTGATGAGTCCTCCCCCTGAGGAGGATGAAACGGCAGAAATAACGTGTGATGAACTGACCGTAAACCCCATTCCAAAGTCCCCCTGTGCCACTGGGGGGGGTAGGTAGAGAATCCGGGAGTGAAGTTGTGCCCGGGAAGAAGGGAGGGGTGCAGGGAAGGTGTTTTGAGATTTGGTTTTATTTCTCATTACCCTGCTCTGGTTGATTGGTAATAAATTCAGTTAATTTTCCCCAAACTGAGTCTGTTTTGCCCGTGATGGTAATTGGTGAGTGATCTCTCCTGTCCTTATCCCGACCCACGAGCCCTTTTGTTATATTTTCTCTCCCCTGTCCAGCTGAGGGGCGGGGGGGAGTGATAGAACGGCTTTGGTGGGCACCTGGCATTCAGCCAGGGTCAACCTGCCAGAAAAAGTCAAAACCAAATTTTATCAATACCACGTTTGCAATGTTTTGAAGGTCAAGAGAAGAAAAGAAGTGTCAGGAAGTGCTGCAGTGGAAGAAATGGTGAAGAGGAGAAGAGTGGAAGTCGGAGCAGAGGCCTCATGCCCACAGTCGGGTATGGCCAGGTCAGTTGACTACAAAATAGCCTTCCAGGGCACATATCAATGTTTTTGATGTCTCTTGCGCCTTCCTCGTATTTCATTCCTGTGTAACCCTTTGGCCCATTTGTCTTCTTCCTTCTCTTCCCTAGGTGACAGAATCTAAGCAGCATTGCCCATGTTTGGAGAAAAGTTCTCCTGTGCTTTCAGGTTCCCATGCCATTAACTAGAGCTCTTCCCGTCTAACTCCTTTGTGTTAATGTTACCTGTAGAATCACAGCGGGATGAGAACTGGGCAGCTCGACAAAGTAGTGCACTGGCTTGCACAGCTGAGGTAGGGATGACAAGGGAGGAACTGGGAACAGTTTTCTAGCTGCCTCCCAGCCTGTTCCTCTGCGTCGGCTGATGACTGCTGCCTCTCGGCTTGAGGCAGAGATCTCTGTCTGTGGCTTTCACAGAAGCATTGAGGTTTTCGGGACCTTTGATATCATCGAGTCCAACGCCTCCTGCTCAAGCAGGGTCACCCAGAGCAGGTTGCCCAGGACGTGTCCCCTCAGGTTTTGAGTGGACTCCAAGGGTGGAGACGCCACAACTTCTGTGGGCAACCGATTGCAGTGCTCGCCCACAGTTGCAGTCAGAAAGTTTTTTCTTGTGTTCAGCTTTAATTTCATGTTTTGCGGTTTGTGCCCTTTGCCTCTTGTCCTGCCAGAAGGCGCTGCTGAGGAGAGCCCGGCTCCCTCTTCTTCCTTCCCTCCCATCAGGTGTACATTGGTAAGAGCCCCCTGAGCCTTCTCCAGGCTGAAGAGTCCCAGCCTCTCCGCATATGAAGAGTGCTCCAGTCCCTTCATCATCTTTGTGGCCCTTTGCTGGGCTCACCCCAGTGAGTCCCAGTCTCGTCCTGGGGAGCCCAGTGTGGACAGAGCACACAGACTGGCCTCAGCAGCCCTGAGCAGAGGGGAAGGATCACCTCCCTCGAGCTGCTGGCAAAACTCTTCCTAACGCAGCTCAGGGTGTTGTTGGCCGCCTTCAGTGCGAGGGTGCAATGCTGGCTTGTGGTAGCTAACTTCAAGCTTAGTTCTTCATTACTTTTCAGAGGCAGGCCCATTGTTAGTTATAGTCTGGCAGGCTTCTTTCTTTCATGGAGTGTAGCTTTTAAAAACAGAAGATTCGTGTCTGTACTTAACATTCACAAGTATGTGGCAGAGAGTCCCAGATCCAGCGTTGTGGTCGGAAGTGTTTATGCTCACCTTTCCCCTTCCATGGCGACGTACAGACCATGTCAAATCATCTCCCTTGTTGCCTTCTATTCTACCCAATTCCCAAATGTATTTCATGCAGAGGTTATAATGGGAGAAGTCTGAAGCCAGTTCTTTTCCTGCTCATACAGATGTAGTCCTTTCATTCCCCACCCCACCCCCTCCATCAGTTTCTAGTCACAATAAAACTGCTGGACGTGAGTGAAGAATGAGACCAGGATCCAGAATGCTTTCTAATCTCTTTTAGCCAAGGCGTGAGTTGTAGATTCATAAAATACAAGGCCAGAAAGGGCTATTTCATGGTCCAGTCTGGCAGTTCTCTCTTAGTCCTGTGTCTTGCCCCAGCAGTTAGGCTATTCCAGAAAAGATTAAAACAGTTAATAATTCTACAGTGTATTCTTGATTTCAAGATTAAACCGGTCAGGCATCAACTTCAAGCCTTCTGTCATTTTTTTCTGGTTACTCTGTTAGACTGAAGAGCTGAGCATTCAGTCTGAGCATTCCCCCACCCTGGGAAGGAGTTTGCCTGCTGTAGTCAGACCACTTCTTGATCTTTTTTTTCTTTTTGGGAAGCTCTTTTGCTCGTAAGTCCTCATGGGGCATTTGGATTTGGGTTTTCTTGGAGTGCTATTGAGTGTTGAGCTATCGGAATCTCCAGGTGATGCTGATCAGCTCCAAGAGCACTATTTTGTGTGTGAAGCCAGGACCGGTTTTCCCCACGTGCATCATTTTGTACCTCTCTGCCATTGTATTGCTCCACGACCGAGTCTTGTAACATCTTTCTACGGTTCTTTGCTACCTGCCCTTCTCTTTGTGTTAGTAATCTTGTAGGATTTGCAAGCTTTCTCACCTCGCTGCTCATCCCCCTTTCCCTGTCACGTCACGCTGTTTTTCTCTTTAACTGCTTGTTGGGCTTACTAGAAAAGCAGAAAGCCTAATACTGGAGTGAGTGCTGATTTTCATTTTTTAAATGAGACTTTGAAACATGAGTACAAATACAGATTAAGGGTATCTGTCTTGTTGGCTTAGAGGGAGGTGCTAAACCCCTGCTTTCTAATGAAATACTTGAGCAGCCATTTACAAGATTGCTTCCTTTTTGTGACTTTTGGTAAACTCAGTTCTTACCTGTTTGACTTATTTTTCGAACTGGAGCCGAGCGTGTTTGCCATATGAGTAAAGCAAAGCATGGATTTGAAACGGTAAGCTACAGAATATTCAGAAAGAGGCAATAGCATCTGTTTAGTCCTAGATTCTTAAAGTGGCAAGCATAAAAATGCCTTCAGGTAACTTTTTTTCCCTTTTCACCTGCATCACCTGCATGGAGGCATTTGTGATTCCTGCTCATCAAACTTAGCCACGGGATGAGTTTGACCAGGAGCCAACACAGGCTTTTCTGACTGTGAAGCTACAAACTCTAGGGGTGAGCTTAGCCTCTCGGAGCTGAACCTGAAGGTTGCCCTGCCTTGTCTTCAAGAGGCTCCAGTCCTCTTTTACCTCACCTGCTCCTTTGTGCAGAACTCCATGAAGGGCCAAGAGTGGGTGCTGACACCTTGACACTGGCTTCAGTGCGAGTACTTGCCACTCCTCACCAGTGTCCTTTCTCTGTGCAGATGGCTTTGCAGGCATCTCCCTCTTCTTGAAACGGTGTCATGCCTTTTCTTGCTATGTCATCAGAAGGCAGATTTACGACAGGATTGTTCCAGAGGGATTGGCAGTTGCTTTCTAAACCCACTGTTCTCCAGAGACCTTGTCAGGAGGGCGAGATTCTTTCTCTTTTAGCCCACAAGCTAAAAGGCTGCTCTGACAGAGCTGCTGTTAGGCACACCCTTTAGGTAGGAGGGTCTTCCCTCACCCCCCTGTTCTCCTCCTCCTGGCTGTTGCCCATCCTCCCAGTGCATTTCATCCATTTTGTGGATCCTGATAGCCGTTCTGCATTTAGTTCAAACCCCTGCCATGCTATTGCCTTCCTGGCCGCCTTCCCTCTCCAGCTCTTTGGAGAGAGTCTTTTCCGAGGAGGCAAACTTATTCCTCTTGGGGTTGTCCAGAAAGGAAGTTGCCTGGTAGTATAAAAGGAACAGCTGCCTCTCCCACCATTCCTTGGGAGGTGAACAGTTGCATCAGATGCCCAGATTTCTGCGTGTTTCTGCACGATGACGTGCTGCCCCCATTTCAGAAACCTTTTGGACCTCTCCACAACTGGCTGAGCCTTTACGCAAATATCATCTGTGGGCTTGCTGCCTGCTGGCCAGGGCATACTGCCTGCTTGCTGCTGTAGGACTGGTTTCAAAGGGCCAATCTCAGTGTAATTGCTCTGCAGGGATCCCCTGCATATACAGTGGCCTGCAATTTCAGGTGCTGCTAGTTGCATGGTTACCTTCAGCCTGCACAGGTAAACTCCTGTATTGAAACAGCCCTCACCTTGTTGTAAGCCCAAAACTTTCTTTCAGAAGAGGGGTTTTTGGCAGGTTTCTTGGATTTTCAAGATAGGAAGGAGACTGCCTGGTAACTCCTCAGGAGCCTCCAGTACAGAAGAACTTCTCTAAAACAAGCAGGCTAATTTGTCTCTAAACCCTGTATCCCTTTTTATTCCCCTCGGCTCACCTTTGCAGGATTAGTGACAGGTCTCTCTACACATGCCCTTTCTGGCTTCTTTCCTCAGGTGCCCCAAACACTCTGTTGGTGGGATAAGGTCATCCTCTGAAAGATGCTTTTTTTTATTCCCCGCTTTGCTATAATCGCTGTCCCCAGGATGCCTCCGCTCCTTGTACAGTGGCTGAATTTCCCAAACATTAGGGTCCTCGGAAGCTGGAGCTCCAGGTTAGCATGTTGGACCCTGAGAAATGATGTGGTAGGTGGCAGACGTCACCGTAACCTCCTACTGTGTTAACTGATGTGGGAGGACATGTCCTGAGCTCTTTCCAGGTAAACTGGAAGTAGGATGAGTGAATCATCAACTTGGTAAATACCAGTTCAGGTGAGAAGAACCTTCTCCAGAAGAGATGCTTGTGCCACCATGACTCGTACCTGCAATTTGCACTAGTCAGGGCACTGTTATGCTGGGAGGGAGCTCCAGACACAAACTGGTGTCTTTATGAATACCAGACCAGATGTCAGGAGCACCGCATGGAATCCTGAGCAGATGACCTCTCCCTCGTGTGCTTTTTTAGGAGATCAGAGCCAGGTGCTTCTGTGACATGCCTTCCATTTGGTTTGCTTTCCATTTGTTTTCTTCTGGTATTCAGGATGAGAAGAAAGATCGGGTTTAGAAAAAGCCATCTCAGTAGTGCCTGTACTTTCTCAGGATTCTTCTGGTCATTCCTGCAGGGCTCTTGTTCAGTTTATGAGCAGTGTATGACTTTGGATCCAAATCCAGCTGGTGTTCTAGAGTGCATCTCGAAAAGGGAAGGGTCTCGTTAAAACATGAAGGAAATCTGTCTGCTCAGTACATGTAGGACTGACTTTACAGCATCGGCAGTCGATTCAGAAGGAGGAGCATGGAAGTGCCGCAGTCGCATGGCTGTTGAATAGATTGCATTTTCAGCTCTCACCCAAATGCCTTCCAGGCCTGCGATTTTGACAGGAGGCTGTCTGGTCAGGATGATTGGAGTTGAGCCTGTGCATCTTTCTGCTTACCAAGAGCACCAGTAGAAGTCCAAGGAAGAAAGAACGGGGAGACACTCAGCCTGTCACTGCAGATAATTTTGCTACCTTAGTTAATGCTCTGAGGCTAAACTGCAAAGATCTCTGGCCATCTGAAGTTTGGAATTTCTCGTGAACCTGAGCTTAGTGCAAGAGAAGCACCATCAGGGAGGGATCTATTCTTCTCTTCTCTTATCTCTGTGACAAAGTTGTTTTACTTTCTCCTAAAGAAGCTTACCTGGTGGTTTTGTTGTTTGTGGTCCTTTGTATTGCTGATAGCCTTGCGAATGGGTATTCCTGGCTCACCTCTTGCTTCTGGCACTTTTCACTTTTGTCCCTGCCCTGTTACTCTGCTTCCTATGAGTGTGTCTTAGCAGGGCTGATGTCTAGGGGCCTGTATTGTCCAGCGGCTGTTACTCCCCACAGCACCTCTGTCGATGTTTTTTAAAATCTCTGTCTGTGCCATAGCTGCTGTTCCTCTTTCACTCTCTATCTGCTATATTAAAGTCTAGTCCGTGAATTCCAGCTTTATGTTAGGCCTGGGAATGTCCTGAGGAGGGAGGGGTAGAAAGATATTGGTGAAGAAAGTCCTCATAGTAGCAGGAAAGAAAATAAAGTCACAGAACAAGAGAGTAGACCTTGCCTTTTAGTTCTTCAAGCAAGCAAGCGAAGAAACAAAGATCTCCTGTAGAACAGAATTTTACATGGTGTGAAAGTTCTTGGGTTCCTTTTCCTTTCAGAATTCCTCCAAAGAAGATGAGCGTGAGTTTAGTCCAGCATCCCTTACTGTGGGCTGTAACCGAGTGAGTTTGTGTAAGTAAGGAATTCCTGGCTTGTTTCATTCGAATTGGTCATACAAAATCAAAAGCTGCAAGGATGACATTGGCATTAGTTTTCCTTTAAAAGTGGTGTTTGGTATTTTCCAGCACGTGAGACTAGGAATTAGAACCACCGAAGAGCAGTAGGTCAGCAATGATTTGGGCTGTAAGCAATTCCCACCCATAGAGCCAGGCTCCGTAGCTCTTTCAGAGCTGGGCTGTGAGATGGGAGCCTACCTCCAAACCAGTCTGCACTGTGATTGCTTTGAAAGCTCCCAGGCGTGACGTCAGTCAGAGCCTGGACCCACCTCTCGGTTTCAGGGTCTGCCGTTGGGTCTGCAGGGAGTGTGGAGAGAGCGAGCTTGTGTTTTTGTTCTTGCTGCTGTTTCTTACAGGGGCACCTGTGGGATCTAACCTCGAACAAAGAACAGGAACCGGTCAGGCTGAGGGTGCGGTGCAGCTACTGCAGCAACTGGACCAAATGGTGAACAAAGGAAACGTGGAGTCAGAAGGAAGAGGTCTCTCCAGGTTCTGGAGAAGGTACGACTACTGCAGCTACGAGCAGGTGCAGTCCTGGCTCTGTCCGAGCCTGTGCCTGATTCTGGCAGTTCAGGTGATTCTCCGTTCTCTTGAAGAATGGGTACCTCTTTTCTGTGGTTAAACCAAAGTCTGCCAAGGCAAAGGAGCATTCAGGGGTGTCCTTTTGTCTTGTGGTAAGGTGCAACATTCCCAGGAAATGGTCCTCTTCTGAGCTGTCTTTGGGGAAAAAACTCCTCAGGGGAGGGTTGCTGACCTCAGTCACAGCCCTCATAGGCTGTGGCTTTTATCAGCTGAGGAGTGCCACCTCCAGCCCAGTTTCTAAAGGACTTTTACACACTGCCCCTTCTCGCGAGGCCTTCCTGGGAGGGACCTTCAGTCCCCTTAAGGCAAGTATGGCCTTTATTTGGCCGCTCAGCAACTGTGGCCTTTGTAACTTTGGTGTCCCAAAGACACCATTTCAAACCGAAATGAAAGGACCCCCGCCAACAGTTGCTGGGCATTGCTGACTGAAGGAGCGCTCTGAAGCTGTCGAAGCTGTGTGCCGCAAGAGTGGTCTGTTCTCTGCACAGCACGTGTTGAACGTCGGCAGTAACTGTTTGATAGGTGGGTTAGTTTTGGAAGGAATAAAACTCCTTGTTAATCATAATGTATGCCAGTCCCCTTAACTATTGAGACTAGACCGTTACGGCACAGGTTGTTCTTTATGTTTCCTCTACTTTTTCGGTCTTCCTCTGTATTATTTTGTGCTGGGGTTGTGTCTTTTTGGTGGACAGAAATTACCTTGTTGTTACAATTCTCAGAGAAGTATTTTAGGTACAACGTGGGGGGGTTTTGTTGTTGTTGTTTCCCCAGCATAATCTTCTCGCCACTACAGCATCTCTTTGTTGGAAAGAACTGACCTGGAAGTACTCATGGTTGTGGAAAGGTAAACTTGTAGCATGAATGTCAGGTTGTATTGTTTCTTTTGTAATTCAGCTTTACGCATTGCTTGTCTCCGCTATTAAATGCTTTAAAATGAAATTCTACTTTGTGTACATTTTCAAATTAACGTACTGAAGATGTTGGGTTCGAATGTCTTTTTCTTCACAACCTAGAGGTTTTGGAAAAAGAGCAACAAGCTTTAAGGTGTTGATCCTTGAGTGTCATAAATCGGGAATTTTACATTTGAAAATCATTGTATGAGACTCTAATAAAACAAGCTTGGAACTGTGTGTTATTTTAATCAGTCTTACCCTGGCAGAAAACACTCCTTCCCTCCAAGAAGAAGAAGTAGAGGTTTCTAGTATTGGATGGACTGCTGCCCTATGCTTCACAGCATTAAAAAGGTCAAAATTGGTGAAAATGTTTTGGATTAGATTTTACCACTCTGCTACAAGTTGTGTCATTATTTATGCCTTTGATACGTAGTGGGATGAGGCTGGGAGTTAAGATTTCAGATGTGCCTAGGGCATGCTCAGGCAGCTTTTTGCCATCACGCTAGCGCATTTGCAATAAACCGTCATTCTTCAGCCCTCTCCTGAGCTGAGGCACCGTCAGCACGTACATGCACAATGCTGGTCTAACACATAACACTGTGTTACTGGTGGTTACTGCAGCAGTAGCGATGTGTGGCCGTCTGACGGGGTAATGTGTCTGGCAGAATGAGGCGATGCTCTAAATGAGTCAGATAAGGCAACACGGGGTCTGTTTGGCTTGTTGCCACCGTGGTGCACGGATTATCCACCCTATACGCCTCTGTATTCATTCCCGGACTCCCGTCAGCAGTGAAAGAATGCTTTCCCTCCAAGAAGAAATGGGGTTGAGAAACTGGTTCCATTTATGCCGTTCTCCTTAGGCCTGTCCCACAAACCGTGGTACAGGCTGAGTGCACCAGGGTTCGGTCCCTTCTGCTGGGGGGCTGTACAATGAGACGGACAGCGGTGAGGACCAGGGAATGGATAGAGAGTTGACCAGACGGAGAACAAGCCATAAATAAGGGAAGCTATCCGTGAGTTGGTCTTCTTTAGCACTGGTTCTGTCAGGAGGAGGATGTCCCACTTCCCTGATCTTAGATGCAGCTGCATAAGAAAGGGCCTTTACCCTGCAAGAGCTGGGCTGGCTGAGGCTACAACCTACACACAAAGACATTTTGATGTCTCAGTCCGGAAAATGCCATTACAGAATTATGGGTAAGATGTGCATCCATTTTGGAAAAATCACTTTAGATGATAAAGAACATGGGTTAATGAAATCTAAACAAAAATGGTTTTTATTTTAACTGGGATGATAGGCATTCTTTTACCTTTGAGAAAGCACCTTGTTCTTTAAAGCAGTGGCCGCTTTCTTAAAGGAAAGGGAAAGGTACTTAAAAAAGAACAAGCAGAAACAAGCAAGCTCTTCCCTCTCTTCCCCTTGGCATCCCATAAAGGCTGGAAAAAGCCACACGCTTGCTTCTGTTGTCCTAAAAACGGATTCGGTACACGGTGTGCAAGAGAACAATCTCACACAGGCGGGAGAGATACTGTTTTGTTCTGCGCAGGGTGCTCCGTGGACTTTGCACAAGAGTGCAAGAGACTTTGCCAGATTCATCAGTTGTGTCCCTTTTATACAGTAACAATTGCATCTAATTTATCAAACTACTCCTACCTAATACATATTCAAACTATCTGATGCATGTGCGTAGCAGGACGTAACCCTGATGCATCAGATGATGCCTTCTCCGCAGGCGCGGGCATCTCGGCTGGTCTTCGGTGGTCTTTTGAGGAGGTATCCCCTCCTCGCTTTGACCGCTCAGTCTCTCTGTATCGGGTCAGTGGTTCATTTTCCTGCCAAGAGGGACGCACCATCCATGAGGAAGGACAGAAAGGATCAGCATTGGTGCTCCAGGTGAGGCATCATTAAACAGGAAGACTGGAAAAGATCAGGCTGATCTTGGCTAACTGACTAAATTTAGAACAGGACTTTCCAATCTACCACAGGGTTTTCTGTACCTGACATCACTTCCAGCGGTACCTGGGCTCGTGGCACCGGTGCCGTGTTGTCGGCACTGGTGACTGTGGACCCTGATGCTCCTAGCTGCTGAAGTCAGCATGATCAGGCCGGAGAGCTCGTGGGTGAGGGGAGTCGGAACTGGGAAAGGCTTCTCCGTTTTTCCTCCTCCCGCCGGGCATTTTTGTGCTACTTACCCACTCCCTCCCCAAAAGGGGGAATCTCCTCTGCCCCGGTGCTGCTTGTCCTGCTGCTGGCTTTGCTTTATTAGCGACTTACTTTCTTGGAGATGATAAGTTTGTATCAAAATACTGTATTGACACCAGGTGCTCCTGGGATCGATAGTTGCTGTTACCGCTTGTCGGCAATTACAGTTGCACTAGCTCGAGAGAGAGAGAGCTACCGAGCTAGATACACAGCCCCCACGACCCCCCCCCGCACACACACACACACAGACACACACACACACACACACGGACACTTGCTTTTTGAATCCCGGGCCCACTTGCTAGCGGGGACCTGGCGGCAACCTGTGGCAGAGCGGAGCGGTTCAGGGGAGGAAGCCCCCATGGCCGTGTGTCGCAGGGGAGGCGAGGGACCCCCTTTTGTCTGCCGCCCTGCCCCCCCCCGCCGTCCGTTTCTTCTGCCTGGGGAAGGAAGGGGCGGCCGAGGGGGATGCGATGCCGTCCCCCAGCGCCTGGAGGGGGGGCGACACCCCCGCCCCGCCGCTGTCAGTCAGTCCGTCCCCCCCCCCGCTGTGAGGGCAGCGCTGTCAGTCCGTCCCGGGGCGGACCAAAGGGGGTCCTCCCGTGCCCCCGCCGCAGGGGGGGTCGCCGCCAGGACAGAGCCGGCCCCGGCCCCGGCCCCGGCCCCGGCCCCGGCCCCAGCGCAGCCCCGGGGCTCTCCCGAGGCCCTTCCCGGGCCCCAGCGCAGCCTGCCGGGACAAGGGGGACCCGAGGACGGACGGAGTGGCGGGTGGCTCCCGGCGGAGAGAGCTTCCTCCAGAGGAGAACCCTCGTCTCCGGGAGCTTCCTTGGAGCAGCCTGGGGCCGCTGCCCGGCTGTCACTGCAACCGGCAGTCGGGCGCCGAGGCGAGCTGCCCCGGAGCCGGCCCGGCCCGGCCCGCAGCGGAGCGGAGCGGAGCGGCAGGTCTCGGCCCAGGGGCCGCGCCACCCCCAGCCCTTTCCGAAGCTTTCCCCGAAGGAAAGGGGAAAGGGAAAGGGAAAGGGAAAGGGAAAGGGAAAGGGAAAGGGAAAGGGAAAGGAAAGGGAAAGGAAAGGACAGGGAAAAGGAAAGGAAAGGGAAAGGAAAGGAAAGGGGAAAGGAAAGGAAAAAGGAAAGGAGGCGAGGCCAGGCTGGGGGCGGCAGGTGAACCCCCTCCTCGCCTTCCCAGGTGCCTGAGGCTCCGGAGGTGGAAGGCCAGTCCAGGAAGGCTGTGGAGCTCGGACCAGCTACGCCAGAGCTGTTGCCACGGTCAGAAAGGCCTACCCCCTACCCTACGACCGCCTCCCCGAGGAAGCAAAGACGGCTTAGGGGTGTGGGTGACTCCCTTCTGAGGGGAACAGAGGGTCCGAGATGCCGGACAGAGCCTCCTCTTAGGGAAGCCTGCTGCCTCCCTGGGGCCCGGGTTCAGGGCAGCACTGGGAAACTTCCTAGCCTGGGACGGCCCACGGGCTATTGCCCACTACTGCTCTTCCGCCTGGGTGGCAACGAAGCTGCAACGCGTGGTCCGAGGGCGATCGAAAGAGACTTTGGGGCCTTGGGATGGTTGGGAGGGGAATCTGGAACACGGGTTATTTTTCCCTCTCTCCTTCCAGTTGCGGACAGCGACACTGGAAGAAAGAGACAGACCCGGTCTGTTAATACGTGGGTCGTGGCTGGTGTCCCCGCCAGACTTTTGGGTTTTTCGATAATGGGGTGGCCGGCACAGCCCCAGGCCTGCTGGTGTCAGATGGGATTCGCCTTACTCAAAGGGAGAAGGGGGTCTTGGCTCACGAGCTAGCGGGCCTCCTTGGCAGAACTTTAACCTACACTTGAAGGGATGTTACAGAGGCACGCACAATCAAATCCCACAGGTGTTAAAGCTCAGCTTTATTCTTTAGTAAAAAGTTAGTTAGAACTCCGGTAACATTTTGTAAACCACAGGCTCAATGATGTAAGGGGAATTAATACTACACAACCGACTTCTTAAGAATTCTTAAGATTTAAAATGATGACTCAAAATGCGCGTATCACTCGCCTAAAAGATGAGGGCTCTCTACCTCGAGGAGTTACCTCGGGCGGCGTCCCGACCCAAGGGGGAGTCCCTGACTGCAGATCCGCTGCTCTCGGGAGGACTGATTCCAAAATGTCCTCCGGCGGGACCCTCTTTATACCCTTGTCGAATCGGATCTGCGATCTCCGGTACTGAAAGCAGAGGTCTCTGGGAGATGCCTGGGAGTCACAGGTGGATCCCGGAGGGGAGAGCTTCCTCCAAAAAAGAAAAAAACCTCAAGGGTAGCTTCCCTGGAGGAGTCTGGGGCTGATACCTGAGATCTTAGGTAGGTAAAGCAGAGGACAAAAGCCTCTGGGAGGTGACTGGGAGGAGGCTCAGGCAGCTGCCGGAGTTGAGCTGTATCTAAAGGAGAAAAAAATACCTGGAGTAACTTACTTGGAGGAGTCTGGGGCTGCTACCTGGGATCTCTGGTCCCGAAAGCAGAGGTCAAAAGACTTTGGGAGATGCCTGGGAGGAGTCTCAGATGGATTGTGGAGTGGAGAGCTTCCAACAAAGGAGAAAAATCATCTTGGGTAGCTTCCTTGGAGGAATCTGTGCTGCTACCTGAGATGTTAGGTATGCAAAGCAGAGGTCAAAAGACTGGGAGATGCCTGGGAGGAGTCTCAGGTGGCTGGCAGAGTTGAGAGATTTATCTAAAGGAGAAAAAATATGTCAAGTAACATACTTGGAGGAGCCTGAGGCAGGTAGCTGCGCTCTCCGGTACCAAAAGCAGAGGTCAGAAGACTCTGAGAGATAACTGGGAGGAGGCTTGGGTTGATCCCGGAGGAGACAGTTTCCTGCAAAAGAGAAAAATCATCTTGGGTACCTGCCTTGGAGAATCCAGGGCTGCTACCTGGGATCTGAGGTCCCGACAAGAAAAGGCCAAAAGACTCTGGGAGATGCCTCGGGGGAGCCTCAGGTGGACCCTGGAGGAGAGAGCTTCCTGCAGAAGAGAAAAATCACCTTGGATAGCTTCCTTGGATGAGTCTGGGGCTGCTACCCGGGATCTCAAGTCCCTAAAAGAGACAGCAAAAGACTCTGGGAGTTGCTGGGAGGAGTCACAGGTGGATCCCGGAGGGGAGAGCTTCCTCCAAAAAAGAAAAAAAATCTCAAGGATAGCTTCCTTGGAAGAGGCTGCAGCTGCTTCCTGGGATCTGATGTCCCTATAAGAAAAGGAGAAGGGTGAATGTTAAATTTCCCTGAGCAGAACTAGCACAACAGTCTGGGGGGGGGGAAAAAACAAACCCAAAAAATCGAAACTGGGACTATAACAGGGTAGGAGACTGAGCCGTTTGTCAGACAGGGCTCTGAAATTTAATAGAAGCCATTAGGGCATGTGGAGAACTAGGGGTAAATTGGTAAACTGGACTAAAAGTGCAAGAATGCAGGCAGAGACCTGATGAGCGTCCCAGTGATTTGGGGGGACTCAGACAAGCTCTGCTAATAGAATTTTAATGATGCACTTGCAATTAGTGTCCTTGTGGGTCAAATGGCCCCCGACAGCAGAAACAAAACAAAAAAAAATAAAAGAAAGAGAAAAAAAAGAAGAGGAGCAAAGCAACAAGAGGCTGATTTATTGGCAGTTGCTTTTGCAAGGAATTTACAAGTGAGATAAGGATTAGGAAGACAGATGATCAGGTACAGGGTCTGAACTAAGACCTAGAAAAAGAGAAGGAGAATGTGAAGGAACACTAGAAGAAAATGTTACTATTGTGGAAATCTGGGATATGTGCAGCAAGAAAAATATTTTTCTAAACATGTCCCTGAATGACCAGGGAAGTGAATGGATGAGGTAGTGCGTTTGGCTACAGCAGTCAAGAAGAGGAAAGGGTTAAGGAAGAGGGATGTTAAAGGAAAGAGGAATCAAGTGTACTTGTGGCTGTGCTGAGAGAAGCCTTTGAAGTAAGCAGGGGGAGAGGACTGATGGGGATGGGAGGAACCTCTCCCAGCAGAACCTAAGCTGGTTAAAGCAAAGCTGGGAGATGAGGAAACAGAATTTTTAGTCAACACTGGGGCTACATATTCGGTCTTCAATACACTAGAAGGAAATTTAAGTAACAAAAGTATAAATGTCATTGGTGCGACAGGGACTCGTGAGACCTGGCCATTTTTCAAATCCCTGAAATTTAAACTTGGAAAACAATGGGTTACTCACCAGTTGTTTTTATATTTGCCAAATTCTCTGACAACTTTACTGGGTAGAGATTTACTTGAAAAGGTAGAAGCTGAAATCAGATTCAAGGATGGGGAAGTTGAAATTTTAATCCCCCAATCTAAATATGTCGAAGCTGTAGCCTTGTTGTTACAGGATACAAATCCCAAAAGGGACAAGGTACCTCGAGAAACAGAAGATGCAGTGATCCCCATCGTTTGGGCGGGAGAAGTTCCAAGAAGGTCTAAGAGAGCGGAACCAGTAAGAACTGATCTAAAACCAGGATCGTCACCAGTAAGAATTAAACAATACCCTTTAAAATTAGAAGTGAGAACTGGCTTGGTACCAATAGTTCAAAAATTCTTAAAATGTAAGTTGCTAACAGAATGTGAGTCAAAATATAATACACCTGTCTTACCAGTAAAGAAAGCTAACGGAAAAGATTACCGTTTAGTCCAGGATCTTAGAGCAATAAATCAGAGAGTACAAGGTACACATCCAGTAGTTGCAAACCTGTATACGTTACTAACTACCCTCACCAGTGAACAAAGCTTTTTGCTTTTGAGTGGGAAAATCCTGAAACAGGGCGAAAGACACAATATACTTGGACAGTTCTACCACAAGGCTTCAAGAATAGCCCAACTATTTTTGGAAATCAGCTGGTGAATGAATTAGAGATTTGGAGAAAAGAAAATGGACAGGGAACTGTATTACAGTATGGAGATGACATCTTAATTGCAGCGGAATCTCGGGAAATTACTGTGTATGTACCACATATGGTAGTCACAGTTTTGGAACAAAAAGGGGGGCATTGGTTGTCCCTCAGCCGTATGCTGAAATACCAAGTGGTACAGCTAGAACAAGATGACATCGATCTCAAGACCACTGCAGTTACAAATCCTGCAGTGTTGCTCTCCACTGATTGAGCGGAGAGTTCACCAGAACACGATTGCTTACAAACTGTAGAGGAAATATATGCTAGCCATCGGGATCTTAAAGACGCTCTGTTAGAAAATCCAGACTGGGAGTTATACACTGACGGCAGTAGTTTTGTTCGCGATGGGAAGAGACTGTCAGGATACGCTGTGACGACCTTAGATGGCATAGTAGAGGCAGGATCCTTATCTCCCAAAACATCAGCCCAAAAGGTAGAACTAATGGCCTTAACTTGAGCATTGGCACTGAGTGAAGGGAGAAAGGTTAATATTTGGACAGATTCTAAGTATGCTTTTGGAGTTGTACGTGCCCATGGAGCCATCTGGAAAGAGAGAGGACTACTATCAACACAAGGAACTGAAATCAAGCATGCTGCACAAATACGAGAACTATTACAGAGCATTCAAAAGCCGATGGTGGTAGCAATAATGCATTGCAAAGCCCACCAAAAAGGAAATAGTGAAACTGTAAAAGGAAATTGGAAGGCCGATTGTCTTGCTAAAAAGGCAGCTCTAAAGGAGCCAAAATTTGAAGAGGCTTTAATTCCAGGGCCTCGTTTAGAATTACCACCACCAAAATATACTGAGAAGGAAGATTAATTAGCAGAACAGATAGATTGCTCCAAAAATGGACAAGGTTGGTGGATAACACCGCTAATGCCATTATTGATTCCTGAAAGAATGATGGAAACTTTGCTCAAGAGATTACATCAGGAGATGCATACAGGAGAAGACGCATTGACAATAACTGCGAAAAGAAATATTTTTGGACCAAAGATACAAAGGGTAGCAGACATGGTAGTAAAAAAAGTGTACCATCTGCTGTGCTAATAATCCAAAAATTGGGAAAAAGGTTATAGGAGGAATTGTGAAACAAGGAATAACTCCTGGGGAATACTGGCAAATAGATTGTTCAGAGCGACCTAGGTATAACCAATATAAATATTTATTGATATTGGGAGATACCTTTTCTGGCTGGCCAGAGGCTTTCCCTTGCCGTACCAACAAAGAGCTAGAGAGGTAATTAGAATCTTATTGAAGGAAATAATACCCCGATTTGGTATTCCAGAAGGAATCTCCTCTGATAATGGGCCTCATTTTATTGCAGAAGTCATGCAAGGGCTTTCTAAATTTTTACAGATTAAGTGGGAATTACACACCCCTTGGAGGCCACAATCAAGTGGGAAGCTAGAAAGAATGAATCAAACTCTTAAAAGGCAACTTGCTAAACTGTGTCAAGAAAACACACCTTAAATGGGTAGAAATTTTACCTATAGCTCTTTTACAAATTTGAGTAACTCCTAGGGTCAAAGAGAAAGTAAGTCCTTTTACGGTTGTTTATGGGAAAGCATATCCCATGAATCTTTCTAACATCACAGGAGACCAAATGCTTATAAAAGGGCAGGCTGATGTTAAAGAGTGTTTGATTTCTCTTTCGCATGCTTTATCTTCACTACACAGGTATCTAAATCAGAAGGTCTCTCTCCTGTTGGATAAAGGCGGAAAGGACCTTACACCATGTTATTGAAAACCTATACTGCAGCCAAAGTAGAAGGAATGGACTCCTGGATTCATTACACGTGAGTGAAAAGAGCACCAGAACCAGATCAGGAAAAGTGGACATCCACAGACTGGGAAACTCAAATTTCAGCTAATCTGAGACCATTGAACTTTGAGAGAATGAAGAACCTGAATATTATAATATCCCATTTGGTACTAGCAGTAGGTCAAGAGAATTTGGTTTTACAGCTTATCCAGTCCTTTGGGCAAATCCAGAATGTTAGCGTAACCGCTTGTCTCCCTCCATCTGAGTTGGCAGACAATCCTTTAAATTGGGGACTATTACCTTCGGACTTAGAAAAAAGTTCTTCTAAGAAAGAAAAAGAACAACAATGGAAATAGGGTGGTTAAATAAAATATTACATGGAACAGGATCCTCCCTTACTGGATGGCTGGCAAACCTAATTTAAACTTCGATCACTGTTGTCGTTACTACACTCATACTTTGTGTTGTTTTAAGTTCTGTCAAGAGACTGGTTTTACAAGCCACGGCTAGAGCATATAGAACGATAAAATGAAGTAGTGAGACTCATGAGACTCATATGAAGAGATCTCATAGTCTCAAAGGGGGGAAATGATGTACTTAAGAAATTATGTACTTAAGCCACATGAAAAAGGCCACAAAGGTCTTGTGAAACAAGATCCCCTTTGTATAACCAATGCATGCCTTGCTAACAACTGTGCCCCTGAAGAAGAACTAAAAGACTGATAAGAAGGGAACATCCTACCCCAGGAGGTGCCGAAAAGTTGAGTAATTGCTAATAGGCATGAAGTCAGAAAAATCTTTGAAAACTGGAGGAAAGGTAAAGGTGGCAGGGGGAGATCATGACCACCAACTCAATTCCACACCAAAAAGACTTACCCCCCCCCTCTCTCCTTGAGCATGCGCTGTAGAAGAAAAGAACGCTGTACCTTTAATTCCAAGCAGGGAAACTTTAGCCCAATAGAAACTGTGCTAGATAAGCGACTCCCAGTAATAGTTTTGGGAAGAACTTTGGAAATCGAATATGTATAAACTGAACTGTATAAATTGCTTGCCCGTTTAGGCAGGAGGGGTGCTAGCGTTGCAGATTACCACCTAGCCCCCATCTTTGCGTAAACATGAATTGGAATAAAATACCTCTGCTCTGTGTCTGTATTGGCATTTTGCACACCGGGTAAACGACCCCACTTTTGGGACAACAGTGGGGCAGGCAAAGCACCGCATCCCACAGGCCGAGGGGCTCAGGCACCCACGTCGCTGCCGGAGGATTGCCGGCAAGAGGTTTGGCATCTGGAGAGGGGCTGCTGGGCCAGGGTGCCCAGGCACCCACCCCACTCCCCCAGCCGCAGCCACGAGTGCTCTCAGTGCTGGAGCAGAGGCCGTAGCAGCTGCCTGTGCCCAAGCCTGTCCCCAGCGGAGGGAAGACTTTGCTGGCGAGGAGCAATCCAGTGAAGGCGTTGCCAAAATTGCTGGGCTTGAAGTTGCTGCCAGGCCAGGAGGGTGCCGAGGGGTCCTTGTGCAGGAGGAGGGGTGGCAACGCCTGGGCACCGTTCAACTCCGGGGAGCTGCAGAGCAGGGAGTCCCCGAGGCCGTCGGGGAAGGTCACGGCCACCGCCTGCGCTTTCCAACCCGGCTGGTCCACCAGCTTGTCCGCCACCTCCCTCTCGGACCCGGGTGTCTTCTTGGAGCCCTTCCCGCAGAGCCGGACCACCCTGATGCTCTCACCACGCGGACAGCTCTGGCGGCCGAGGTCCTCAAGGCTCCTCAAGGCTGAAGCGCTCCCCAGGCTCTTGTACTGCACCAGTGCGCAGTGCTTGCTCAGCAGCTCGGGGAAGTCTGACGTGTATTTCCGCACATCTGAGGGCAGCTTGCGGCCCGGCCGCAGGATGCGGATGGAGGCGATGGTGCCAAAGGGGCTGAACATCCTCGTGATGGTCTTGAGGAAATTCTTCTGGAGCAGCAGCAGCATGTCCTGCTCCAGGGGCAGCAGCTCCCAGGCCAGCAGCAGTTTGCTGGGGGGGATGCTCAGCAGGGACTCGGGGATGGGGACCCATGATACCGAAAAGCCGGTCGAAGAAACTCTCTAAGACTCATTTTGGAGTTTTAGAAAGCAGGCATTCTTTATTGCAGCGCTGGATGCACGGGGGATAGTTCCACCTAGCGTGCATGCCACAGCTTCAGCACAAACAGGTTATATGGAGTAACTAATTACATAGTAATCAGATTAGTATACATAAAAATTATTGTAACTGAGTACCATAGTACTGCCTACATCTGATCATGCGCAATGGTTCTTCATTTGAGTCGAAGGGCTGCTTTTGCAACCACTGATCCATTTGAAATTCTGTTGGCTGACCTTCAAGTCTTGTTTGTCATCCTTGTTCTTTGATCTTGGAGCTTAACATGGTTTCAGTCATATATGGTCAGTTTCAATATTAATCTTATCTAATGTACAGGAACATCCAGTCATAAGAGCAAAGAACTGTAAAACTTAGGAGTAACTACCTCTACTAGTTAATTACTTGGCTACACTTCTGTCTATTTTTTCAGTCATAGTGTTAGTATAAGATTTCTAATAATTATTTACCAAATCTCACTTTTACAGTCATCTAGCAGCAAACCAGTTTCCATGGCTGGTACAAAATATTAAGACCAAAAAATATTTAGACATACCATACAGAATGTATGGACATATGTTATCACCCACCGCCTCACTTTGGTGCCCTCCTTGTTCACCTCCAGCAGCTCTGAGAACTGCAGGGCGTAGAGCGTCAGCCACCAGTCATGCGTCAGGTATTCCACCTGAGGGAGAGAGGGGGCCACTGCGTCACTGTGGGTCTCCCCAGGCAGGGACCACCCTAAACCCATCATCCAGGCAGGCTGCAACCCCATCAACCTGAGGTCGTGGCAAGGCAATATCCCCCATTCAGGATTTGTGGGAGAAGGTCCCCTGTGCTCCCGGACCACGGCAAGAAGACACAGCTTCCCTGTACATCACACCACCAGTGCTTCCCTGCAGTTTTTTAGTTAAGGGATGATCTCTCCCAGAGCAGCCTGGGGGAACCACGGGCAGAAGAGGTGAACCCAGCCCTGGGGCTGGGGTTTGAGGACTGCTCACCGCTTCCCCAGCCACCCTCCCTGGGTGCAGAACTGCTGCAGCACGTTGAAGGCAGAGAGCAGGGCCCAGCTCTGCACCACCAGCGCTTTGCCGGGACACAGACAGCCTGAGCAGAGCCTGCACCTCCCCGTACACCTCACCGCAGACAGCCAGAGCACACCCAGACACCCAGGCATCCTCCACGTGGAGGCCACTTCCCACCCCGGCTGGCCAACGCAACGGGCTGCCTACCTTCTTCAAGGACGTCAGCAGTTTGATGCTGACGAAGCCCATCTTGTTCTTCTGGACATGTTTCAGGAGGAAAGCATCCTTGGCCAGGTTCTCGTCAGAGAGGTAGAATTCCACCTGCGACACAATTCTCCTGACCAGCTGCCGGTCAGGCATGGAGTAGCTGCAGTCCAAGAGATCAGCCCCCAGAACATCGCTCGCATCGCAGAAGCTCCCGGCAAAGCAGCAGGGACACGGGTGTGACTTGGTGGCCTTTGGCATGTGCAGCACTGCCCGGTCCCAGCCACAGCGGTGCAGATGGCAGGGTGTTGAGGAGCGGGCTGGCTCAGCTGCGCTCTGAAATGAAATAAAGTTTTATGGTTTTAGAAGTGCACTTGCCTTCACGCCCCCAGCATCGGTCCCTGCCACAAGTTACGCAGTACCTGGCCTCGCACAATCTTGCAGCCAGAGGTGCCTCACGAACAGAGAGCAATCTCTTTAATTAACAGGATACAGGCCAGGAGAGATCTTAGGCCTCCGGTTCACAGCAGTTGTCCCGACTCCCCCAGCCCACACACTGTTCACACAGCGGGAGCGAGAGGCCCGTGTTCCTACCAGGGTGTCCTTGGTAGCGCCGAATCCTCCAAGCACGAGGAGGGGATGTACTAACCCCATCCCTGGGGTCCCATAGAGCACAGACAGCCCCAGCGCCCCGACATCGGATGTTGTGCAGAATCCAGTCCTTTTCTGGGAGCACACGGCGGCGGGTGCTGTCTCCTCCTGGGTGTCACGCACCCAGGGAAAGCGCCGCCCCCTCCGAGGGGGATCCAGAGCTGCTGCTTTTCTCACCAGGAGACTAAAAGACCTGACAGCATTACTGGAGCGAGGGCTGGGGGAAAGCGTGCCACTGAGCGACACCGCGTGACCTTCCTTTGCGCCCTCGAGGTCCTTTTTCCTATTTCTGCGTCACTCCGGTCAACGCAGCGAACAGGAGCATGGGCAATAGTCACAAATGCATTTGCCATCTGGTGCAAGGAGGCTGTGGGTGCAGCTGCAGCTTGGTCCCCACTCGGCTTGGCTGAATCAACTTGTTCTTTTTCCCCCACCTGAAAAATACTATTGAAAGCAAAGAGTATTTGCACCCACAGACCCTGAGAGCCACCTGTAGGCCCCGGGGGCACCCCAGCCTCCCTTAACCCTTTCCCTCCCCAGGAGGAGCTGGGGAGGCTCTTGGGGGTGGGGCGGAACACAGGGAGCCCCCGCATTCCTTCCGGGGAGACGCCAAAGAGTCCTTAGCAGCCAACAGCCAGAAGGGACCATGGCGCGGCCACCAATGCAGCTCCCACTGCCTGGGCCCTGGGGCCCCCCGGCGCCCCAGCTTTTTCAGCCATTTGTGCTCCCCGGAACCTTCTACCCTCGAGGCAGGGACCGACCCCAACCCCTGCAGCCCAGGGACGCTCCTGCGGGGCAACAGCGGAGGTGACCACCGGCCATCGCTCCTGTCTCTCTCTCTCAGGCTCAGCCAACCTGTGCCATCTGCCCGCGCAGGAGCAGCCCTTCCCTGCAGCCTGGGCACCCCTGGCAGGGGGGGCACCCCAGGCCCCCCAGGCCCCACCAGCACGTATGGCACCCCAGTCTGCTCTGGCACCTTCGCCATCCCCATCACACCCGTCCCCCCGGCACTTTTCGCGTGGGGGTTCAGCAAGCCCCGGTGAGCATCCTTGCCCTCGCCCGGGCGGCACGTGCCCAGGAAAGCCAATCTGCAGAGAATTCCCCAAATATTTGGGGCCATCTCTCCCGTTTCACCTCCTAGATGCGAGTCTCCTCCCTGATTTGCAACCCCATCCCACCAGCACAGCAGCTCACCCCGTGGGGATCGCCCCGGCCACAAGCTCCCCAACGCCCCTGGCCCAGAGCTGGGGGATGTCGGCCATCGGGGCCGGCTCGACGGGTGCCCCTGGAGAGTCCCCCCGGCCCAGCACGGCTCCCCCTCACCCACACAGGTCTGCAGAGGGCCCCATGTGGCTGCCTCTTCGACCCCCGGGTCTTCCGCATCCAGTGGACAACCACCGACCTGCCTCCACCGGCCACCGCCACGCTCGGCCAAGGCGCTGCTTCTCTGCCGGGTGCTGCCCTGTGGGGTCCCGGGGGCTGCGGGGCCCCCCTGGCCTGGGCAGACCCAGGGACCCCCCAGGGCCAACCACAATACCTCGCACCCTACGAAAATCAGAGGAGTGGGGTGGCCCCAGCCCCTCTGGAGCTGCCGGTGTCCATCCCCGGCTACCAGCACACCGAGGGGCAGTTGGCACAGATCAACATCTCCAGCACGGCCACCCCTGTGGGGGCACCCCCAGGCAGCGACGTCCCCCTGGGCAGCAATGTCCCCCGCAGGCCCTGCGCTGCCGCCCACAACCAAGCCCTCGGGGACACTGCAGGCGACCTTGCAGTGTCCGAGGAGATACTCCTGGAAGAGGCCCTAAGGCTCTTCGGTTGCTCCCTGGATGGAGTGGGGGTCAGCCAGGATGGTCCCAGCAGCGGCCCCATGCCTGGGGACCCTGCTGGCACCAGCGGAGAGGGGAGAGGGATGGCCGCAGCCACCCCAGCGCTGCCAAAACCCATCCCCGGCTACGAGGACATCGAGGGGCCGTTGGCCAAGATCAACACCTGCGGCATGGCCACCCCTGCGGGGGCACCCCCAGGCAGCGACGTCCCCCCGGGCAGCGACGTCCCCCCCAGCCCCTGCGCTGACCCCCACAACCAAGCCCTTGGGGAGCCCGTAGGTGAACTTGCAGCGTCTGAGAAAGTGGCTCTCCAAGAGGCCCTAGTGCTCTTTGATTGCTCCCTGGATGGGGTGGGGGTCAGCCAGCATGCTCCCAGCAGGAGCTCCATGCCCGAGGACGCTGGTGGCACCGGCGAAGCCACCCCCGACCGCGACTTCAGCTCGCTCTCGCTGCCTGAGGAGCTGCTCACCCCTGACTACTGCATCCCCGAGCTCAGCGACATCATGCTGAGCCTAGAAATATTCAACGTCATCGGGATGGAGCCCCAGGAGCTGTGGGAGGATGCCAGGATGGACCTGCCACCATCCCCACCTGCCGTGGCAGACAAGCCGAGGAAGAGGCAGGCGCAGAGCTCCTTGCCAATGCCACCCAGCAAGTGCAGGGCTCTGGCAGCCAACGTGGGGGTGTGAGGGGGGGCTTAGACAAGGGTGAGATGGAGATGGGGGGAGGGGGGGGGAGAGAAGGGGTGGGGTATATGGCGGGGGGGGGGGGCTAGGGAGGGGTCAGACCAGCTTTGATGGGACCTTTTCTCTTATCTTTTCAATTAAAAGCTGTTTCTCCAGAACCGCTCCACGCCTGTGTGGGAGGGGGAGGGAGCGCGGGGGGCACCGGGAAAGAGCATCCACGAGGTGCAAAAGCCCCGCTGAGCCCCATATCCGAGCCGGCGAGCCCCGAGGGGAACCGAGCCACCCCCAGGGCCGAGTCACCACCAGCAGGGCAGGCGATGGTGGGGGGGGACGCGGATGACTCCCCTCTCCCCTTCTGCAGGGGAAGCAGCCCTTTGGTGGGGAAGCCAGGACAGACAGGTCCCTGCAGGACTCACGGACACAGCCCCACGCAGAAACCAGCATGGAGCCCCTGGGACAAGGACACACCTTGGGGGTCAGGGGGGACACGGACACACACAACAACAAGGGCTGCAAGGCCTTCGTCTTGAACACCACCAGCGTCCCCTCCAGCGGGGACAGGGCTCGGTGCAAAGCCCTTCAAAGCCTCAAGACCATCACACCCTTCCTTGGGTCCCACCGACCTCAGCCCCAGAGCCCAGCTTTGCCTCACTGACACAGCAAAATAACCCCAAATCACCCCAAGAATGGCGAGGGAGGGAGCTGCAGGCCAGGCAGGGACCCTCCTCCCCTTGTCTGGCTGCACCTTGGGCAGCCGCAAGACCAGGAAGGGGGGAGAAAAAATCACAAGGAAGAAAAAAAAAAATAAAAATCACTGCACCAGCCAGAAAGTGCCTGGAAACTTCATCTCTCTTTATTGCCCATTTCCCATGCGAGCTCCACAACCTGGGAGCAGCGCAGCCAACGGCACCTTCGAGAAGCAGCCTCACCTTTCTGGGTCTGCCTTGCAGAAGGTGCAGGGTGAGGTCCCTGTCGGGGCGGTCCCCCAGCACCGGAGGGGTCTGGGGGGGCCGAGCCCCTTCCTTCGGGCAGTCCCAGGGGTGCCGCTGGGGCGGCGGGAGCCGGTCTGGACCCCGGGCAGGCGCAGTGCCGTTGGCAACAGCACGGCACAGCTCCTGGTGCCGTTGCTGCTCAGCGTCTCGCCTCGCACGCTGACTCGCCCCAAGCATTGTCCTTGCCCCAAAACCGTCCCCTGGAGCAGCTGCACCGCCACAGCTCTCAGGGGCCACAGAGGGTTATTCTGCTCAAGAGGAGGAGGAAAAACGAAAGAAAAGAAAAAGCCCCAAACCCAAACGTAAAGGAGCCTGAGCGCCGGAGGACGAGCTCTCCCAAAGCAGCCTGGGGGAACCACAGGCAGAAGAGGTGAACCCCGCCCTGGGCTTGCTTTGAGGACTGTTCACCGCTTCCCCAGCCACCCTCCCTGGGTGCAGAACTGCTGCAGCACGTTGAAGGCAGAGAGCAGGGCCCAGCTCTGCACCACCAGCGCTTTGCCGGGACACAGACAGCCTGAGCAGAGCCTGCACCTCCCCGTACACCTCACCGCAGACAGCCAGAGCACACCCAGACACCCAGGCACCCGCCACGTGGAGGCCACTTCCCACCCCGGCTGGCCAACGCAACGGGCTGCCTACCTTCTTCAAGGACGTCAGCAGTTTGATGCTGACGAAGCCCATCTTGTTCTTCTGGACATGTTTCAGGAGGAAAGCATCCTTGGCCAGGTTCTCGTCAGAGAGGTGGAATTCCACCTGCGACACAATTCTCCTGACCAGCTGCCGGTCAGGGATGGAGTAGCTGCTGAGGCAAGGGCAGTCAAAAGAATCTCAGTAGATATAATAAAGGGGGATGAAAGATGATGTTTAGCGCTTACATTGTTGAAATTAGCTGAGGCAGAGACAGTCTTTGATAAGAAGAGCTGGTCCCAAGGACCAGCCAATGAGGTAGAGACAGTTCCTCATAAGAAGCAGGAGCAGGCCCCAAGAGCCAGCTAAGACTGGTCTTGCGGCTTGGGTGAATAGCAAGAAACCACTGAGCCTGCGCAAGAAAAAAGGTTACCAGCGGTGACAAAGAGGAGTCAGTCATCTATCTTCACCTCTGCGACCACCAGACGACCACCATAAAGAGGCACTGCGCAAGCGCAGTTGAGAGGAGACTATGGAAATGACCTCTCGGAGCTAATTTTAATAGGAAGCGGGGATAGGTCACGCATATGTATAGGCGTATTGTGAATATGTAACACTTGACTGTATAAGCTTGAGACAAACTGCCGAGTCGGGTGCGCACGACTTCGGTGGGACTACCCCCTGTGCTGCCCAGCGCTGAATGAACATACCTACTTTACAATCTCACTGATTGTGGAGTCTGTTTCCGCACGTCAGCACCAACGCGCAAAATGGCAAGGAGAGTACCTCTCTCAATCTCTCAGTACTCAAAATACTAAATCCTAAAGGAAAAGGAGACTTGCCAGGGCTTGAGGCAAGATCCGAACATCTTCCCACAAACCGAGGTAGGCAAAGAACTCTCGGAAAGCTTCAAGTCACAAAGGAGCTCTGAAGCTTTTACCCCGTGGCTGAAGCGCGTTTTGTATCCCGTAGAAACACGGCCAACGGGGGCGTTTAATAGAGAGGCTGCGCAGCTTGGTTTCAGTGGGACAAGGGGATGTGACGGCGACAGCAGCAATGGGCTATTTTGACAGTTTGGAAGAGCTGCCGTTTGCCTGGCTGGGCTTTGGTCACGGATCCAAATGGTCCAGGTCTGAATACCACCAACCTTTCCTTCCACCACACCAGGCTCACCGCCGCGCACTTGTTTCTCAAAGCCTGGCTTACTTCCGTGGCGGGCTGTTGGCACCCACCATCCCAGCCTAGGGCTCTGGCTACACTTTGGCTTGCCTCCAGGCTGCAGCTGCCAAAATCACCCCCCCTTTCTCCCCAGGAAAAGGGGTTGTGTCCAGCCACATCAAGTCCCCGCTCCTCCTGGCTGCGGGGCCGCATAGGCTTTAGCTCTGGCGCAGAGAGGGGACGGCTAATAGGGGCGGTCTCTGCGCTGCACGCTTGGTTTCTGCCATGGCCCGAGAGAAGAGGAACAGCACCAGGCTTGGCCTTGGGAGCCGAGTGGCAGAGCAGGCGTCAGGGACACCCAGCAGCTGGGCCCAGGGCATGGCCACCAAGGGCAGGGAGAGACCCCCGGGCCTCCTGGGCACAGCCACAGCCTGTGGAATGATTGCTGGAGGTGACTTGTCGGTATGACACACGCCCTCCGCCACCCCTCACGGGAAGGTGAACCTCCAGGGTGCAACGCAGTGGACACGTAAAGAATCGGTTCCACGGTAGTTCCCTAAGCGACATAACCTGCAACTTTAGATGTCAGCAACACCAGGGGAGCTTGGTGTGCTGACTCTGAAAAGTAACACGGAGGGCGGAGCGGAGCCGAGACGCCGCGGCCAGGCTCTGTGATCGCAGGGGTAGGCAACCGGAACGATCAGAACGAGAACGGTTGGTCCCTGCATTGAATCCACTGGAGCAAGGAGGTAAAAGAACGGGGGTTCTGTCGAGCTAACGCCCTACGCTTCTGGTTTATATCACACGTGCCCACTTCTGGGGTACTGACACGCAACAGCAAGCCCTTTGGGTGAACTTTGCTCATTACAACACCAGAACACACCTCCATCCCCAAAGGTACCCACCTCCAAGGTGCCACCACCCCCCCACTGAGCATGCGCTCTGAATTTTCTCTAGCGTACACCTTTAAAAGCAAAGCAGGAGAACTTTATACCAATCAAAGGAAAGGTACGTATGACTAGAGTCACTCAAGCTCCACCGAAAAAATCAGAAAATATAAAAGGGCTTAAGAGAGGAGAAATGTTAGGGAAGACACCATCATAGACAAGTCAGGAGGACACCGCTGACTTCTGGGATCACTCGACGGGCTGAGCCTCTCTCCCCCCGCCACAGGGACGCCTCTTGCGTGAGATTCGAACACTTGGCTGTACCGAGTGCTTCCCCGGGAAACTTAGAATTCTTCAGAGCTCTTTTCTTTCCTCATTTAATGCGCTTGTAGTCGACTGTATTGCCACCTGCACGTGCTTTGCAGACAGTCTGTTTATCACGGGCAATCCAAAAGAACCTGTACTGTTGCTTTAATAAGCGGCGCTGCTCATTCATCTAGTCGTGATAGTTCGTTAGCGCGACCAAACTCCCCAAGTCTGGTCATTCTCGTGTGTTGAACGCGGCTAAGCTGAGAGTGCAGTAGGCTATTAAGTGCATCCGTCATCGTGATAGTTCAGCACATTGAACGCGACCGCGCTTAGAGCGTCAAATTGGACATCACTCAGAAAGAAATTAAACCTAGCCGTCCCCAGCCCCTCTGACATCTAAGGACAAGCTGGAACGCAAGGGGGGTTATTTTCTGCCAAACTTCTTGACTCGGTAACGCAACACAGCCCCCGGGGCCGGCGCCCCAAAGGCCTTCCTCCGAAGGATGCTGGGCCGAGGGGCGGCGGGCAGGGCTGCGCACGGGGGCCCCCTCACCCCCGTGCCGCAGTGCCACCACCCGGCAACGCAGCAGTCACAATGCCCCGGGGCAGTATAAAAGGGGCAGCCTCCCCTGTCCCACTGCCAGTCTGCCTGGCAGGCGGCCCAGAGACAGCCCAGACGAAGTCCGCGAGGAGCCGCTGGAATTACTTGCCGGGGGCTGAGGGAGGACGACCGGCGGCTGCACCAGGCTGCTGGAGACGAGAAGAACCACCAAGCCCTGGAGGTGCCTGAGGCCATCAGGCTTTTTTGGATGGATAGCTGTGGCAAGACCAAGGGAATGCCTTCTTGAGGAGCACTGCAGAGCTCGCCGTCCTCACTCCCCGCGGAACCAGTGGCAGCAGCCGTAAGAAGTGGGATGCAGAGATGTTGCCGGGGTCCCAGTGCCTTGGAGCACCCGCTGGCGGCCCGAAGGCGCGGGAAGGATTCTTGCCCCCAAGGTCCATCAGGCCGCGGGCATTTGGCCACTCTCGGAAGCCCCTGAGATGGCTCCAGGTTGAGGGAGAACAGGGCTCGGGCATCCCCTGGGAGGCGTGACCAGCCTGTGGGACCAGGAGGCAGGTCTTGCTCACGTGCTCAGGGAATAGCCGATCGCCAGCTCTGGGGTCAGGAAGGAATTTTCCCCCGGGGCAGATTGGCACTGGGCCCCGGGGGTTTTTTGCCTTCCTCTGCAGCACTGAGCAGGACCACTTGTCAGGGCTCCTCCGGTCCGTTGTGGCTAGGTTGCTGCCTGCTGCTCGTGCACCACGAAGATGGCCTCTCGTGCCCTGCAGCTGGGGGGAGGAAGGCTTTTTTTTTCCCCCACGGTGGGCTAGCAAGTGTCCCCGGGGGTTTTTTGCCTTCCTCTGCAGCACTGAGCACGGCCCCTCGCCAGGGCTCCTTTGGGCCGTTGTGGCTAGGTGCCCGCTGCTCGTGCTCCACGAAGGTGGCCCTCGTGCCCCGCATCCGGGGGGAGGAAGCTTTCTGACTCCCACGGCGGGCTCCAAGGGATGCTCCCGGGGGCTTGCTTCTTGTCCTCTGTAGCACTGAGCACAGCCCCTTGTCAGGGCTCCTCTGGGCCCTTTCGCCTAGGTCCTTGCCTGCTGCTCTTGCACCTCCAAGGCACCGCTCGTGCCCTGGCTCTCTTGGGCTCTCTTGCCCAGCGCAAGTCTGGAGCGGGAGCGAGCTCTGCTCTTCCCTTAGCTCCATTTCCCCAGGGGTTCTGGCTTGGGCAAAACAGCCTGTGCTTGGAAGGGCTCCAGGCTTGCTGCCCCATCAGGAGCTGCCACTTTTCACCTCTCCCTGCGTGCAAATCAAGCGCAGGGCCGGCACGAGAGCGCCTTTCATGCATCGTTGGCCAAGAAGCACAGCGGCGGAGCAACTTTCCGAACGCAAAAATACGCTTTTCACCTCTACCTGTCATACTTTGGAAAATACCCCACGGTACCACACACCTCCTCCTCCTGCTCATCCTCCTCCTCCTCCTTCTTCTTCTTCTTCTTCTTCGGTGTGTGGTCGGTCCTGATCCTCATTCTTCACGTTCTCACTCTTCAGGATACAGGGACTGCTTGGCCTGTATTCCTGCTGCTACTTTCTGTAGCTCTCTGACTTGCCTTTGCCAGGCTGCAAAGAATGTCTTCTCAAGCTCAACTGAAGAATGCATCAGCCTGCTCCTGGCTACACGGGCACACTGCGTTAATGCTTGTGAGCATCGGCTCTGAAGCGGACTCAGAAAAATAAAAGTAATATCCTGTTTCCACTCGTAACCTTTGTGTCATGTGTCCTTCAAAGTGTTCTGGGAGCTGAAAGGCCCCTGGCGTTTCAGGCCAATAACACTCTCATCGGTATTTGACTCATGGTGAGCACAGGGAACAGAGTAGAGTAGAATGGAATAGAACAGAACAGAGCACAATAGAATAGAATAGTTCAGCTGGAAGGAACCTACAACGACCACCTAGTCCAACTACCCCACCATTTCAGGGCTGACCAAAAGTTCCAAGCATGGTATTAAGGGCATTGTCCAAATGCCTCTTCAACACTGACAGGCATGGGGCATCCACCACCTCTCCAGGAAGCCTGTTTCAGGGTGTGACCACCCTCTTGGGAAAGAAATGTCTCCTCACGTCAAGTCCAAACCTCCCCTGACAGTGCAGCAGCAAATGTCCCTTGGTGCGCTGGTAAGGAATGGTGAGGAAACCATGCGTGCTCTCTGCATCTCTGCAGAGTTCCAGCAGAGGGAACCAAACCCCTGTCTTTCACCTCTGGCATCACCACAACCAAAGGAATGTCTGTGGCATAAATGCCCTTATTTACATAGTCTGAAGGTACAGATCAATTCTGGCACTCAGACAAGGGGAGTCAAAAGAATCTCAGTAGACTATTTAATAAAGGGGGATGAGAGATGATGTTTAGCGCTTACATTGTTGAAATTAGCTGAGGCAGAGACAGTCTTTGATAAGAAGAGCTGGTCCCAAGGACCAGCCAATGAGGTAGAGACAGTTCCTCATAAGAAGCAGGAGCAGGCCCCAAGAGCCAGCTAAGACTGGTCTTGCGGCTTGGGTGAATAGCAAGAAACCACTGAGCCTGCGCAAGAAAAAAGGTTACCAGCGGTGACGAAGAGGAGTCAGTCATCTATCTTCACCTCTGCGACCACCAGACGACCACCATAAAGAGGCACTGCGCAAGCGCAGTTGAGAGGAGACTATGGAAATGACCTCTCGGAGCTAATTTTAATAGGAAGCGGGGATAGGTCATGCATATGTATAGGCGTACTGTGAATATGTAACACTTGACTGTATAAGCTTGAGACAAACTGCCGAGTCGGGTGCGCACGACTTCGGTGGGACTACCCCCCGTGCTGCCCAGCGCTGAATGAACATACCTACTTTACAATCTCACTGATTGTGGAGTCTGTTTCCGCACGTCAGCACCAACGCACAAAATGGCAAGGAGAGTACCTCTCTCAATCTCTCAGTACTCAAAATACTAAATCCTAAAGGAAAAGGAGACTTGCCAGGGCTTGAGGCAAGATCCGAACATCTTCCCACAAACCGAGGTAGGCAAAGAACTCTCGGAAAGCTTCAAGTCACAAAGGAGCTCTGAAGCTTTTACCCCGTGGCTGAAGCGCGTTTTGTATCCCGTAGAAACACGGCCAACGGGTGCGTTTAATAGAGAGGCTGCGCAGCTTGGTTTCAGTGGGACAAGGGGATGTGACGGCGACAGCAGCAATGGGCTATTTTGACAGTTTGGAAGAGCTGCCGTTTGCCTGGCTGGGCTTTGGTCACGGATCCAAATGGTCCAGGTCTGAATACCACCAACTTTTCCTTCCACCACACCAGGCTCACCGCCGCGCACTTGTTTCTCAAAGCCTGGCTTACTTCCGTGGCGGGCTGTTGGCACCCACCATCCCAGCCTAGGGCTCTGGGTACACTTTGGCTTGCCTCCAGGCTGCAGCTGCCAAAATCACCCCCCCTTTCTCCCCAGGAAAAGGGGTTGTGTCCAGCCACATCAAGTCCCCGCTCCTCCTGGCTGCGGGGCCGCATAGGCTTTAGCTCTGGCGCAGAGAGGGGACGGCTAATAGGGGCGGTCTCTGCGCTGCACGCTTGGTTTCTGCCATGGCCCGAGAGAAGAGGAACAGCACCAGGCTTGGCCTTGGGAGCCGAGTGGCAGAGCAGGCGTCAGGGACACCCAGCAGCTGGGCCCAGGGCATGGCCACCAAGGGCAGGGAGAGACCCCCGGGCCTCCTGGGCACAGCCACAGCCTGTGGAATGATTGCTGGAGGTGACTTGTCGGTATGACACACGCCCCCCGCCACCCCTCACGGGAAGGTGAACCTCCAGGGTGCAACGCAGTGGACACGTAAAGAATCGGTTCCACGGTAGTTCCCTAAGCGACATAACCTGCAACTTTAGATGTCAGCAACACCAGGGGAGCTTGGTGTGCTGACTCTGAAAAGTAACACGGAGGGCGGAGCGGAGCCGAGACGCCGCGGCCAGGCTCTGTGATCGCAGGGGTAGGCAACCGGAACGATCAGAACGAGAACGGTTGGTCCCTGCATTGAATCCACTGGAGCAAGGAGGTAAAAGAACGGGGGTTCTGTCGAGCTAACGCCCTACGCTTCTGGTTTATATCACACGTGCCCACTTCTGGGGTACTGACACGCAACAGCAAGCCCTTTGGGTGAACTTTGCTCATTACAACACCAGAACACACCTCCATCCCCAAAGGTACCCACCTCCAAGGTGCCACCACCCCCCCACTGAGCATGCGCTCTGAATTTTCTCTAGCGTACACCTTTAAAAGCAAAGCAGGAGAACTTTATACCAATCAAAGGAAAGGTACGTATGACTAGAGTCACTCAAGCTCCACCGAAAAAATCAGAAAATATAAAAGGGCTTAAGAGAGGAGAAATGTTAGGGAAGACACCATCATAGACAAGTCAGGAGGACACCGCTGACTTCTGGGATCACTCGACGGGCTGAGCCTCTCTCCCCCCGCCACAGGGACGCCTCTTGCGTGAGATTCGAACACTTGGCTGTACCGAGTGCTTCCCCGGGAAACTTAGAATTCTTCAGAGCTCTTTTCTTTCCTCATTTAATGCGCTTGTAGTCGACTGTATTGCCACCTGCACGTGCTTTGCAGACAGTCTGTTTATCACGGGCAATCCAAAAGAACCTGTACTGTTGCTTTAATAAGCTGCGCTGCTCATTCATCTAGTCGTGATAGTTCGTTAGCGCGACCAAACTCCCCAAGTCTGGTCATTCTCGTGTGTTGAACGCGGCTAAGCTGAGAGTGCAGTAGGCTATTAAGTGCATCCGTCATCGTGATAGTTCAGCACATTGAACGCGACCGCGCTTAGAGCGTCAAATTGGACATCACTCAGAAAGAAATTAAACCTAGCCGTCCCCAGCCCCTCTGACATCTAAGGACAAGCTGGAACGCAAGGGGGGTTATTTTCTGCCAAACTTCTTGACTCGGTAACGCAACACAGCCCCCGGGGCCGGCGCCCCAAAGGCCTTCCTCCGAAGGATGCTGGGCCGAGGGGCGGCGGGCAGGGCTGCGCACGGGGGCCCCCTCACCCCCGTGCCGCAGTGCCACCACCCGGCAACGCAGCAGTCACAACGCCCCGGGGCAGTATAAAAGGGGCAGCCTCCCCTGTCCCACTGCCAGTCTGCCTGGCAGGCGGCCCAGAGACAGCCCAGACGAAGTCCGCGAGGAGCCGCTGGAATTACTTGCCGGGGGCTGAGGGAGGACGACCGGCGGCTGCACCAGGCTGCTGGAGACGAGAAGAACCACCAAGCCCTGGAGGTGCCTGAGGCCATCAGGCTTTTTTGGATGGATAGCTGTGGCAAGACCAAGGGAATGCCTTCTTGAGGAGCACTGCAGAGCTCGCCGTCCTCACTCCCCGCGGAACCAGTGGCAGCAGCCGTAAGAAGTGGGATGCAGAGATGTTGCCGGGGTCCCAGTGCCTTGGAGCACCCGCTGGCGGCCCGAAGGCGCGGGAAGGATTCTTGCCCCCAAGGTCCATCAGGCCGCGGGCATTTGGCCACTCTCGGAAGCCCCTGAGATGGCTCCAGGTTGAGGGAGAACAGGGCTCGGGCATCCCCTGGGAGGCGTGACCAGCCTGTGGGACCAGGAGGCAGGTCTTGCTCACGTGCTCAGGGAATAGCCGATCGCCAGCTCTGGGGTCAGGAAGGAATTTTCCCCCGGGGCAGATTGGCACTGGGCCCCGGGGGTTTTTTGCCTTCCTCTGCAGCACTGAGCAGGACCACTTGTCAGGGCTCCTCCGGTCCGTTGTGGCTAGGTTGCTGCCTGCTGCTCGTGCACCACGAAGATGGCCTCTCGTGCCCTGCAGCTGGGGGGAGGAAGGCTTTTTTTTCCCCCACGGTGGGCTAGCAAGTGTCCCCGGGGGTTTTTTGCCTTCCTCTGCAGCACTGAGCACGGCCCCTCGCCAGGGCTCCTTTGGGCCGTTGTGGCTAGGTGCCCGCTGCTCGTGCTCCACGAAGGTGGCCCTCGTGCCCCGCATCCGGGGGGAGGAAGCTTTCTGACTCCCACGGCGGGCTCCAAGGGATGCTCCCGGGGGCTTGCTTCTTGTCCTCTGTAGCACTGAGCACAGCCCCTTGTCAGGGCTCCTCTGGGCCCTTTCGCCTAGGTCCTTGCCTGCTGCTCTTGCACCTCCAAGGCACCGCTCGTGCCCTGGCTCTCTCGGGCTCTCTTGCCCAGCGCAAGTCTGGAGCGGGAGCGAGCTCTGCTCTTCCCTTAGCTCCATTTCCCCAGGGGTTCTGGCTTGGGCAAAACAGCCTGTGCTTGGAAGGGCTCCAGGCTTGCTGCCCCATCAGGAGCTGCCACTTTTCACCTCTCCCTGCGTGCAAATCAAGCGCAGGGCCGGCACGAGAGCGCCTTTCATGCATCGTTGGCCAAGAAGCACAGCGGCGGAGCAACTTTCCGAACGCAAAAATACGCTTTTCACCTCTACTTGTCATACTTTGGAAAATACCCCACGGTACCACACACCTCCTCCTCCTGCTCATCCTCCTCCTCCTCCTCCTTCTTCTTCTTCTTCTTCTTCGGTGTGTGGTCGGTCCTGATCCTCATTCTTCACGTTCTCACTCTTCAGGATACAGGGACTGCTTGGCCTGTATTCCTGCTGCTACTTTCTGTAGCTCTCTGACTTGCCTTTGCCAGGCTGCAAAGAATGTCTTCTCAAGCTCAACTGAAGAATGCATCAGCCTGCTCCTGGCTACACGGGCACACTGCGTTAATGCTTGTGAGCATCGGCTCTGAAGCGGACTCAGAAAAATAAAAGTAATATCCTGTTTCCACTCGTAACCTTTGTGTCATGTGTCCTTCAAAGTGTTCTGGGAGCTGAAAGGCCCCTGGCGTTTCAGGCCAATAACACTCTCATCGGTATTTGACTCATGGTGAGCACAGGGAACAGAGTAGAGTAGAATGGAATAGAACAGAACAGAGCACAATAGAATAGAATAGTTCAGCTGGAAGGAACCTACAACGACCACCTAGTCCAACTACCCCACCATTTCAGGGCTGACCAAAAGTTCCAAGCATGGTATTAAGGGCATTGTCCAAATGCCTCTTCAACACTGACAGGCATGGGGCATCCACCACCTCTCCAGGAAGCCTGTTTCAGGGTGTGACCACCCTCTTGGGAAAGAAATGTCTCCTCACGTCAAGTCCAAACCTCCCCTGACAGTGCAGCAGCAAACGTCCCTTGGTGCGCTGGTAAGGAATGGTGAGGAAACCATGCGTGCTCTCTGCATCTCTGCAGAGTTCCAGCAGAGGGAACCAAACCCCTGTCTTTCACCTCTGGCATCACCACAACCAAAGGAATGTCTGTGGCATAAATGCCCTTATTTACATAGTCTGAAGGTACAGATCAATTCTGGCACTCAGACAAGGGGAGTCAAAAGAATCTCAGTAGACTATTTAATAAAGGGGGATGAGAGATGATGTTTAGCGCTTACATTGTTGAAATTAGCTGAGGCAGAGACAGTCTTTGATAAGAAGAGCTGGTCCCAAGGACCAGCCAATGAGGTAGAGACAGTTCCTCATAAGAAGCAGGAGCAGGCCCCAAGAGCCAGCTAAGACTGGTCTTGCGGCTTGGGTGAATAGCAAGAAACCACTGAGCCTGCGCAAGAAAAAAGGTTACCAGCGGTGACGAAGAGGAGTCAGTCATCTATCTTCACCTCTGCGACCACCAGACGACCACCATAAAGAGGCACTGCGCAAGCGCAGTTGAGAGGAGACTATGGAAATGACCTCTCGGAGCTAATTTTAATAGGAAGCGGGGATAGGTCATGCATATGTATAGGCGTACTGTGAATATGTAACACTTGACTGTATAAGCTTGAGACAAACTGCCGAGTCGGGTGCGCACGACTTCGGTGGGACTACCCCCCGTGCTGCCCAGCGCTGAATGAACATACCTACTTTACAATCTCACCGATTGTGGAGTCTGTTTCCGCACGTCAGCACCAACGCACAAAATGGCAAGGAGAGTACCTCTCTCAATCTCTCAGTACTCAAAATACTAAATCCTAAAGGAAAAGGAGACTTGCCAGGGCTTGAGGCAAGATCCGAACATCTTCCCACAAACCGAGGCAGGCAAAGAACTCTCGGAAAGCTTCGAGTCACAAAGGAGCTCTGAAGCTTTTACCCCGTGGCTGAAGCGCGTTTTGTATCCCGTAGAAACACGGCCAACGGGGGCGTTTAATAGAGAGGCTGCGCAGCTTGGTTTCAGTGGGACAAGGGGATGTGACGGCGACAGCAGCAATGGGCTATTTTGACAGTTTGGAAGAGCTGCCGTTTGCCTGGCTGGGCTTTGGTCACGGATCCAAATGGTCCAGGTCTGAATACCACCAACTTTTCCTTCCACCACACCAGGCTCACCGCCGCGCACTTGTTTCTCAAAGCCTGGCTTACTTCCGTGGCGGGCTGTTGGCACCCACCATCCCAGCCTAGGGCTCTGGGTACACTTTGGCTTGCCTCCAGGCTGCAGCTGCCAAAATCACCCCCCCTTTCTCCCCAGGAAAAGGGGTTGTGTCCAGCCACATCAAGTCCCCGCTCCTCCTGGCTGCGGGGCCGCATAGGCTTTAGCTCTGGCGCAGAGAGGGGACGGCTAATAGGGGCGGTCTCTACGCTGCACGCTTGGTTTCTGCCATGGCCCGAGAGAAGAGGAACAGCACCAGGCTTGGCCTTGGGAGCCGAGTGGCAGAGCAGGCGTCAGGGACACCCAGCAGCTGGGCCCAGGGCATGGCCACCAAGGGCAGGGAGAGACCCCCGGGCCTCCTGGGCACAGCCACAGCCTGTGGAATGATTGCTGGAGGTGACTTGTCGGTATGACACACGCCCCCCGCCACCCCTCACGGGAAGGTGAACCTCCAGGGTGCAACGCAGTGGACACGTAAAGAATCGGTTCCACGGTAGTTCCCTAAGCGACATAACCTGCAACTTTAGATGTCAGCAACACCAGGGGAGCTTGGTGTGCTGACTCTGAAAAGTAACACGGAGGGCGGAGCGGAGCCGAGACGCCGCGGCCAGGCTCTGTGATCGCAGGGGTAGGCAACCGGAACGATCAGAACGAGAACGGTTGGTCCCTGCATTGAATCCACTGGAGCAAGGAGGTAAAAGAACGGGGGTTCTGTCGAGCTAACGCCCTACGCTTCTGGTTTATATCACACGTGCCCACTTCTGGGGTACTGACACGCAACAGCAAGCCCTTTGGGTGAACTTTGCTCATTACAACACCAGAACACACCTCCAATCCCCAAAGGTACCCACCTCCAAGGTGCCACCACCCCCCACTGAGCATGCGCTCTGAATTTTCTCTAGCGTACACCTTTAAAAGCAAAGCAGGAGAACTTTATACCAATCAAAGGAAAGGTACGTATGACTAGAGTCACTCAAGCTCCACCGAAAAAATCAGAAAATATAAAAGGGCTTAAGAGAGGAGAAATGTTAGGGAAGACACCATCATAGACAAGTCAGGAGGACACCGCTGACTTCTGGGATCACTCGACGGGCTGAGCCTCTCTCCCCCCGCCACAGGGACGCCTCTTGCGTGAGATTCGAACACTTGGCTGTACCGAGTGCTTCCCCGGGAAACTTAGAATTCTTCAGAGCTCTTTTCTTTCCTCATTTAATGCGCTTGTAGTCGACTGTATTGCCACCTGCACGTGCTTTGCAGACAGTCTGTTTATCACGGGCAATCCAAAAGAACCTGTACTGTTGCTTTAATAAGCGGCGCTGCTCATTCATCTAGTCGTGATAGTTCGTTAGCGCGACCAAACTCCCCAAGTCTGGTCATTCTCGTGTGTTGAACGCGGCTAAGCTGAGAGTGCAGTAGGCTATTAAGTGCATCCGTCATCGTGATAGTTCAGCACATTGAACGCGACCGCGCTTAGAGCGTCAAATTGGACATCACTCAGAAAGAAATTAAACCTAGCCGTCCCCAGCCCCTCTGACATCTAAGGACAAGCTGGAACGCAAGGGGGGTTATTTTCTGCCAAACTTCTTGACTCGGTAACGCAACACAGCCCCCGGGGCCGGCGCCCCAAAGGCCTTCCTCCGAAGGATGCTGGGCCGAGGGGCGGCGGGCAGGGCTGCGCACGGGGGCCCCCTCACCCCCGTGCCGCAGTGCCACCACCCGGCAACGCAGCAGTCACAATGCCCCGGGGCAGTATAAAAGGGGCAGCCTCCCCTGTCCCACTGCCAGTCTGCCTGGCAGGCGGCCCAGAGACAGCCCAGACGAAGTCCGCGAGGAGCCGCTGGAATTACTTGCCGGGGGCTGAGGGAGGACGACCGGCGGCTGCACCAGGCTGCTGGAGACGAGAAGAACCACCAAGCCCTGGAGGTGCCTGAGGCCATCAGGCTTTTTTGGATGGATAGCTGTGGCAAGACCAAGGGAATGCCTTCTTGAGGAGCACTGCAGAGCTCGCCGTCCTCACTCCCCGCGGAACCAGTGGCAGCAGCCGTAAGAAGTGGGATGCAGAGATGTTGCCGGGGTCCCAGTGCCTTGGAGCACCCGCTGGCGGCCCGAAGGCGCGGGAAGGATTCTTGCCCCCAAGGTCCATCAGGCCGCGGGCATTTGGCCACTCTCGGAAGCCCCTGAGATGGCTCCAGGTTGAGGGAGAACAGGGCTCGGGCATCCCCTGGGAGGCGTGACCAGCCTGTGGGACCAGGAGGCAGGTCTTGCTCACGTGCTCAGGGAATAGCCGATCGCCAGCTCTGGGGTCAGGAAGGAATTTTCCCCCGGGGCAGATTGGCACTGGACCCCGGGGGTTTTTTGCCTTCCTCTGCAGCACTGAGCAGGACCACTTGTCAGGGCTCCTCCGGTCCGTTGTGGCTAGGTTACTGCCTGCTGCTCATGCAAGATCTCAGGTAACAGCCCCAGACTCCTAAAAGGAAGCTACCCTTGAGGTTTTTTTCTTTTTCGGAGGAAGCTCTCCCCTTTGGGATCCACCTGTGACTCCTCCCAGGCATCTCCCAGAGCCTTTTGGCCTTTGCATAGGTATCTTTTCTTAGGATCTTAGGGCCATAAAGCAGAGGCCAAAAGATTCTGGGAGATGCCTGGGAGGAGTCTCGGGTGGATCCCGGAGGAAAGAGCTTCCTCCAAAGGAGAAAAATCATCTGGGGTAGCCTCATTAGAGAAGTCTGGGGCTTGCTACCTGGGATCTTGCGTCCCTATAAGTAAAGGCCAAAAGGCTCTGGGAGACACCTGGAAGGAGTCACAGGGGGATCCCGGAGGGCAGAGGTTCCTCCAAAAAAGAAAAAAAACTCAAAGGTAGCTTCCTTGGAGGAGTCTGGGGCAGGTAGCTGGGATCTCCAGTCCCGAACGCAGAGGTCAAAACACTCTGGGAGACGCCTGGGAGGAGTCTTGGGTCGATCCTGGAGGAGAGAGCTTCCTGCAAAAGAGAAAGATCATCTTGGGTAGCTTCCTTGGAGGAGTCTGGGGCTGCTACCTGAGGTGTTAGGTAGGTAAAGCAGAGGCTAAAAGACTCTGGGAGATGCCTGGGAGGAGTCTTGGGTGGATCCCGAAGAGGAGAGCTTCCTCCAAAGGAGCAAAATCATCTTGGGTAGCGGCCTTGAAGAAATCTGGGGCTGGGCATCTTCTGGGAGGCGTGACCAGCCTGTGGGACCAGGAGGCAGGTCTTGCTCACGTGCTCAGGGAATAGCCAATCGCCAGCTCTGGGGTCAGGAAGGAATTTTCCCCCGGGGCAGATTGGCACTGGGCCCCGGGGGTTTTTTGCCTTCCTCTGCAGCACTGAGCAGGACCACTTGTCAGGGCTCCTCCGGTCCATTGTGGCTAGGTTGCTGCCTGCTGCTCGTGCACCACGAAGATGGCCTCTCGTGCCCTGCAGCTGGGGGGAGGAAGGCTTTTTTTCCCCCACGGTGGGCTAGCAAGTGTCCCCGGGGGTTTTTTGCCTTCCTCTGCAGCACCGAGCACGGCCCCTTTTCAGGGCTCCTCTGGGCACTTTCGCCTAAGTCCTTGCCTGCTGCTCTTGCACCTCCAAGGCACCGCTCGTGCCCTGGCTCTCTCAGGCTCTCTGCTGCTAGTCCACTTTCTTTTCCTCGTGATCACATTCCTTTTCAGAGATAGGAGAAGACAAGCAATGTACAAAGCACCTGGAAGGTTACCTTACTGCTTTTCCAGCAAATTATATGGCTGGCTGCCTCTGGAAAACGTTTGGGGAGCTGCATCAACATGCAAAGAACCTCAAAAGGAGGAGGAAATTTTTGACTGCTCTAATTGTCACTCTGTCCTGAAATTGAAACCGCCAGCACAGCAAAGACCTCTGACACCAAACAAAATCAGCAATGAACAACAACTAAGATGGTTTCCCACACAAACCTCAGTCCTGCCCTTGGCAAACTGCAGGTAATTTGCTTAGAGAAGAAATTTTCTTAAGCTGTCAACTGGGCAACAAAATTGCCATCAAGGAAAAAAAAAAATGCAACAGCATCTCCATGCAGATGAGAAAAAGAGAGCACTATATTGTCTCTAGGAGAAGAACCAAGAGAGACGCTATAGACTAGGTTCATTCAGTAAAATCAGATAACAGCATCTGACTTCTCCTTTATCAGTCTGATACGCACCGACTTACTCCTAACTTACAGTGGACAGAGTAAAATATGGTTTAAGAATTACTTGTTCTCGAATTTCACTTATATTCTTAAGAGTAGAGGACTGTGGGCATAAATCTGCCACTCACGACATGCCTGTTTCCCCTCTGTATTCAATCTAAAAGCAGTCTTTATTGAAATGATCATAAATTACACATTGACATTTGGCAGCCTTTGTTAAAAACAGAAACCTACCACAGCCTCATCACAGCTCTCTATTGCCATCTCCCCACTTCTGTAGCTAAACACACCCAGTGTGGCAAAGCAGCTGCATCATTTACTGTTCATTTAAGAGGTAGAAAGGATGCAGCAGGTGTATGTCAGGTTTTGTCCATTACTTCACAATTACTTGTTCTGAATATTTAACTCACATTTTGGGAGGTGGAATGAGAACCATTGATCTAAATCAGAATGATTCACCTGAGGAATATTTTCCCCTCCTGTACCTCTTTTATATCTTTTTTTCCCCCCAAACCTCATAAAATATTAAATTCTCCTGGATCACTCATCTATTAATAACAGACTCCAAAAACTTCTCACTCCTCAATTAATATTGCTCAGCCAAACATCCCATGCTTGAAAGGTCTCAGGATGACTACGGAAACCTCTCTGTTGCAGGAACTAACAACCTTGAAAGATACCTTAACGAGGCCAAGAAGATCTCCTCAAGTTTATAAAAAAAAAATTGTGCTAACTTGTCCAAATGCTTGCATGAATTTGGACCACTTTCTGTCAAACTTCCCCTTGTTCTTGTTTGCCTAGGAGTCACTCTTTGCTTTTAACCCAGCCACCTTTGCACGCAGGATTTGTTCAGAATTGTAAGTTTCCATTGAAATGCAGAAAAATCTTGAAAGCTAAAGTTATTTCCATTTTCTATACAGACTGGTACGCTTGTAGAAAAAGCTCCACTGTCCAGAAGGCTGCTGACCACAGCCTTCGTTTGCAGCTTGAACTACAGCCAATCCAGATCACTGAAGATGAGGACAAACACTCTGAATTTGTCTCACAACATCCTAAAAAGTCAGGGTAGTAAGTCAAGCACATGCCAAATAATTTACTTTTTACATATATGACTTCACTCTCCACAAGGATGAATCAGCCCAGCAGCAATCTCATACTAGTGGCAAAATACAAGACTAATACATAGCAGTAGGTATCTTGCAAGTGCCACCAAAATGTGAAACACAAATATAGGCAACTTGCTGTATACAACTGATCACAGACTCTGGCATCTGAATAACAGGAAGGCGAGCTGGAAGCTCCATGTGTTAGACCACCCGCACAATTCTCCCACCAACAGGGCTCCTCTCTTGCCTCAGAACAGTAAATTTACACTGGGCTACAGCAAAACTATTGCCAACAATTGAAATGAGAAAAGGTTGTGGTATTTAATTAGGAATTTTAAAAAATGCCATCCATGAAATATAAACTGACAGGACTTAATTCTTTCTGTTTCAGTGTTGTTCGTTGAACCCTTCTTTGCTTTCTTGAATAATAGCCATGATGAATTTTGGGAAGGGTGCAGAGAGGATTACTTAAAGTATAGCGAGGGCTGTGTCCTGTGCCAGAAGCTTTAAAAAAAAAAAAAAAAAAAAAAGAAAACGAAAACAGAAAAGAGAACTGTGGCAAATGGAAAGAATGACAACTTCAAATCTGCAAGCGCCTAAGTGATCAACAAATGCTGGTTGATAGCCTAACGTGGTGAGTAAAGCAATCACAGTACGCCTGCTTCTGCCATGACAAGGGCCAAATGAGAGAACAACCATCGGTCAGGTGTCATGGGCAAGCCATCACTTCTGCACAAAATTAAAGTACAATGGAAACAGGCTGAAGAAAAAGAAATACAGAGAATGACAGTGTGGAAAGATGCCCCTCTGCCTTACTTCACATGTTCATCCAGAGGAAGTGAAGGAAGAAAACAACAGCTATTCTATTCATGATTTCCTGCTGCTGCATGAGTGCCTGAACTGGCATGGTAACATCTTCCTCCACCCAGGTGTGCTAGAAAGGGAATGCTGCACACATCAGTTACTGAATTAAATTAAATAGATGCAAGTAATAAGTTCATAAACTGATCTCTAAATCACTGCTATTTTTGTGGATAGACAAGGTCAGAGTCTCCGTCCCTGTATTTAGTTTCATCTACAGGCTTGGAGTCCATTTAACTCTCACTTAAAGTTATTCCTGATTTCACTCTTGAACTGAACAACGGCAAAACAAAAACCGACTTCTTGGATCCCTAGCCCCACGGTTACTTGCGACGAATGATAAAAGGATGGTCACAGTGCACGTTTTTAGGGTTTTATCTGCCATTTGACAACGCTTCCAGTTACCCACTGCTCAGATAAACACTAACATTAGACACTGCATAGAGGTCTGGCTTATCAGAGCTATCACTCCTCTGTCATTGGGTCCTCTTGTCCACAGCTTTTGTAGAGCCACAGAAAAACAGCCCTCTTATCTCCTGTTGCATATACATAACGGGCAGCTGCACTCATCAGCTAGTCACAGACCTGTGGCACATGAAAGAGGAGCTGGGCATGACCTTCAGCATCAAAATCACCCGCCTCCTGCTCAGAGCAGTGTGGCAGCCCACCTCCCTCAGTGAGGAGCGAGGCTCTGCAAGCCAACACAGACAGAGGGGAATGCACTGCCTCCTACCATGGACGCTACCCTCACACCGTCATCAGTTTTAATTGTGATTCTCCTGTAGCAGCATGAACTACTCGTATCAAAAAGGTAATGACAACAACAAAACTTTTTAAATCAACTTCCTGTATTCTACATGAGAGTGAAAAATTCGTGCTTTCCTCCAAACGATGCTGCTTGGTTTTTTCTTCTTCCTTCTTTTTTCCCCCTTTTTGCTTAGTATTCAGCTGTGGATTTTGCATCTCCTCAGAGATGGGCACAACATAGCGGGTTCCTCACTGGACCTGTTCATGACAAATTTCACTGCCAGTTTCTAATGCTTCTTCTAGCAGCTAAGTTTTGTCCCTCACTATGGTTTCAGGCTTCCCACCTGGCTGAGTTGTTGCAGTGTGTTCAGAGGTCTCAACCTACGATATTGCCCTGGAAGGAGCAAAATTCCCACTTGCTGACACTACAGAGGAAAGCAGGCTTGCAGCCTGTGACAGGCCACAATTCCTCCTCTCCTATCAGGGTAAAAAAAAGCAGGCACTTGGTGCCACACACCCTGCTTTTCCAACATATGCCGCCTTTTTCAGGCTTCTCACAGACAGAGCACTTGAAGAAGGAAGACAACCCGGGGCTGAGTTATCCTGCAGGACCACCAGCATCTCCCAGCAGGATCCTGGTCTGACATTCATGAAATGGTCCAGGGCTCTCCCTACCTACACATGCACACACACGGAAAACCATCCATCTACTCTCATTCCTCGTTCTCCTTTCCATGGCATTCCCATTTTTGCTGTCACAAACTAGGTATCCCAAGGACAGTGCTGCAAGGAAGGTCCTTTGCAAAGCTGGTTCCTTACATGACTGTTTGGTAAGGACTATGACAAACCACTAAACAGGGATGTAAAAACCACAAAGCACATTATTCTGAAAATCATGCATTACCATTTTTCTATGCATTTTTTCCATGCTGCTTTGCAGTGTACATTCTCATATTGTGTTTTAACAGTGAGATTGATTTAATTGGCAATTGTTTATCTAATATTGCTAGTCTCCTACATTAGTACTATTTTTACAGGCATCAAAAAATTCTGAGGAAAATGTTTTAAAGTTGAAAGAACACCCACAATAGAAGAAAGTTCCAAAATCACCTGAGAAATTGCCAAGGTTTACTTTCTTCCTCAGAAATACAACAAAATCATTATGATTTTCATTGCAATTTCATTTAACTGAAGTCTATTTTCTACCTTGTGAAATGGGAAATAAGTACACCATTATTCTCTGTGTTAACATACTACTTCCAATTAGCTGTACCTTTATATTCAGTTTAGCTACGAGACATTTACTTGCATGCTTCTAAATATACAGTTGGGTTATTTCATTTTATAATCCATGCTGCCTGGAAACTACAGAGCCAGTTTTTTTTTTTTTTTTTCCCCGTAAAGAAGAGTTTCATTTTAAGAATATATGACCAAGAAGAATAAAGCTGAGAAGAAATTTCAGGAAATAGGTATAAAATGAACTCAGCGATCCTCTCTAAACTCTCCATTGGTGCTATTGAGACTATCTTCTCAAAGACACTTTGCAGGCTAAGTTGGCCATATGTCCACACTGCCTAGGCTACAGCAAGGCACCAGCCTTTGTTCAACAAGCAGTAACGCTTTGAAAATAGTGAGCTTTTGATGCACTTTCCAGTCGGCACTCCTATGTAGTTTGGGTGCATCTTCTGGACGCAAGCCACCTGAAGCATCCCTAGTCAATGTACACCTGGAGAAGAGGCATAGCCCAAAACATAGCCCAAAGTAGTTACATGGCCAGGTCAGCACGATGCCATAGCCAGTGTGACCCAGAAAACTAGATGCAATGATGCCACACCGTAACCAGTCATGATGTCATCTCAACACTGGCACCAAGCAAGGAGGTTTCTGATCAGGTAACTGCCACTGGGCTTCACAAGACTAAACTAACAGCTGGGACTCGACTGCTTACAAGTTTGGGCCACGCAAAAGCCCTAAAACACACAGAAATCGTAGACTTGATCAGTGACACTAGCATAAATGGAATGCTTATGGCACAAATGGACAATATCCTCCAGTAGATGCTACGCAACAGGGAACCCCTGGACATGCCCAGCCCAGCCAAGGATGGCCTTCTGTCAGAAAGCGACTGTTAGTTTCATTGCTAAGTCGAGGGCAAGCCAGATGGCTGTAGTTTCACACACCTGCACGCTCCAATGCTGACATTGAACAGGCTGGTGCCAAGCGAGGAAAGCCACAAGGTAATGCGAGTTCAGTGCAGACAGAGGATGATGACCACCACCCTCTCCTCCTGGACTGGGCAGCTCATCCCAGACCTGGCACTACTCCAGACTTTCTGCCAGCTCATTTAGCCCACAGCCCAGTCCTGCAAATCCAGTCCTACCCAGGGATGCTGGTGTCACTCTGCCAGAAACAGCCTGAGGTGACAGGCCTTGGTTCAATAAGAATCACAAAAAAAACCAAACCCAAAACCAACAACAACAACAAAAAAATCACACAAAATCCCACACACAACATAAAACTGGCACAGGAGCTAGACCCCTGCATGTGAACCAGCTGCTTATCCACGACCACGAGGAGGTCACCGCAGGTCACCTCAGCTCTCTACCTGCAGCTCTGGCTGTCCTAAGTCCCTCACAAAACAGCTGAACCCCTCCTGCCTTTCCTGTCTTCCTAGTAACATCCCACTGAAAAAGAATCCCTCCGTGGTCACTGGAGAACAGCCAAGGAGGACATGGGGCAGAGCCACTTACAAAGGTAACAGTGAGGTGGCCCTGGGGTCCGCATGGTTACAGAGAAGTCAAGTATGGCACAAATGCTCGCCAAGACTAGGCAGACCGTAGTCAGGTGCTATGGAATAGCAAGTATCCCTCGCAGCACTCAGCCTTTCTGTACCAGTGATGTCAAACAGCATGAACATGGATGCAGTTGTCTAGCCAGAGCTACAGCCGTGGCGACTTACTCTGAAAATTGCACATACTTGGCCCTCAAAAGCCAGCATTTTGTCTCAGAGTTCAACAAAGCCAGTGTTTATCTCAATGTGGTCACATAGCAAGCCTGTTTCTTTCACCTCCTCTCCAGAAAATACCTCCTGTTCAAAAAAAAAAAAGACACAGATGGTCGCTGTTCATGCTACCCATCTGAAATTCGGAGTCAAGTTAGCTTTTGGTGCTTTGTTTCTATCACCAGAGTCCTTGAAATTCCCACAGAAGTATGAAGGCACTCAGAGGAGAACAGAGAACTGGTTGATTGATTACCTTGCTCTCCATCTGAATTGCACCCAATTAGCTAATGCCATTCAGCTTGTGACATCTTAGTTGCCTTAGGCATATACTGGTACAGCCCTGCTAAAGGCAGGTACTCTGATAAAACTGCACGGATAAAACTGGCAGAGAATCTGGTCTCACATCTGAGGCCATGCCTGGGCCAACAAAACCAAACAAAAATAGAGAATTTTAGAAGCCAGCTACTGAAAGTATTTAACAGGGAGTTCCCCATAAAGTGTCTGTGGACAGAGGAGTGTCATTAAGATGACTTTACCTTTGACAAGACAAAGGAAAAGTATAATCACATTTTGCACATCAATAGACACACAAATTCAGCAATTGAAAGATTAATGAGAGAACGGGCTTATTTGCTTTCCCTATCGCTTCGTCTTATCTCAGGGCTGGAGGAAATACACTAGAAGTTCTCTGTTGACATCAACATCAGTAGAGAGTACTGGTTAAAAATAGATGACACCTTAGCCTAGTATCTCTGCCAAGATCAATATTTAAGCAGTATTTTTTAAGACCTAGAGAAAGCTCAGCAGGACCCCCAGAAATGCTTCTGCAGAAGCAACAAGCAGCAACCTCTGTTACCAGGCTTCGATTCAAAATAGATCAAAGCATTTGGCTGACCCTGGAAATGAACTAATGCTTTCTAAGGCTACAGATAATCTCACTAAGACCATTACCCAACTCACAAGGAACTGATAAAAAAGTTTTCACTACTTCTCTATGGAAGTTGTCTCTGTCATTTGCACTTCCCCTCCCTTCTTAGAGGAAACTTGTTCAGACAAATTTAAATTACATTTGCAGACCTGTATTAGTATCTTGTCACATGAGTTTCTTCTTTCCTATCATCTGAGCTGTGAACTCAGTGCCACTTTCTTTCGAGGACTGGGAGATGAAGCTTGCCTTTTAATGAACTTCTCTATGGAACACTCAACTCACCAAACACTCGATTTACAGAGGAAAAAAGTTAAAATAGTTATCCTGGTTTGTCTCAAACACAGATGGGGAAACGCTCCAGAGAAAAATCCCAGCTGTCAATCTGCACTGCAGACAACAGATCCGCAATGCAGATCAGATGCTAGGATTTTACTCACAGGGTGATAATTCAGCTTTGCTGTTCCCACTACAGAATCACAGAAATGCTGAGGCTGGAGGGGGCCTCTGGAGATCATCTAGTCCAATCCCCTTGCTCAAAGCAGCGTCAGCTACAGCAGGTTGCCCAGGACTCTGTCCCATCATGTTCTGAATATCTCCAAGGATGGAGATTCCACAACTTCTCTGGACAACCTCTGCCGGTGTCTGACTACCCCTCACAGTAAAAAAAAAACCCAAAACAAACAAAAAAATCCAACCCAAAAACCATTTAACACAAAAAAAGCTTTTTCTTATGTTTGAATGGTATTTCCTGAATTTCCATGTTTGCCCTCTGCCTCTTGTCCTGTCACTGGGCACTACTGAGAAGAGCCTGGCCCCATCTTGTGTGCTTCCTTCCGTCAGGTATTTATATTGATAAGCTTCCCCCAAACCTTCTCGCCTCCAGGCTGAACAGTCCCAGCTCTCCTGGCCTCCCCTTCTATGTCAGATGCTCCAGTCTCTTCATCTTCTTCATGGTCCTTTGCTGGACTCTTTCCAGTATGCCCCTGTCTCTCTTGCACTGCGGAATCCAGAACTGGACCCAGCACTACACATGTGGCCTCACCAGTGCTGAGCAGAGCGGAAGATGGACCTGCCGGTGACGCTCTTCCTAATGCCACCCAGGATGCTGTTGGCCACCGCCTTTGCTCCAAGGTCACGTTGCTGGCTCATGGTCTAAGTTGTTGTCCACCAGGACCCCAACCTTCTTCTCAGCAAAGCTGCTTTCCAGTCAGTCAGCCCCCAGCACATACTGGGGCATGGGGTTTTTCCCTGCCACGGAGCAGGACTTTGTGCTTCCCCTTGCTGAACTGCATGAGGTTCCTGTCAGCCCAGTTCTCCAGCCTGCGGAGGTCCCTCTGGATGGCAACACACCCACCAGGTCTACCAACCACACCCCCTCTTTTGGGGGGGGGGGGGGGCGGGGGTTCATCTACAAACTTGCTGAGGGTGCACTGTGCCCCATCATCCAGGTCATTAATGTTAAACAGCACAAACCACAGTTGTATAGGCCATAACACAGCCATGCTGGGACATGGGCGACCGGGGCAGAAATCAATCTGTGTAAAATACATTGAATCAATTTCTGCTAATATAAAATTTTCATTCATTACTGTACAACTGCTTCAAAAAGAATGACATATAGAAGATGACAAATCTGAGTTCAACCTCACTTCAATTCAGAAAAAAATGAAATGAGTTTGGAGAAAAGAGACCAATACGGCTGATATTCTGCTGCAGCACAAAACTAAGGAGCCTGTATTCTGTTGACACCAACCAGCAATTTTTCTAAGAAATTTAGACAGTTTTGCTAGCAGAAGAGCTGATATATCAGGATAACACAATTATTTATATTATATAATGAATTATAAAGCAGAAAAGCACTAAGCACATTTTTTTTTCTGAGAACTAATGCAATGAGCAAACATGCAAAGCCCAAGCAACACAAAGAGAACCTACATGTCAGCTCATGGCTTGCCAACACCATCCTCAGGCGCTCACAAAGTGCCTTGGCTACATTAGAATCAGCGTTAAAGCAGTGCAGAAAAAAGGTCAACAGTTAAAGGCCATACTGATTCCAAGTCTGCAAGCTTCATGGAGTTTTTGTGAAAGCCAGTGGGCATTCCGCAGATGGGAATTTGCTGTATCTAGCCCAGGCCACTTTGATTAACACATTGTTCAGCAGCATCGCTCATGATTCAGCAAAACCACTCTGCCAAGTTTATCAGATTTGTAACATTAATCAACAAAGAGGCACACTTCAGTGCACGAGCACTGTTCTGAAATACCAAGCCACACACTCGCCTGCAGTAAATCAGTATAACTCCACTGAAGTCAACTGAGTTTTATGCCAATTTACACCAATTTTGGCCCACTCCATTTACACTACTACACTCTCTAATTCTTTTACTCAAGTACTGCAGACATTGCAGGTAATTATATTATCAGCAACTTTAAAACTATTTAGGAAGCGAAGAAACTCTCACAAGGAGGTACAGTGCCACATGAGGAATCCAATTTTCTCAACATCTTCAGAATGAATCTGAGTATTACTTTATTATGAGTGATACTGTTTGGAATTAGGGCAGACTTAATTGTAACTGCTACAAGCAGCCAGCAGGATAACAAGCATCTTTTTGATTCAGGAGCAGATACTATTGGTGACAATTACATGACAAAAATCAGTCTTGAGGTTCCAAGTACTGGAAAGAGAAATGTTACCTTCATCTTAGAAACTCCAACTACAGATGCTCACACTGATCTAAATGCTGCTTGCGCACATCATTTAAGAGGAAGGAAAAGAAGCTTCTGATAGTTTTCCTTTTTACAATAAATGCTCTTCAGTAGCTCTCATTTAAAAGAAACACAACTTCAGGTCTAGCCCTTTCTCAGCTGAGCTGAGAGAAAATTTGCTCTGACAGGGAACTGCAAGTGCTCACGTGAAAGAAGAGACAGATCAAAGGTACAGACATAACAGAAGGAAGCCCTGGGCACAAAGGGGGACCCAAAGCCCACAGTCCTGGGTCAATTGCCACACCTCAGAATGAACGCCTTTCCACCAAAGAAGATACAAGATTGCTCTTTGCCAGAGTAAGAGCAGCACTGACAGCAAATTTAAACTATAGGCCTGCTTTCAAAACAACCCGCGTCAATTTATAAAGTTTAGATCAATTTATAAAGTTCACATGGAAACCAAGTAACACATGATAGCTTTAGCAGTCTTGCTGTGAACACTTCAGTAGATTCAGATCCAAAAATTATTACAACTAAAAAGAAATGTCCCAGTCTGCAAACTATAGACACAGCGGCTCTGACATCAGCATGTGCTGAGTACTCAGACGGATAGTGTGGTAATTTCCAAATGAGACCTTTCTATTACATAAAGCAGTTTCTAGAAATTGCCAGTTGGCAGCCTAACATGCAAAAACCAGATGAAGAACAGCCATTAGCAAGTTAGGTGGGTAAGGGGTGTTGACAGTTCACAGCAGCTTACCTAGACCTTGCTATCTATCTGCAAAGGCACTGGTAGGCTGGGCTTTAGAATTTCTGGCAAAAGAATTTCCAGCAAAATACAGCAGTTACCAAAAATCATTCTGCATGGGGAGGCAAACCAGACAAAACCTTCATCAGAAAGCACAGGGTCAAAAGAGAGATACACAGAGCAGGGGGTGCAAACAGGGGACTCCAAGCAACCCATAGCCTGGTAGTCATAGCATTCCTGGGGGAATCAACAATTCAATCCATTGGACGCATGACACCTGCAACAGGTATGGGGGTTTCCAATGTGTCCCAGGTAAATGTTTAGCATAGATTCTCTCTTGGGTTTCATGAAAAAAACAAATCTCAAATTGATATTTCAATGCATAAATGGCTAGTGTTTTCCCAAGACGGAACACGGTTTTCTCTCCAGATCTGATCGTCATACTCAATTAACTGGAGCTAAGTATCCCTTTTTCCTCCGCCTTCAAAGCTCTTCACATTAAGAAGAAATGCAGGACGTTAGCAAAGATTAAGCTCTTATCCATCAGCCTTAAGATTATTTGGGGTAACTGCATGATTGCTATTGTTGTTATTCACTTCAAAATATTCCTCAACTCTTACTTGCAGGTTTTGTGGTCTCAAAACCAAACCAAATCTGTCCCTGATTGGATTGGATCCGGAGAATGTTTTACCACATCCTTTAGGAAAGCATCACAGTACAACGTACCACTTAACTTCATTGCCATCAGCCAGCCATTTAAAAGCAGATGAAACTGTACAGGAATTTCCTTTTGAGTACCTTCTTAATGCTTCTTGCTTATGCAAATTAAAGAACTCAAAGCTTCAGCAATTCATCAAAGACACTTAGCTCAGCTCATCACACTCTCTCTGACTGCCGAGAGTAAGAAAGCCACTATCCCATTTTCTCATTGGGAATCAAATACACACCATGACAGCCTTAATTCAATAACAGGATGAGCAACTTAGGGACCACAGGACATGCACAGACTGCCAAGGACAGTAAATCTCTTCCAGAGCCCGCATTCCCCTCCTCCCAAGTGCCCTTCAAGGACAAGCTGCAGCCTGGAGGAGTAGGCCAGGTGGCCACCAGCCCCTTTCCAGTGCTATTTTGCCTGAAAACCCAGCTGCTCCTCCCCATTAGGTGACACGCCATGACAGTCAGTTCACATCAGGAAACCCTCGACCTCTGCATGTGCACAGAAAGACCACGCTGGGTGCCACCACATGCCAAGAGGCCAGGGGGTCATGGCATAGAATTCACTTAATCTACCCGAAAAAGATATGTGGTCCACTCCACCAGGGGGATTAGACACGATTTATAGCATGACAGTAGTGACAAGAATACCTTTCATTAGCATCACTTAGAGTACTCAAAGCTGCAGCACAAGCTGTGACTGGTTTCTTAGGCACTTGTGCTTTACATCTTTCCTACCTTCCCCACAGCAACACATTCTGTGACCTGCTGTGTCTCCTGCTGCTCTGCTCTTCCTGGGCTTTTCCTCCAAATATCGCCCTGCCTGCTTGTGTGGTCACGTATGGCGCCTCGTTCACAGCTACAGATGTGCTGATTAGATAGAGAGTATGTCAGCACTGGTCAGCCAGACAGCAACTCTGGGAAGTCAGCTTCTCTCTCTCCTATCCATTCCTTCCCTGGGACCCTTTCTTATCCTACCATCAGTTTTCACAAAGCAGAGAGGAACTAAAGACCTGTCCTGGTTTCAGCTGGGATAGAGTTAACTGTCTTCCTAGCAGCTGCTAGGTGCTATGGTTTGAGTTCAGGATGTGAAGAATGTTGATAACACACTGATGTTTTCAGTTGTTGCTAAGTAGTGTTTAGTCTAAAGTCAAGGATTTTTCAGCTTCTCATGCCCAGCCAGCGAGAAAGCTGGAGGGGCACAAGAAGTTGGCACAGGACACAGCCAGGGCACCTGACCCAAACTGGCCAACGGGGTATTCCATACCATGGGACGTCCCATCTAGTAGAGGAACTGGGGAGTGGGGGCGGGGGATCGCTGCTCGGGGACTGGCTGGGTGTCGGTCGGCGGGTGGTGAGCAATTGCACTGCGCATCATTTGTACATTCCAATCCTTTTATTATTGCTGTTGTCATTTTATTAGTGTTATCATTGTCATTTTATTAGTGTTATCATTGTCATTATTAGTTTCTTCCTTTCTGTTCTACTAAACCGTTCTTATCTCAACCCACGAGTTTTACTGCTTTTCCCAATTTTCTCCCCCATCCCACTGGGGGGGGGGGGGGGCAGTGAGTGAGCGGCTGCGTGGTGCTTAGTTGCTGGCTGGGGTTAAACCACAACAATACCTTTGAGAAGTCTACCATTCTGTTAAGCTACTGATCAATTCAGCTATGCTAAAGAACTTAACGGGAAGGCTGACTGAGAGATATACAGCAATTTCCTTTGGAAAAGGATAGCCAGTTTTCCTTAGGAAACCAGGCTAAAAATTATGTCAACAGGAATTGCAAGGCATCCCAGTTTGATATTAGTATGTAGAGGCTTTTAATCAATCATGGTGGAGACAACTAAATAGTGCATTATGAAACACTTCCTTATCAGAATAAAGGCTATCCTTAAATTAGTGTCTTTTCCTATATACAACTCCCTGCCCATATACAGTTTCTTCTGAAAACCTGCAAGGAAGACTGGGCTAGCAACTTCAGTAAGCCAAGCAACTAAGCACAGCCCCTGGAACAGCCTTGTATACCCACAGGAGTGCCACACGGACATTTGAGACTCACATGGTTGTAGAGCTATACCACATCTGGATCTAAAAATACATTCGCCCTCTGTGTGTGGTGGGGGTACTCTAGTCCATGTCAAGGACTGGGGGTGATCTGCATGCTTACAAAGACGGAACTGGAAGCCTTGCACAGCTGCAAAACAAATGCTCAGAGTTTATTATGGTACAAGATTCACATGACATACGTCAGGCAGAGAAGGGTGGTCAAGGACAGGCATTGGGCAGTCCTCAAAGCAGGACTTCTTTACTACCACGACTTTGTTTAGCCATGGAGCTTCAGCTCAAACTCTCATTCCCATTTTGGAAGCGGATTTCTTCCCTGCCTTTCAGAGGCACAGCTCTGCTAGGACACCCACAATCCATCTGAATTTCTCAACTTGGGTCTTTTCACGTGTCTGATATTGACAGGGACAGAATCTCTGGCTTTGCTTGTCATCAATAAGACATCTATCCTATGACGAAGAAGACAACTATGACACCAAAAAAAAACCCAAACCAAAAGACAGAGAAGTCCATTTCTCTTGCAACTGCCTGAAAAAACACCTTCCTCCTGGACCCCTGTGGATATATGCAAAGAGAGAGAGAATGCAGCCGTTGAACAGGAACTGGGATAAATCTTTCTCCTCTGATCATTCCCCCTCTGACTCATAAATCTCCATCTACCAAGAAAATAGTGCATAGCTCTCACAAAGCATGACATGCACCTAGAAGGGAGGCACAATTAAAAGAAGAGACAAGAGAGACAAATGATATGGGAGCCAGTTCCTTAATGAACAGAACACTTTTCCCTTCTTATTCATCACAATGACTACCAATAAATAACAGGAAGAAGCAACAGGTTTGAATACAACGTCGATGAATTTAAGTTTAATGCAAGTAAAGTGCCTTATAACAAGTCTGGATTGAAAAAGATGTTGAGAAGGGTGGTTTTCAGAGAGACTGCTTACATTTTAATGTTTAGCGAGACCTGAATCTGCAGTAGATGGGTACAAAAAACAATGAGAAAATGTCTTGTGTTTTTTTTTTTTTAACAAGTTAGGGCAAGTGAGATTCATCTCTCATTTTTGTGTGTTCTTTAAAAAAACAAGAAGAAAATCCAAATAAAAAAGGCAATAAACAAATACTGAGAGCCAGGAGGGAAGGCGGGCTTTATTCTACCCCACGACTAGCCCTCAACTCCTGTTCTTCTGCGGTCATGGTCACAGCTCTCCCACATAGCATCGCCTCCCTCTCTGATTTTCAGACCTCACATACTAGCTTAGGTCGCTACAGCCAAGCTTTGGGGCTGCCCAGAGAGTGTCAAAACGTGAGAGGTGCTAAAGGAGTCCTGTAGGTCCCTCTCCACCGGGTGACTGGAGATGGGCTCTTGCTAGGACTCAGGCAAGGTAGGGGGAAGGCTGGCTCATACCCCTTATTCCCACCGATGCCACCTTGACCCACACAACTGAGGCTCGTGGGCTGACTCCCAGCACACAGTGCTGGGACTGAAGTTTTCGCATTTGGAGCGCTGCAGTATCACCTCTATCCTGTCGATCAAATGGCCAGTAGCTGGCACGAGCAACAGTTTACATCACTCACAACCGAACCCGAAATACAGGAAGGTTAGCTGTCGGTGCGATTTAAGACTCCCAAAGCAGAACAGAAGCAGATAAGGAAAGCAAAGCAAACCGTCCTTGGAAAGATAAAGAAACTTTGCAGCTGACACAGGGAAAGCAGCTATTAAGGTAAGCAGGGGTGTTACCAGTCTCAAGCTAAAAGTATTTTGAAAGGTGACAGCGATTAAGAACCCATGCAAGCCTTGAGCTTAAAAACACTCTGACCTTGAAGGAACTGAATCTGCCTTTCTGGTTCCCAGGACATATGGCCTCAGTAACAGATGACATATATCACTTCCTAGTTCAGTATAGCTACATAGGTATCCAGTAAGGCTTGTCTGGTACAGGACAGAGGGTCGTTGCCTCACCTGCTGACTGTTCAGCTGCCTGCTACCCTGACTGATCACTTTGGAAGCACTGCTGCCCCAGGCCCCCGCGTGCTAGATAGAGCCAGCTGGACTACTCCACGATTCCAGACCAACTTCAACTGTCACACAGGCCCTGGACCAGAATGGCAGGTTGCACTGAACATTTTGTCTCAGATGAGCATCTCCACTCCTCCCTGGATGTCACCCTCACCTTGTACCATGGGATCTCTCCTGCCACAAGATCCAGCACAGCCATTACATCCCATAAGCACCACCACAGTCATATACCCCAATCCAGTGTCCCAGCTCTCCGGGCTCAAAATAACAGCCCGTCTCTCCCGTACATCAAAACCAAACAAGTCTAGCAGAAATGATGACATCTTGGACACATCAAGTTTTCAGCTGGAGCAGTGCCACCCTGGTGACTTGCTTCACTCCAGGCAGCAGTCTGGGGACAAATGCAGCAGTTTCTCTCCTATCCTCCAATATAAAGCACTTCCACAAACTTCTAGGTGGTATTGGGAGAACAGCACCCAAACTGTCTCTGGTTTCTCTGCTCCCCCTGCTGGCTGCCAGCCCAGCATTATCAAAATGCCTGCTTGGGTAGCGCTGCCAGGGAGCAGCACACGGAAGCTAAAGCAGGCTGTAAAGTTACCACACAGTCTCCCGAAGAGCTCAGTAATTACCACTGTTAATTCTTACCAAGACCAATAGCACCACTACTCTTTACAGGGACCAAGCAGACCAAAAAGCAGATCTGGGAAGAGACTTTCTGAGTTACAGGCTTCAGTGTCAGCAACCGCTGACATCTCCAGCCAATAGCCAGATCACCCAGCCCTGGCAAGGCCGTACGCCCACCACCTAATATTCCACAGTGGCATCAGTCCACAGCCACTGCCAACGACTGTACATACATGGATGCTGATCCACGCACAGCTATTCAAAAAGAAAGGGATCACAGCTCCTGTAATTGTGAACTTGCATATTCGTGCAAAGAAAGACAGTGGATATATCGGGTTTGTTGCATAAAGTGTGGGCCAAGAAGCTAATCACTTCTATGTGTCTCATTATACTTTTTTTCCTTGTCAAAAGGGGATAATCCACCATTCTCCATATTCCACTGTATTTTCAAATGTAATTCAAATTGGGGCCTCCCCTGCCTTTACTAGACAAATAGGCTAAATGCCAGTGAGAATGGATTTTAAATCTATATTTTAAGCACTGCAGTAGTATAACTAGTCAAGACACAAAATTACTTACAACTGCTCACTCACTGCAATATTCCAAACAAGATGATACTACAAACTCCTTCAATTCCCTCTTTAGAAAGGTAATCAGCCTTGTTTAGACCAATCTGGTGCTGGTTCTTGGTATCTTCAGAAAAGAGATAGTAAAATAATTGTATAAGACAATCAAGACCCATCAGAACACTTTTTCATTAGGGAGGGATCACGCACCAGACTTATGCGGGGTATAGAGAGGGGGTTGGTTTCATTTGGGTTTTGCTTTACATCTTAAAGATGGATTATTACCGCAGGAAAAGTACAACCAAAATGATTGAAATGGTCACATTCCTCCTTCCATGTTTAAATGCGTTTCAAGCTCGTATCTAGAAGCGGAACAAAATCAAACATAGATCTCTTCCTAATTTTCTAAGCTACAGAACAATAAGTACTGCACAGTAGAAAACAAGATCTAATACAAGAGGTGGCAGCTGGGATTTCATGCTGCTTATATGTATTCACATAAAAAGATATGCAATCACAAGCAAGCGTGACTCACTTGACACTGGAGAGGCATTCTCTTTCTAGCTGGGCATGAAAGGGATAGTTGCGCCATACACTGCTCCAACAGCAGCGAATCAGAACTAGTAAGGGAGTCGCTGCATTTTACAGTCTGTAGCAGTCACGTTCAAAAGCAAGGCCTGGTTTTTCTCTCTCTAAAATCAGTTCCTGCAAGCCCAACATGGCCCCACGCACCCCCTGAGATTCAGCCACCAGATTCCCAGTTAAGACATGCTGAACTGGACAACTTGGAAAGCACATTTCAGTCCCCAAAAGGCAAGAGGGTAGCAAGATCTTCCACTAGCGTCTAGTCAACAAGAAACAAGGAAAGCCCATGCTTGCCAGGCAATCACTTACCCTCAGACACACCAGGCAAACTCTGTCACGGAACCACTTGAAGATCACGACCCACAGAAGACCTTGATGAATCAAACATGCAGCCCATCATACAAAAGATGCTACTGCCTCCTAAGCCCCACTTTGCACCATAATATCAACAAGATCCCAAACTCAATAAAAACACCGCAGTGTTTTTATTTTCTCGTGTCTTTAGACAGTAATTGCAATGTACTCTCTTCTCTTCCACTCCCCTGCACAGCTCAAGCGCACACGGGGCTTCCTTTCTTTATGAAACTAGACAATTAACATTTACTTTGTAACAACAATTTCTTTGGATTCCCATCTATAGAAGCCTCCAAAAAGGCCACATTGTACAGTAATTGCTCTACTGGTGAAATACAAAGATTCTGTAATGTTTATAAAGCCATTTAAACTGCATCACCAAAACTACTTTGCTTAATTACATTTTCCAACCCTTCATGCTATATACAAGCTCACTTCTTCCAAGAGTCACCCCTACTCACGTGATCAAATCATGCCATTTGAAATGCTGTGACATTATTTTGGCATATAAAAAGGTTGACATTATCTTGACGACGGCACCCTAAGGATTGCAGATACCCAGAATTTGGTATGAGAAGTGAAAGCTGAAAAAGAGTTAGACCTCTTGAAATTATACATTTTAAATAGCAGAGACACAAAGTGTTTAAAAGCCATTAAATACCACGGCTCACCATAAAAGGAGGATCCAGGTTCTGAAACACTTGTCCTGAATCATTTCAATGGAAATATTAAAGAATGAAAATGCCCCATGGAATTACAGGATTCATTTATATAGACTGACAAACTCACTTTATGGTAACGTGGTTTTAAATGTCAAGCAGGATAAACAAGGTATCTGAAATTACCACCTAATATCATGACTTAAACTTCAGTGCCTTCAAAATAACGATTATATGAAGACCGACATAAGTTTGACAGACTGAGGTACAATCAAAATCACTGTAGTCAAGAGAAATTTATCCAAAGCAAAAACCATTTTATGCTTGCACACATGTGGGTTTACTATAAGAGAAAAGTAGAGCGTAGGTTTTCAACAACAACCAAAAAAAGGCTCGAAAAACACTTGGAAAAAATAAATTCTGCCACTCACTCCGCTTTTGCTGGGCACGCCAATTTTCACATTTTGGTCAAAGATCACACGGCTTCTCTAGTTCACCTCACTTTGAGAAAAATCATTTTCAGAAAACATGCCTCCAAGAAACATCGGACAACTGTACGTCCACATGATTCAATAAGAGGTAGAAAAACCCAGCAAGAGATCTATCACACACTTTACAACAGCAGCCATCGCTTGCTTGCAAGCCCCTGGCCAGAATCCTTCTCCTTGGTAAAATAAATTCATGCTAGACAGTTCTCAAGACATCACAGCAACAGAAAAAGGGTTAGCTCTCTCTGGCATCAATAAAGCACATCATCTGACCTCAAGTGCAAGCCTTCATCACCAAACCACTTTCAGAAGAAACAGTGCCAACCTTCAAAGACATCTTCCTATAATGAGCTGTCTTTGCCGACCATTTTGACTAGTTACAGACTTTATATCTGTCTAGTTCATCATCTTTTAGGAAGGCTAATGAGGTCGGAGAAGTAAAGGACAAGTCCAGCCAGGATTATCTATGGACCTCTTTTTTCACTGTTGTTCAATACGGATACGCAGCATTGCGGAATCCTTCGGGACTGATTTCTCCCACCAAACCCACACTGCAGACTTAGTCTTAAAAAGATATCCTCTCAAGGATAAACAAAGTAAACTCGTATCTGTCAGACCTGAAAGATGTTTTCACCAATGCCTCAGGACTGTCCACTGGTGGTAGTTCATCCGCTAAGATTTCTGCAGGAGGTCTAGGGTCACTGACGATGGTTGGCTTTGGCCTTTCCTTGAGGTTGCCGCTCAGCCCACCGAGAACGGTGTTCCACAAGCAGTTTTGTCATTTAGACCCTGCAAAACCAGAGAGTCAGCAAAATACATTCATAGGCCTACTGTCCAGCCTCTCAGCAGTCTGCAAAACAAAGATGCTCTGTGATCTTTTTACCTTTGCATCACCACCAGTTCGGGATTAAGCCTGAAAACCCGAAATAAAGCTCCAAGTGGAAATAAGCACTAACTTTCAGGTCATTCCAAGTCCAAGACCACAATGCTTCCCATAAAGAGATTTGGTTACAGAACAGGGAGTTTTCACATCTCAGTAAAAACCATCCTCTCCACATTAACTTAGAGCTTAGCATGTATTGATGGGGCTGTATTTTAAGACAAAGAACTAACCAAAAAACAAAGTACCAAATCAATACAATATTAATCGTTGAGTTTTTTAGTGCTTAAATTACAGATTTGAGATACCACTGAAGGACTAGTATCAAAAAAACATACTTCTTTCCTGTTGAAATTTCAACTTTTCCCAGCAGACATTCAAATGCCAAAATATTTCTATGGATCATCTTTTTACATTTATTTACAAGTGTCACCAGGTGCCTCTTGCATGTCATTCAGAGAACCCATCCCCATCTGTAAGTCCAGCTCCACTGACAAAGTACAATTGGCATCCTTCAGTCAGATCTCCTCCCCACCTTTGAAGAACAGAATACGTGCCTTACTTAAATTTGATGAACTGTCTCTGTTTCACAGATTCCAAAATTTCCGGATGGCTTCTGAATAAATTAGGCACTTCCGAAAATCCCAGTGATCCTACCACACTGAACACCTGTGTCACATTCTAACTTTCAAGTATTACAGAGCATGCACGGGTGAGGGTCGTGCTCTCAGCCCAGCCCCTAACAAAGCACCACGCAGCCGCCCTCGCTCACTCCTCACCCACCCCCCGCCCCCCGTGGGAGGGGGAGAAAATATAAAGGCAGGCTCGTGGGTCGAGACAAGGACAGGGAGGGATCACTCCCCACTTATGGTCACGGGCAAAAGACAGGCTCAACTTGGGGAAGGAACAAAATCAACTTAATTTGCTACCAGTCAAACCAAACCAAGGCTATTGGGAAGTAAACCCCAACCCGAGAGCAGCTTCCCCCCCGCCCTCCCGCCTCAGCCCCACTCCCGGTTCTCCCTCCCCAGGGGAGCAGGGGACGGGGGCTGGGGTCGGTTCCTCACCCCTGGTCTCTGCCGCTCCTTCCTCCTCAGGGGGAGGAGGACTCCGCGCTCGGCCCCTGCTCCGCCGTGGGGTCCGTCCCTCCCGCAGGAGGCAGCCCTTCACCAACTGCTCCAGCGTGGGTCCTTCCCGCGGGAGGCAGCCCTTCACCAACTGCTCCAGCGTGGGTCCTTCCCGCGGGAGGCAGCCCTTCACCAACTGCTCCAGCGTGGGTCCTTCCCGCGGGAGGCAGCCCTTCACCCACTGCTCCAGCGTGGGTCCTTCCCGCGGGAGGCAGCCCTTCACCAACTGCTCCAGCGTGGGTCCTTCCCGCGGGAGGCAGCCCTTCACCAACTGCTCCAGCGTGGGTCCTTCCCGCGGGAGGCAGCCCTTCACCAACTGCTCCAGCGTGGGTCCTTCCCGCGGGAGGCAGCCCTTCACCCACTGCTCCAGCGCGGGTCCCTTCCACAGACAGGGCGCAGTCCTTCAGTCACAGACTGCCTCAGCCACGGAGGCGCGGCCATCTTGGGCGCCCTCCGCTCCCCCGCTCCCCTCCATGGGCTGGGGGGGGACAGCCTGCCGCCTCACCGCGTCCTCCCCCGCTCCTCCTCCTTCCCTGACCTCGGTACCCGCAGAGGGGTTCCTCTCACAGCCCACTCCCCCGACTCACTGGGCGTTCCCCTTCTGAAAGCTGTTCTCCCACAGGCGCTACCGCCGTCGCGGAGGGGCTCGGCCTGGGCCAGCGGCGGGTCCGGCTCCCAGCCGGGGGAGCTTCGAGCAGCTTCTCCCAGGAGCCGGCCCTGCGGACCCTCCCCCGCAACACACAAACCCCGCCACACAAACCCGAAACAGTGAGTTAGCAGACCCAAGAAGAGCAGCCAAGGACTGAAATGGGGGTATTTCAGTCAAGGGGCTTCTCTCGACAGAGGTGCAGCAAGCATTAATCTCACTGGATTCCAAAGTAGTAACGGCGTACTTGAGAAAAGATGTACTTGAGAAGCGAGGTACTTAAGGAGTGATTTCCTTAAGAAGACCCCAGAGGTCTTGTGAAATAAGATATCCTTTGTATATACAAGGCGTGCCTTGCTAACGACTGGGCCCCTGAAGGAGAACGAAAAGACTGATAATGATAAGAAGGGAACATCCTACCCCAGGAGGCGCAGAAAAGTTGAAAAATTGCTAATAGGCATGAAGTCAGCCAAAATCTTCGACAACTGGAGGAAAGGTAAAGGCGGCAGGGGGAGATCAGACCACCGACTCAATCCCACACCAAAAGACTTACTCACCCCCCCCCCCCCTTGAGCATGTCCTGTAGAACAAAAGAACACTGTACCTTTAATTCGAAGCGGGGAAACTTTAACCCAATAGAAACTGTGCGAGATAAGCGACTCCCAGTAATAGTTTGGGGGAAGAACTTTGGAAATCGAATATGTATAACTGAACTTGATAGCATATGTCCATACATTTCATGTGGTTTCTTCAAACTTTTATGGTTTTAATATTTTGTACCTTCTATGAAAACTGGTTTGCTGCTAGATGACTGTATAAGGGAGATTTGGTAAATGATCATACATTAACATTATGGTTGAAACAATAGACAAAGGGTAACTGGGGAGATAATGACAAAAGTGTAGTCAAGTGATTAACTAGTAATTATTCATAAGTTTTGCAGTTCTTTGCTCTTATGACTAGATGTTCCTGTACGCTAGATGAGAACAATGCTGAAACTGACCACATGTGATTGAAACTGCCTTAAGCTTCAAGATCAAAGAACAAGGACAAGAATAAAGACTTCAAGGACAGCCAGCAAGAACTTCAATGGGTCAGTGGTCGCAAAAGCAGCCCTTCGACTCAAATGGATCCTTTGAGTCGTAAAGTTGTAAATATAAAAGTACTGGTTGTAAATGTGAAACAGTCCCGTGGATTCTCACTAAGTTACAAAATCCCTGGATCATGGTATGAGGAACAGGGTATTTTCTTTTGCAGGATTATTTAACTTTTCTTCTTTTATTTTTAGCATGTGCTGTTTCTTTCTGTTTGTGGCTGCAGATGATAGCAGTTAGCACTGAAATATGGACATTTTATTCCCTTTTTACAGGCTGTTGAAAGGTACAAGGTTACAAGAATTACTGCTGCCTCTATAGCAATTAATGTAGAGTCTCCCACTGAATTTCTAAGCAGATTAAAAGATGCTGCTAGGAAATATACTAGTATGGATCCTGAGTCTGAAGAAGGAAAAGCTCAATTGGCTCCTTTATTTATAGGACAATCCTCTGATGATCTCAGAAGGAAATTACAAAAAATTACAAGGAGCAGATTCTCGAGATTGGGGAAAATTATTAGAAGTTGCTTGGGTGGCATATGGCAATAGAGATGAATTACAGAGTGAAATGAATGCAAGGTTAGTAGCTGCTCTGGAAGTAGGAGCTGGTATGAGACGAGGCAGAGGAGTTATTCCTCGAGGAAGGGGATGTGGTTGAAGAACGGGACGAGGGAGAAGAACTGGATTGGGGTCACCAGTGGGATTCAAGCAGTCCCTGGGACTGAATCAGTGTGCATACTGTAAACAAGAAGGACACTGGAAAGAGGAATGTCCCCTGAGACCTACGAGGTCACAAGTGATCCCAATTTTGACTGCACAGTCTCAGCAAGTTCCCCCTTTCTTGGGAAAGTTGAGTGAAAGTATCTGACGGGGACCAGAGGGGAGTCTCCCAGCAGAACGTCTGGTTACAGCTAACCTGGGAGAACAGAAAATTGAATTTTTAGTTGACACTGGAGCCACCTTTTCAGTTTTAAACACCTTAAAGGGGGAATTAAGTTCTGAAGAAATTAGTGGTGGTGTTGCTTGGAATTAGAGGGTAGGGAAGGCAAGCAGGTGGGATCCCTGTCTAGGGAAGGGGCCATTGACAAGGCGATTGGGAAAAAGACACGAGCCCTCAGCCTCTGGAGGGGACTTCCGTCAGGCGTGAAGGAAAAATACCCCTTCAAGGAAGATGTTACGTGTCACCCGGGCAAGTGGACCACCACGGAGAAAGGTATCCAGTACCTGAGGGAATTAGCCGTGCTGGAGGTGATTTATAATGATCCGGATAACAAGCAGTCACCCACAGATCCAGATGCAGTGCAATGCACACAACCCATGTGGCGGAAGTTTCTACGACGTGCACCAGCGTCATATGCCAACTCATTGGCAGTGATGTCCCGGAAAGAAGGCGAGGGACAAACAGTGGATGAAGTGGCTGGTTAACTCTGGCAATACCAAGGAAGTCTCTCTTCCTCCCGATGGGCCCGGGTCTCGGCTGTAGAGGAACTGTCCCGGGAGTTCCAGCAATTCAAAGAGGCTATGTCCTTCTCCCCGCCTGTATGGGCCCGCGTCGCAGCTATGAGGAGTAAGCGTTCCTCTGCTCACGAGAGAGGAGATAGAAGGTACGTGCCATGGTGTACCCTGTGGTTTTACCTGCGTGACCATGAAGAGGACATGAGGAAGTGGGATGGAAAACCTACCTCGACCCTAGATGCCCAGGTACGCGAGCTGCGAGGAAAAGCAATCAGAAAAGAGCATTCCTCCTGGAAAAATGCCGCTCCAGTTTCCAGCGGGCAGCTCCCCAGGCAGAGTAGAAGGGCTGAGCTCATTTCTGATCCAGGCATTTCCTGAGAGGCAGGAGGAGTCCAGATGCTCCCGAGCAGCACCAAAGTGGTGCAAGCGCTTGTCTGAGCCGGGTTCCCCAGGCAGGGCTGCCGTCAGAAGCCGGTGAGCACTGACTGCCTCCTGGTTCAACAAAGAGGAACTCCTCATTTTAATGGAAAGGGTGTACTTTACAGGGCAGAGGGAAATGCTGACTGTCCTGCCCCCCACGTTCTGTGTTTAGGTTTTTATTTAGTTCCTTAGGAGCCTCTTCTTTTACACCAAAATCCGTTTTTGTGTTTGGCACAAGAGAACGAACGGGGACATTGTTTTTCTTACAAACGTCGCTGTTAGGCTTTCGTGGGAGAAAAAGTGCCTTCTGTTTTGATCATCGCTCGGCTAGGTCACTGACCATTGGAGCTTGTCGGTTGTGTGTGTCTGAGAAGTAAAAGGTGGCTGCCAGACAGGCTCCCGACAGCTATCTATGAGGGTGTTTCCTCCCCCAAACCCCAGAAGAGCCTAATGCTGCTGCTGTTGCATTTCTGTGGCCCTCCAGCAATTCCACTGTGTGCGTAGGGGAGGGATGAAAAAATCTCCGGGAATCTTTGCGTGAAGGTGCCTAGACCAAGAAAAGGCAAACCTGCTGACCTCATCGCAACTGGGGAGAGAAAGGGCTGAGCTACCAGGGCCACTGCCAGCATACTGTCATTAGGCACCAGAGTTAACGTTGACTCGAGAGGCCTGGGCAGAGCCCGACCCCCCTGAAAGCAGCTGCAAGACCTGCCACGAGGTACAGGCCAACTCCTCTGATGCTTCGGGCTCACGCTGGAACCCAAAGCGCTCCAAGCCCCAAAATGCAGCTGCCTCTGCAGCGCAGCAGCAGCAGCAGCCAGTGCAGCGCAGCGTGGGGAGCTGGAGCAGAGGGAGGGGGCGCCCAGGCCGGGCTCGGCTCATCTCGGCTGGGCTCGGCTCCCTTCGGCTGGGCTCGGCTCGGCTCCGTTCGGCTCCGCTCGTTTCGGTTCGGCTCGTCTCGTTTGGGCTCGGCTCCCCTCGGCTCATGTCGTTTCGGCTGCGCTCGCCTCCCCTCGGCTCGGTTCGGCTCATCTCGTTTGGGCTCGGCTGGGCTCGGCTCCCCTCGGCTCCGCTCCGGCCGCGGCCGCAGCCGCGGCCCGGCCCCGCCTGAGGCAAGGGCGGGCGGCGGGCGCGGCCGGGCCGGTGGCCGTGGCGGGGGCTCCTCCCCGTCCGTGGAGCGGTGGGCTGCCCGGCGGTCGGCAGCGCCGGGGCTGCCCGGGGGCCTCGCAGGCCGGCAGCGGGGCTGAGGCGGTGGCGGCGGCGGTGGCGGCATCTCCCCTCGCGGCAGGCCGGGGCGCCGGGTCCCGGCCTTCCCCCCGCAGGCCCGGCCAGCCCCGGCCCCTCCCTGCCGCCCCCGGGGCTGCGGGGGCAGCAGGGGACTGCCTGCCGCTGGTGGCTGTCCGGCGGAGGCCGGCGGGCACCGCGGAGACGTGCGGCTGTGGAGAGAAAGGAGTTTCTGCCGGCTGTCCCCGCAGGGAGCCGCAGCCGCCGGGGGTGTCCCTCACAGCCCGGCGTCGGTGGCGGGCTGCGACACAGTCCTGCCCGGGCGTTCTTGGCAGCCCCCGGGGCAAGAGGCCTGTCAGGCTTCAGGGAGGTCGGCAGCGGCATTTCCAGAGCAGTCCCGTCCCGTTGGCTCTCCTGCTTCCTTCCCCGGGCTGGGAGAAAGGAGGACGTCCTCGAAAGCAGGTCCCTGTCGGTTGCCTGAAACCGGGTTTCTTCCTGCAGGCAGGCTTGTGTACGCACTTAAAATCTGGCAGGTGAGCACGTTGAAGCTACAGCCTGCAGTTTGGTGACTGCAGGTAGCAGTGAGTTCATAGGAGACCCTGAATTCAGACGGTGGGGGCTGCTCTTTTCCTGCCTTCTTTCACCGAGCGTGAAAGCGGTCCCTTCCGAGTGGCTGCTGCCCTTGGACAGGCTGAGCATCGGCCTGAGAGAGTAACGGGAGCTGTAAAAAGTGCTCCTGTTTCACTGCCGTGGGTGGATTTCGTGCTTCAGTGGGAAAAGAGGCTGGTTTTACTGGCGGTATTTTGAAATTTTGTTTAAAGCGTTCACCTGAGAAGCTCTAGAGCCTTTGTAGTGGTTTAAGCCCAGCCGGCAGCTAAGCCCCGCACGGCCGCTCGCTCACTGCCCTGCAGTGGGAGGAGGGAGAGAATCGGAAGGGTGAATCAACTCGCAGGTTGGGATAAAGGCGGTTTAATCAGTCAAGCAAAAGCTGTGCACGCGAGCAAAGCAAAATCAGGAATTCGTTCAGTGCTTCTCATTGTCTGGCAGGTGTTTTATTTGCAGGAAAGCAGGGCTCCATCACACCTAACAGTTACTTGGGCATGTCCCCCCTTCCTTCTTCTTCCCCCAGTTATATTGCTGAGCGTGACATCCTATGGTCTGGAATATCCCTTGGGTCAGTTGGGGTCAGCTGTCCCAGCCTTGTGCCCCCCCAGGTTCTTGCGCACCCCCAGCCGACTCCCTGGTGGGGTGGTGTGAGGAGCAGAAAAGGCCTTGATGCTGTGTAAGCGCTGCTTTCAGCACAAATCCAAGACGTAGCCCCGTGCAAGCTACTGTGGGGAAAATTAACTCTCCCAGTCAAAACCAGCACAGCCGTGGCGCTCTGTACTCAAAGTATGTACTTATTTCTTGGGCTGTCTGCTGTTAGCAATGTGCCTTTCGCTGGCCTGGCAATCTGGCTCTCAAGTGTGGATGTGGAAAGTGTCTTTGGAAACTCTCCCTGGCAGTAGTTGTTTGTTGTGCTCTTGGGATTTTTTCTCTCTCAAGGTTCCCCTTGCGCTGCCACTCCTCTTTCAGATGTGTTTGTGACAAACCTGTCCTGTTGTTTTGAAACAAGAGCGTGCCTCTGCTGCAGGCAGAGGGGCTGAGCAGGACTTTTAGGTTAACTGCTTGTCGTGGTTTAACCCCAGCCAGCAACTAAGCAGCACGCAGCCGCTCACTCACTCCCCCCCCACCCAGTGGGATGGGGGAGAAAATCGGGAAAAGAAATAAAACTCCTGGGTTGCGATAAGAACGGTTTAATAGAACAGAAAGGAAGAAACTAATAATGATAATGATAACACTAATAAAATGACAACAGCAATAATAAAAGGATTGGAATGTACAAATGATGCGCAGTGCAATTGCTCACCACCTGCCGATCGACACCCAGCTAGTCCCCAAGCAGCGATTCCCTGCCCCCACTCCCCAGTTCCTCTACTAGATGGGACGTCCCATGGTATGGAATACCCCGTCGGCCAGTTTGGGTCAGCTGCCCTGGCTGTGTCCTGTGCCAACTTCTTGTGCCTCTCCAGCTTTCTCGCTGGCTGGGCATGAGAAGCTGAAAAATCCTTGACTTGAGTCTAAACACGACTGAGTAACAACTGAAAAAATCAGTGTTATCAACATTCTTTGGAAAGTTGTTGTTTAGTGAGAGCTCAGGGTGGGTTTGTTTTCAATACAGGTAAGTGTCTGAAGACAGAGTGAATTAGTGAAGGTGTCCTGCCCAAATTCCCCCAGAGAAAATCCCGCTCTCTCTGCTAGCATTACGTTCCAGCTAATTACGTTCCTAGGCCCTCCTCTAAAAATGGAGCAAATAGGATGTCCTGGGAAGCAGTAGTTCCTGTTTAAAACTGTTGAGCATAATTCTCTGGATGGCCTCTCAGTGCTTACCTTCTGTTTGAATAAGGCAGCTAATCTTTTATTCCTGAGTCATTTTTTGGTTTTTTTGTTGTATAAGCCTGGACAATGTTGCGAAATACGGATGTATATTAAGTCTGACTTTTGTTCTAGAATAGAAAAGTGTATTGGCTTTGTGTGGCAAGGTTTTGGTAGCAGCGGGGGGGGGAGTTACAGGGGTGGCTTCTGTGAGAAGCTGCTGGAAGCTTCCCCTATGTCCGACAGAGCCCATACCAGCCGGCTCTAAGACGGACCCGCCGCCGGCCAAGGCCGAGCCAATCAGCGACAGTGGTAGCACCTCTGTGATAACATATTTAAGAAGGAAAAAAAAGTTGCTGGGACATACAGAAATGGCAGCCGGAGAGAGGAGTGAGAACGTGTAAGAGAAACAACCCTGCAGACACCAAGGTCAGTGAAGAAGGAGGGGGAGGAGATGCTCCAGGCGCCGGAGCAGAGATTCCCCTGCAGCCCGTGGTGAAGACCATGGTGAGGCAGGCTGTCCCCCTGCAGCCCATGGAGGTCCACGGTGGAGCAGATCTCCACCTGCAGCCTGTGGAGGACCCCACGCCGGAGCAGGTGGGTGCCTGAAGGAGGCTGTGACCCCGTGGGAACCCCGTGCTGGAGCAGGCTCCTGGCAGGACCTGTGGATCTGTGGAGAGAGGAGCCCATGGAGCAGGTTTTCTGGCAGGACTTGTGACCCTGTGGGGGACCCATGCTGGATCAGTGTGCTCCTGAAGGACTGCATGCTGTGGAAGGGACCCATGCTGGAGCAGTTCGTGAAGAACTGCGGCCCGTGGGAAGGACCCACGTTGGAGAAGTTTGTGGAGGACTGTCTCCCGTGGGAGGGACCCCATGCTGGAGCAGGGGAAGAGTGTGATGAGTCCTGCCCCTGAAGAGGATGAAGCGGCAGAAATAACGTGTGATGAACTGACCGTAAATCCCATTCCAAAGTCCCCCTGCGCCGCTGGGGGGGGTAGGTAGAGAATCCGGGAGTGAAGTTGTGCCCGGGAAGAAGGGAGGCGTGGAGGGAAGGTGTTTTGAGATTTGGTTTTATTTCTCATTACCCTACTCTGGTTGATTGGTAATAAATTGAGTTAATTTTTCCAAGCTGAGTCTGTTTTGCCCGTGACAGTAATTGGTGAGTGATCTCTCCTGTCCTTATCCCGACCCATGAGCCCTTTTGTTATATTTTCTCTCCCCTGTCCAGCTGAGGGGTGGGGGGGAGTGATAGAATGGCTTTGGTGGGCACCTGGCATTCAGCCAGGGTCAACCTGCCAGAAAAAGTCAAAATCAAATTTTATCAATACCACGTTTGCAATGTTTTGAAGGTCAAGAGAAGAAAAGAAGTGTCAGGAAGTGCTGCAGTGGAAGAAATGGTGAAGAGGAGAAGAGTGGAAGTCGGAGCGGAGGCCTCATGCCCACAGTCGGGTATGGGCAGGTCAGTTGACTACAAAATAGCCTTCCAGGGCACATATCAATGTTTTTGATGTCTCTTGCGCCTTCCTCGTATTTCATTCCTGTGTAACCCTTTGGCCCATTTGTCTTCTTCCTTCTCTTCCCTAGGTGACAGAATCTAAGCAGCATTGCCCATGTTTGCAGAAAAGTTGTCCTGTGCTTTCAGGTTCCCGTGCCATTAACTAGAGCTCTTCCCGTCTAACTCCTTTGTGTTAATGTTACCTGCAGAATCACAGCGGGATGAGAACTGGGCAGCTCGACAAAGTAGTGCACTGGCTTGCACAGCTGAGGCAGGGATGACAAGGGAGGAACTGGGAACAGTTTTCTAGCTGCCTCCCAGCCTGTTCCTCTGAGTCGGCTGATGACTGCTGCCTCTCAGCTTGAGGCAGAGATCTCTGTCTGTGGCTTTCACAGAAGCATTGAGGTTTTGGGGACCTTTGATATCATCGAGTCCAACGCCTCCTGCTCAAGCAGGGTCACCCAGAGCAGGTTGCCCAGGACGTGTCCCCTCAGGTTTTGAGTGGACTCCAAGGGTGGAGACGCCACAACTTCTGTGGGCAACCGATTGCAGTGCTTGACCACAGTTGCAGTCAGAAAGTTTTTTCTTGTGTTCAGCTTTAATTTCATGTTTTGCAGTTTGTGCCCTTTGCCTCTTGTCCTGCCAGAAGGCGCTGCTGAGGAGAGCCCGGCTCCCTCTTCTTCCTTCCCTCCCATCAGGTGTACATTGGTAAGAGCCCCCTGAGCCTTCTCCAGGCTGAAGAGTCCCAGCCTCTCTGCATATGAAGAGTGCTCCAGTCCCTTCATCATCTTTGTGGCCCTTTGCTGGGCTCACCCCAGTGAGTCCCAGTCTCGTCCTGGGGAGCCCAGTGTGGACAGAGCACACAGACTGGCCTCAGCAGCCCTGAGCAGAGGGGAAGGATCACCTCCCTCCCTCGAGCTGCTGGCAAAACTCTTCCTAACGCAGCTCAGGGTGTTGTTGGCCGCCTTCAGTGCGAGGGTGCAATGCTGGCTTGTGGTAGCTAACTTCAAGCTTAGTTCTTGATTACCTTTCAGAGGCAGGCCCATTGTTAGTTATAGTCTGGCAGGCTTCTTTCTTTCATGGAGTGTAGCTTTTAAAAACAGAAGATTCGTGTCTGTACTTAACATTCACAAGTATGTGGCAGAGAGTCCCAGATCCAGCGTTGTGGTCGGAAGTGTTTATGCTCACCTTTCCCCTTCCATGGCGACGTACAGACCATGTCAAATCATCTCCCTTGTTGCCTTCTATTCTACCCAATTCCCAAATGTATTTCATGCAGAGGTTATAATGGGAGAAGTCTGAAGCCAGTTCTTTTCCTGCTCATACAGATGTAGTCCTTTCATTCCCCACCCCACCCCCTCCATCAGTTTCTAGTCACAATAAAACTGCTGGACGTGAGTGAAGAATGAGACCAGGATCCAGAATGCTTTCTAATCTCTTTTAGCCAAGGCGTGAGTTGTAGATTCATAAAATACAAGGCCAGAAAGGGCTATTTCATGGTCCAGTCTGGCAGTTCTCTCTTAGTCCTGTGTCTTGCCCCAGCAGTTAGGCTATTCCAGAAAAGATTAAAACAGTTAATAATTCTACAGTGTATTCTTGATTTCAAGATTAAACCGGTCAGGCATCAACTTCAAGCCTTCTGTCATTTTTTTCTGGTTACTCTGTTAGACTGAAGAGCTGAGCATTCAGTCTGAGCATTCCCCCACCCTGGGAAGGAGTTTGCCTGCTGTAGTCAGACCACTTCTTGATCTTTTTTTTCTTTTTGGGAAGCTCTTTTGCTCGTAAGTCCTCCTGGGGCATTTGGATTTGGGTTTTCTTGGAGTGCTATTGAGTGTTGAGCTATCGGAATCTCCAGGTGATGCTGATCAGCTCCAAGAGCACTATTTTGTGTGTGAAGCCAGGACCGGTTTTCCCCACGTGCATCGCTTTGTACTTCTCTGCCATTTTATTGCTCCACGACCGAGTCTTGTAAGATCTTTCTATGGTTCTTTGCTACCTGCCCTTCTCTTTGTGTTAGTAATCTTGTAGGATTTGCAAGCTTTCTCACCTCGCTGCTCATCCCCCTTTCCCTGTCACGTCACGCTGTTTTTCTCTTTAACTGCTTGTTGGGCTTACTAGAAAAGCAGAAAGCCTAATACTGGAGTGAGTGCCGATTTTCATTTTTTAAATGAGACTTTGAAACATGAGTACAAATACAGATTAAGGGTATCTATCTTGTTGGCTTAGAGGGAGGTGCTAAACCCCTGCTTTCTAATGAAATACTTGAGCAGCCATTTACAAGACTGCTTCCTTTTTGTGACTTTTGGTAAACTCAGTTCTTACCTGTTTGACTTATTTTTCGAACTGGAGCCGAGCGTGTTTGCCATATGAGTAAAGCAAAGCATGGATTTGAAACGGTAAGCTACAGAATATTCAGAAAGAGGCAATAGCATCTGTTTAGTCCTAGATTCTTAAAGTGGCAAGCATAAAAATGCCTTCAGGTAACTTTTTTTCCCTTTTCACCTGCATCACCTGCATGGAGGCATTTGTGATTCCTGCTCATCAAACTTAGCCACGGGATGAGTTTGACCGGGAGCCAACACAGGCTTTTCTGACTGTGAAGCTACAAACTCTAGGGGTGAGCTTAGCCTCTCGGAGCTGAACCTGAAGGTTGCCCTGCCTTGTCTTCAAGAGACTCCAGTCCTCTTTTACCTCACATGCTCCTTTGTGCAGAACTCCATGAAGGGCCAAGAGTGGGTGCTGACACCTTGACACTGGCTTCAGTGCGAGTACTTGCCACTCCTCACCAGTGTCCTTTCTCTGTGCAGATGGCTTTGCAGGCATCTCCCTCTTCTTGAAACGGTGTCATGCCTTTTCTTGCTATGTCATCAGAAGGCAGATTTACGACAGGATTGTTCCAGAGGGATTGGCAGTTGCTTTCTAAACCCACTGTTCTCCAGAGACCTTGTCAGGAGGGCGAGATTCTTTCTCTTTTAGCCCACAAGCTAAAAGGCTGCTCTGACAGAGCTGCTGTTAGGCACACCCTTTAGGTAGGAGGGTCTTCCCTCACCCCCCTGTTCTCCTCCTCCTGGCTGTTGCCCATCCTCCCAGTGCATTTCATCCATTTTCTGGATCCTGATAGCCGTTCTGCATTTAGTTCAAACCCCTGCCATGCTATTGCCTTCCTGGCCGCCTTCCCTCTCCAGCTCTTTGGAGAGAGTCTTTTCCGAGGAGGCAAACTTATTCCTCTTGGGGTTGTCCAGAAAGGAAGTTGCCTGGTAGTATAAAAGGAACAGCTGCTTCTCCCACCATTCCCTGGGAGGTGAACAGTTGCATCAGATGCCCAGATTTCTGCGTGTTTCTGCGTGATGACGTGCTGCCCCCATTTCAGAAACCTTTTGGACCTCTCCACAACTGGCTGAGCCTTTACGCAAATATCATCTGTGGGCTTGCTGCCTGCTGGCCAGGGCATACTGCCTGCTTGCTGCTGTAGGACTGGTTTCAAAGGGCCAATCTCAGCATAATTGCTCTGCAGGGATCCCCTGCATATACAGTGGTCTGCAGTTTCAGGTGCTGCTAGTTGCATGGTTACCTTCAGCCTGCACAGGTAAACTCCTGTATTGAAACAGCCCTCACCTTGTTGTAAGCCCAAAACTTTCTTTCAGAAGAGGGGTTTTTGGCAGGTTTCTTGGATTTTCAAGATAGGAAGGAGACTGCCTGGTAACTCCTCAGGAGCCTCCAGTACAGAAGAACTTCTCTAAAACAAGCAGGCTAATTTGTCTCTAAAGCCTGTATCCCTTTTTATTCCCCTCAGCTCACCTTTGCAGGATTAGTGACAGGTCTCTCTACACATGCCCTTTCTGGCTTCTTTCCTCAGGTGCCCCAAACACTCTGTTGGTGGGATAAGGTCATCCTCTGAAAGATGCTTTTTTTTATTCCCCGCTTTGCTATAATCGCTGTCCCCAGAATGCCTCCGCTCCTTGTACAGTGGCTGAATTTCCCAAACATTAGGGTCCTCGGAAGCTGGAGCTCCAGGTTAGCATGTTGGACCCTGAGAAATGATGTGGTAGGTGGCAGATGTCACCGTAACCTCCTATTGTGTTAACTGATGTGGGAGGACATGTCCTGAGCTCTTTCCAGGTAAACTGGAACTAGGATGAGTGAATCATCAACTTGGTAAATACCAGTTCAGGTGAGAAGAACCTTCTCCAGAAGAGATGCTTGTGCCACCGTGACTCGTACCTGCAATTTGCACTAGTCAGGGCACTGTTATGCTGGGAGGGAGCTCCAGACACAAACTGGTGTCTTTATGAATACCAGACCAGATGTCAGGAGCACCGCATGGAATCCTGAGCAGATGACCTCTCCCTCGTGTGCTTTTTTAGGAGATCAGAGCCAGGTGCTTCTGTGACATGCCTTCCATTTGGTTTGCTTTCCATTTGTTTTCTTCTGGTATTCAGGATGAGAAGAAAGATCAGGTTTAGAAAAAAACATCTCAGTAGTGCCTGTACTTTCTCAGGATTCTTCTGGTCATTCCTCCAGGGCTCTTGTTCAGTTTATGAGCAGTGTATGACTTTGGATCCAAATCCAGCTGGTGTTTTAGAGTGCATCTCGAAAAGGGAAGGGTCTCGTTAAAACATGAAGGAAATCTGTCTGCTCAGTACATGTAGGACTGACTTTACAGCATCGGCAGTCGATTCAGAAGGAGGAGCATGGAAGTGCCGCAGTCGCATGACTGTTGAATAGATTGCATTTTCAGCTCTCACCCAAATGCCTTCCAGGCCTGCGATTTTGACAGGAGGCTGTCTGGTCAGGATGATTGGAGTTGAGCCTGTGCATCTTTCTGCTTAGCAGGAGCACCAGTAGAAGTCCAAGGAAGAAAGAATGGGGAGACGCTCAGCCTGTCACTGCAGATAATTTTGCTACCTTAGTTAATGCTCTGAGACTAAACTGCAAAGATCTCTGGCCATCTGAAGTTTGGAATTTCACATGAACCTGAGCTTAGTGCAAGAGAAGCACCATCAGGGAGGGATCTATTCTTCTCTTCTCTTATCTCTGTGACAAAGTTGTTTTACTTTCTCCTGAAGAAGCTTACATAGTGGTTTTGTTGTTTGTGGTCCTTTGTATTGCTGATAGCCTTGCGAATGGGTATTCCTGGCTCACCTCTTGCTTCTGGCACTTTTCACTTTTGTCCCTGCCCTGTTACTCTGCTTCCTATGAGTGTGTCTTAGCAGGGCTGATGTCTAGGGGCCTGTATTGTCCAGCGGCTGTTATTCCCCACAGCACCTCTGTCGATGTTTTTTAAAATCTCTGTCTGTGCCATAGCTGCTGTTCCTCTTTCACTCTCTATCTGCTCTATTAAAGTCTAGTCCATGAATTCCAGCTTTATGTTAGGCCTGGGAATGTCCTGAGGAGGGAGGGGTAGAAAGAGATTGGTGAAGAAAGTCCTCATAGTAGCAGGAAAGAAAATAAAGTCACAGAACAAGAGAGTAGACCTTGCCTTTTAGTTCTTCAAGCAAGCAAGCGAAGAAACAAAGATCTCCTGTAGAACAGAATTTTACATGGTGTGAAAGTTCTTGGGTTCCTTTTCCTTTCAGAATTCCTCCAAAGAAGATGAGCGTGAGTTTAGTCCAGCATCCCTTACTGTGGGCTGTAACCGAGTGAGTTTGTGTAAGTAAGGAATTCCTGGCTTGTTTCATTCGAATTGGTCATACAAAATCAAAAGCTGCAAGGATGGCATTGGTATTAGTTTTCCTTTAAAAGTGGTGTTTGGTATTTTCCGGCACGTGAGACTAGGAATTAGAACCACCGAAGAGCAGTAGGTCAGCAATGATTTGGGCTGTAAGCAATTCCCACCCATAGAGCCAGGCTCCGTAGCTCTTTCAGAGCTGGGCTGTGAGATGGGAGCCTACCTCCAAACCAGTCTGCACTGTGATTGCTTTGAAAGCTCCCAGGCGTGACGTCAGTCAGAGCCTGGACCCACCTCTCGGTTTCAGGGTCTGCCGTTGGGTCTGCAGGGAGTGTGGAGAGAGCGAGCTTGTGTTTTTGTTCTTGCTGCTGTTTCTTACAGGGGCACCTGTGGGATCTAACCTCGAACAAAGAACAGGAACCGGTCAGGCTGAGGGTGCGGTGCAGCTACTGCAGCAACTGGACCAAATGGTGAACAAAGGAAACGTGGAGTCAGAAGGAAGAGGTCTCTCCAGGTTCTGGAGAAGGTACGACTACTGCAGCTACGAGCAGGTGCAGTCCTGGCTCTGTTCAAGCCTGTGCCTGATTCTGGCAGTTCAGGTGATTCTCTTGAAGAATGGGTACCTCTTTTCTGTGGTTAAACCAAAGTCTGCCAAGGCAAAGGAGCATTCAGGGGTGTCCTTTTGTCTTGTGGTAAGGTGCAACATTCCCAGGAAATGGTCCTCTTCTGAGCTGTCTTTGGGGAAAAAACTCCTCAGGGGAGGGTTGCTGACCTCAGTCACAGCCCTCATAGGCTGTGGCTTTTATCAGCTGAGGAGTGCCACCTCCAGCCCAGTTTCTAAAGGACTTTTACACACTGCCCCTTCTCCCGAGGCCTTCCTGGGAGGGACCTTCAGTCCCCTTAAGGCAAGTATGGCCTTTATTTGGCCGCTCAGCAACTGTGGCCTTTGTAACTTTGGTGTCCCAAAGACACCATTTCAAACCGAAATGAAAGGAGCCCCGCCAACAGTTGCTGGGCATTGCTGACTGAAGGAGTGCTCTGAAGCTGTCGAAGCTGTGTGCCGCAAGAGTGGTCTGTTCTCTGCACAGCACATGTTGAACGTCGGCAGTAACTGTTTGATAGGTGGGTTAGTTTTGGAAGGAATAAAACTCCTTGTTAATCATAACGTATGCCAGTCCCCTTAACTATTGAGACTAGACCGTTACGGCACAGGTTGTTCTTTACGTTTCCTCTACTTTTTCGGTCTTCCTCTGTATTATTTTGTGCTGGGGTTGTGTCTTTCTGGTGGACAGAAATTACCTTGTTGTTACAATTCTCAGAGAAGTATTTTAGGTACAACGTGGGGGTTTGTTGTTGTTGTTGTTTCCTCAGCATAATCTTCTCGCCACTACAGCATCTCTTTGTTGGAAAGAACTGACCTGGAAGTACTCATGGTTGTGGAAAGGTAAACTTGTAGCATGAATGTCAGGTTGTATTGTTTCTTTTGTAATTCAGCTTTACGCATTGATTGTCTCCGCTATTAAATGCTTTACAACGAAATTCGACTTTGTGTACGTTTTCAAATTAACGTACTGAAGATGTTGGGTTAGAATGTCTTTTTCTTCACAACCTAGAGGTTTTGGAAAAAGAGCAACAAGCTTTAAGGTGTTGATCCTTGAGTGTCATAAATCGGGAATTTTACATTTGAAAATCGTTGTATGAGACTCGAGTAAAACAAGCATCAGCTTGGAACTGTGTGTTATTTTAATCAGTCTTACCCTGGCAGAAAACACTCCTTCCCTCCAAGAAGAAGAAGTAGAGGTTTCTAGTATTGGATGGACTGCTGCCCTATGCTTCACAGCATTAAAAAGGTCAAAATTGGTGAACATGTTTTGGATTAGATTTTACCAGTCTGCTACAAGGTGTGTCATTATTTATGCCTTTGATACGTAGTGGGATGAGGCTGGGAGTTAAGATTTCAGATGTGCCTAGGGCATGCTCAGGCAGCTTTTTGCCATCACGCTAGCGCATTTGCAATAAACCGTCATTCTTCAGCCCTCTCCTGAGCTGAGGCACCGTCAGCACGTACATGCACAATGCTGGTTACTGCAGCAGTAGCGACGTGTGGCCGTCTGACGGGGTAATGTGTCTGGCAGAATGAGGCGATGCTCTAAATGAGTCAGATAAGGCAACACGGGGTCTGTTTGGCTTGTTGCCACCGTGGTGCACGGATTATCCACCCTATACGCCTCTGTATTCATTCCCGGACTCCCGTCAGCAGTGAAAGAATGCTTTCCCTCCAAGAAGAAATGGGGTTGAGAAACTGGTTCCATTTATGCCGCTCTCCTTAGGCCTGTCCCACAAACCGTGGTACAGGCTGAGTGCACCAGGGTTCGGTCCCTTCTGCTGGGGGGCTGTACAATGAGATGGACAGCGGTGAGGACCAGGGAATGGATAGAGAGTTGACCAGACGGAGAACAAGCCATAAATAAGGGAAGCTATCCGTGAGTTGGTCTTCTTTAGCACTGGTTCTGTCAGGAGGAGGATGTCCCACTTCCCTGATCTTAGATGCAGCTGCATAAGAAAGGGCCTTTACCCTGCAAGAGCTGGGCTGGCTGAGGCTACAACCTACACACAAAGACATTTTGATGTCTCAATGCGGAAAATGCCATTACAGACTTATGGGCAAGATGGGCATCCATTTTGGAAAAATCATTTTTGATGATAAAGAACATGGGTTAATGAAACCTAAACAAAAATGGTTTTTATTTTAACTGGGATGATAGGCATTCTTTTAACTTTGAGAAAGCACCTTGTTCTTTAAAGCAGTGGCCGCTTTCTTAAAGGAAAGGGAAAGGTACTTAAAAAAGAACAAGCAGAAACAAGCAAGCTCTTCCCTCTCTTCCCCTTGGCATCCCATAAAGGCTGGAAAAAGCCACACGCTTGCTTCTGTTGTCCTAAAAGCGGATTCGGTACACGGTGTGCAAGAGAACAATCTCACACAGGCGGGAGAGATACTGTTTTGTTCTGCGCAGGGTGCTCCGTGGACTTTGCACAAGAGTGCAAGAGACTTTGCCAGATTCATCAGTTGTGTCCCTTTTATACAGTAACAGTTGCATCTAATTTATCAAACTACTCCTACCTAATACATATTCAAACTATCTGATGCATACGCGTAGCAGGATGTAACCCTGATGCATCAGATGATGCCTTCTCCGCAGGCACGGGCATCTCGGTTGGTCTTCAGTGGTCTTTTGAGGAGGTATCCCCTCCTCGCTTTGACCGCTCAGTTGCTCTGTATCGGGTCAGTGGTTCATTTTCCTGCCAAGAGGGACGCACCATCCATGAGGAAGGACAGAAAGGATCAGCATTGGTGCTCCAGGTGAGGCATCGTTAAACAGGAAGACTGGAAAAGATCAGGCTGATCTTGGCTAACTGACTAAATTTAGAACAGGACTTTCCAATCTACCACAGGGTTTTCTGCATCTGACATCACTTCCAGCAGTACCTGGGCTCATGGCACCGGTGCCATGTTGTCGGCACTGGTGACTGTGGACCTTGATGCTCCTAGCTGCTGAAGTCAGCGTGATCAGGCTGGAGAGCTCGTGGGTGAGGGAAGTCGGAACTGGGAAAGGCTTCTCCGTTTTTCCTCCTCCCGCAGGGCGTTTTTGTGCTACTTACCCACTCCCTCCCCAAAAGGGGGAATCTCCTCTGCCCCGGTGCTGCTTGTCCTGCTGCTGGCTTTGCTTTATTAGCGACTTACTTTCTTGGAGATGATAAGTTTGTATCAAAATACTGTATAGACACCAGGTGCTCCTGGGATCGATAGTTGTTGTTACCTTGTCGGCAATTACAGTTGCACTGGCTCGAGAGAGCAAGAGCTACCGAGCTAGATACACAGCCCCCACGACCCCCCCCCGCACACAGACACACAGACACACACACACACACACAGAGACACACGGACACTTGCTTTTTGAACCCCGGGCCCACTTGCTAGCGGGGACCTGGCGGCAACCTGTGGCAGAGCGGAGCGGTTCAGGGGAGGAAGCCCCCATGGCCGTGTGTCCGTCCGTTTCTTCTGCCTGGGGAAGGAAGGGGCGGCCGAGGGGGATGCGATGCCGTCCCCCAGCGCCTGGAGGGGGGGCGACACCCCCGCCCCGCCGCTGTCAGTCAGTCCGTCCCCCCCCCCGCTGTGAGGGCAGCGCTGTCAGTCCGTCCCGGGGCGGACCAAAGGGGGTCCTCCCGTGCCCCCGCCGCAGGGGGGGTCGCCGCCAGGACAGAGCCGGCCCCGGCCCCGGCCCCGGCCCCGGCCCCGGCCCCGGCCCCAGCGCAGCCCCGGGGCTCTCCCGAGGCCCTTCCCGGGCCCCAGCGCAGCCTGCCGGGACAAGGGGGACCCGAGGACGGACGGAGTGGCGGGTGGCTCCCGGCGGAGAGAGCTTCCTCCAGAGGAGAACCCTCGTCTCCGGGAGCTTCCTTGGAGCAGCCTGGGGCCGCTGCCCGGCTGTCACTGCAACCGGCAGTCGGGCGCCGAGGCGAGCTGCCCCGGAGCCGGCCCGGCCCGCAGCGGAGCGGAGCGGAGCGGAGCGGCAGGTCTCGGCGCCCGGGGCTCTGCCGAGGCAGGGACACGCCGGGGCAGCGGAGATCGAGGCAGGGACACGCCGGGGCAGCGGAGATCGAGGCAGGGACACGCCGGCGCAGCGGAGAGCCCCGCCGGCAGCCGCCGCGAGGCCCGGGCGTTGCCAGGGCAGCGGCGGGAGGTTTGAAGGCGCCGGCACGGAAAGGAGCGCTCCGTCGCCCAGGGGAGCCGCTCCGGAGCCGGCCCGGCCCGCAGCGCAGCGCAGCGGAGCGGAGCGGCAGGTCTCGGCCCAGGGGCCGCGCCACCCCCAGCCCTTTCCGAAGCGAAGGAAAAAGGAAAGGATAGGGGAAAGGAAAAGGAAAGGGAAAGGGAAAGGAAAAGGAAAGGGAAAAGGAAAAGAAAGGGAAAGGGAAAGGGAAAGGGAAGGAAAAGGAAAAGGAAAAGGAAAGGAAAAGGAAAAGGAAAGGAAAGGAAAGGAAAGGAAAGGAAAAAGGAAAGAAAAAGGACAGGGAAAAGGAAAGGAAAAGGAAAGGAAAAGGAAAGGAAAGGAAAAGGAAAGGGAAAGGGAAAGGACAGGGAAAGGGAAAGGGAAAGGGAAAGGAAAAGGAAAAGGAAAAGGAAAAGGAAAGGGAAAGGGAAAGGACATGGAAAAGGAAAGGAAAAGGAAAGGACAGGGAAAAGGAAAAGACAGGGAAAAGGAAAGGAAAGGAAAGGAAAGGGGAAAGGAAAGGAAAAAGGAAAGGAAAAAGGAAAGGAGGCGAGGCCAGGCTGGGGGCGGCAGGTGAACCCCCTCCTCGCCTTCCCAGGTGCCTGAGGCTCCGGAGGTGGAAGGCCAGTCCAGGAAGGCTGTGGAGCTCGGACCAGCTACGCCAGAGGTGTTGCCACGGTCAGAAAGGCCTACCCCCTACCCTACGACCGCCTCCCCGAGGAAGCAAAGACGGCTTAGGGGTGTGGGTGACTCCCTTCTGAGGGGAACAGAGGGTCCGAGATGCCGGACAGAGCCTCCTCTTAGGGAAGCCTGCTGCCTCCCTGGGGCCCGGGTTCAGGGCAGCACTGGGAAACTTCCTAGCCTGGGACGGCCCACGGGCTATTGCCCACTACTGCTCTTCCGCCTGGGTGGCAACGAAGCTGCAACGCGTGGTCCGAGGGCGATCGAAAGAGACTTTGGGGCCTTGGGATGGTTGGGAGGGGAATCTGGAACACGGGTTATTTTTCCCTCTCTCCTTCCAGTTGCGGGCAGCGACACTGGAAGAAAGAGACGGACCCGGTCTGTTAATACGTGGGTCGTGGCTGGTGTCCCCGCCAGACTTTTGGGTTTTTTGATAATGGGGTGGCCGGCACGGCCCCAGGCCTGCTGGTGTCAGATGGGATTCACCTTTCTCAAAGGGAGAAGGGGGTCTTGGCTCACGAGCTAGCGGGCCTCCTTGGCAGAGCTTTAACCTACACTCGAAGGGATGTTACAGAGGCACGCACAATCAAATCCCACAGGTGTTAAAGCTCAGCTTTATTCTTTAGTAAAAAGTTAGTTAGAACTCTGGTAACATTTTGTAAACCACAGGCTCAATGATGTAAGGGGAATTAATACTACACAGCCGACTTAAGAATTCTCAAGATTTAAAATGATGACTCAAAATGCGCGTATCACTCACCTAAAAGATGAGGGCTCTCTACCTCGAGGAGTTACCTCGGGCGGCGTCCCGACCCAAGGGGGAGTCCCTGACTGCAGATCCGCTGCTCTCGGGAGGACTGATTCCAAAATGTCCTCCGGCGGGACCCTCTTTATACCCTTGTCGAATCTGATCTGCGATCTCCGGTACTGAAAGCAGAGGGCTCTGGGAGATGCCTGGGAGTCACAGGTGGATCCCGGAGGGGAGAGCTTCCTCCAAAAAAGAAAAAAACCTCAAGGGTAGCTTCCCTGGAGGAGTCTGGGGCTGATACCTGAGATCTTAGGTAGGTAAAGCAGAGGACAAAAGCCTCTGGGAGATGACTGGGAGGAGGCTCAGGCAGCTGCCGGAGTTGAGCTGTACCTAAAGGAGAAAAAAATACCTGGAGTAACTTACTTGGAGGAGTCTGGGGCTGCTACCTGGGATCTCTGGTCCCGAAAGCAGAGGTCAAAAGACTTTGGGAGATGCCTGGGAGGAGTCTCAGATGGATTGTGGAGTGGAGAGCTTCCAACAAAGGAGAAAAATCATCTTGGGTAGCTTCCTTGGAGGAATCTGTGCTGCCACCTGAGATGTTAGGTATGTAAAGCAGAGGTCAAAAGACTGGGAGATGCCTGGGAGGAGTCTCAGGTGGCTGGCAGAGTTGAGAGATTTATCTAAAGGAGAAAAAAATATGTCGAGTAACATACTTGGAGGAGCCTGAGGCAGGTAGCTGCGATCTCCGGTACCAAAAGCAGAGGTCAGAAGACTCTGAGAGATAACTGGGAGGAGGCTTGGGTTGATCCCGGAGGAGACAGCTTCCTGCAAAAGAGAAAAATCATCTTGGGTACCTGCCTTGGAGAATCCAGGGCTGCTACCTGGGATCTGAGGTCCCTACAAGAAAAGGCCAAAAGACTCTGGGAGATGCCTCGGGGGAGCCTCAGGTGGACCCTGGAGGAAAGAGCTTCCTCCAGAGGAGAAAAATCATCTTGGGTAGGTGCCTTTGAGAAGTCTGGGGCTGCTACCCACGATCTCAGGTGCCTAAAAGGGAGGTTAAAAGCCTCTCGTGGTTGCTGGGAGGAGTCACAGGTGGATCCCAGAGGGGAGAGCTTCCTCTGAAAAAGAAAAAACCTCAAGGGTAGCTTCCTTGGAGGAGTCTGGGTCTGATATGTGAGATAGTTACGTAAAGCAGATGTCAAAAGACTCTGGGAGATGCCGGGGAGGAGTCCTGGATCGATCCTGGAGGAGAGAGCTTCCTGCAGAAGAGAAAAATCACCTTGGATAGCTTCCTTGGATGAGTCTGGGGCTGCTACCCGGGATCTCAAGTCCCTAAAAGAGACAGCAAAAGACTCTGGGAGTTGCTGGGAGGAGTCACAGGTGGATCCCGGAGGGGAGAGCTTCCTCCAAAAAAGAAAAAAAAAATCTCAAGGATAGCTTCCTTGGAAGAGGCTGCAGCTGCTTCCTGGGATCTGATGTCCCTATAAGAAAAGGAGAAGGGTGAATGTTAAATTTCCCTGAGCAGAACTAGCACAACAGTCTAGGGGGAAAAAAAAAAAAAAAAAAATCGAAACTGGGACTATAACAGGGTAGGAGACCGAGCCGTTTGTCAGACAGGGCTCTGAAATTTAATAGAAGCCATTAGGGCATGTGGAGAACTAGGGGTAAATTGGTAAACTGGACTAAAAGTGCAAGAATGCAGGCAGAGACCTGATGAGCGTCCCAGTGATTTTGGGGGACTCAGACAAGCTCTGCTAACAGAATTTTAATGATGCACTTGCAGTTAGTGTCCTTGTGGGTCAAATGGCCCCCGACAGCAGAAACAAAAAAAAAAAAAAAAAAGAGAGAGAAAAAAAAGAAGAGGAGCAAAGCAACAAGAGGCTGATTTATTGGCAGTTGCTTTTGCAAGGAATTTACAAGTGAGATAAGGATTAGGAAGAAAGATGATCAGGTACAGGGTCTGAACTAAGACCTAGAAAAAGAGAAGGAGAGTGTGAAGGAACACTAGAAGAAAATGTTACTATTGTGGAAATCTGGGATATGTGCAGCAAGAAAAATATTTTTCTAAACATGTCCCTGAATGACCAGGGAAGTTAATGGATGAGGTAGTGCGTTTGGCTACAGCGGTCAAGAAGAGGAAAGGGTTAAGGAAGAGGGATGTTAAAGGAAAGAGGAATCAAGTGTACTTGTGGCTGTGCTGAGAGAAGCCTTTGAAGTAAGCAGGGGGAGAGGACTGATGGGGATGGGAGGAACCTCTCCCAGCAGAACCTAAGCTGGTTAAAGCAAAGCTGGGAGATGAGGAAACAGAATTTTTAGTCAACACTGGGGCTACGTATTCGGTCTTCAATACACTAGAAGGAAATTTAAGTAACAAAAGCATAAATGTCATTGGTGCGACAGGGACTCGTGAGACCTGGCCATTTTTCAAATCCCTGAAATTTAAACTTGGAAAACAATGGGTTACTCACCAGATTTTATATTTGCCAAATTCTCTGAAAACTTTACTGGGTAGAGATTTACTTGAAAAGGTAGAAGCTGAAATCAGATTCAAGGATGGGGAAGTTGCAATTTTAATCCCCCAATCTAAATATGTCGAAGCCGTAGGCTTGTTGTTACAGGATACAAATCCCAAAAGGGACAAGGTACCTCGAGAAACAGAAGATGCAGTGATCCCCATCGTTTGGGCAGGAGAAGTTCCAAGAAGGTCTAAGAGAGCGGAACCAGTAAGAATTGATCTAAAACCAGGATCGTCACCAGTAAGAATTAAACAATACCCTTTAAAATTAGAAGCGAGAACTGGCTTGGTACCAATAGTTCAAAAAATTCTTAAAATATAAGTTGCTAACAGAATGTGAGTCAAAATATAATACACCTATCTTACCAGTAAAGAAAGCTAACGGAAAAGATTACCATTTAGTCCAGGATCTTAGAGCAATAAATCAGAGAGTACAAGATACACATCCAGTAGTTGCAAACCTGTATACGTTACTAACTACCCTCACCAGTGAACAAAGCTTTTTGCTTTTGAGTGAGAAAATCCTGAAACAGGGTGAAAGACACAATATACTTGGACAGTTCTACCACAAGGCTTCAAGAATAGCCCAACTATTTTTGGAAATCAGCTGGTGAATGAATTAGAGATTTGGAGAAAAGAAAATGGACAGGGAACTGTATTACAATATGGAGATGACATCTTAATTGCAGCGGAATCTCAGGAAATTACTGTGTATGTACCACATACGGTAGTCACAGTTTTGGAACAAAAAGGGGGGCATTGGTTGTCCCTCAGCCGTATGCTGAAATACCAAGTGGTACGACTAGAACAAGATGACATCGATCTCAAGACCACTGCAGTTACAAATCCTGCAGTGTTGCTCTCCACTGATTGAGCGGAGAGTTCACCAGAACACGATTGCTTACAAACTGTAGAGGAAATATATGCTAGCCGTCGGGATCTTAAAGACGCTCTGTTAGAAAATCCAGACTGGGAGTTATACACTGACGGCAGTAGTTTTGTTCGCGATGGGAAGAGACTGTCAGGATACGCTGTGACGACCTTAGATGGCATAGTAGAGGCAGGATCCTTATCTCCCAAAACATCAGCCCAAAAGGCAGAACTAATAGCCTTAACTTGAGCATTGGCACTGAGTGAAGGGAGAAAGGTTAATATTTGGACAGATTCTAAGTATGCTTTTGGAGTTGTACGTGCCCATGGAGCCGTCTGGAAAGAGAGAGGACTACTATCAACACAAGGAACTGAAATCAAGCATGCTGCACAAATACAAGAACTATTACAGAGCATTCAAAAGCCGATGGTGGTAGCAATAATGCATTGCAAAGCCCACCAAAAAGGAAATAGTGAAACTATAAAAGGAAATTGGAAGGCCGATTGTCTTGCTAAAAAGGCAGCTCTAAAGGAGCCAAAATTTGAAGAGGCTTTAATTCCAGGGCCTCGTTTAGAATTACCACCACCAAAATATACTGAGAAGGAAGATTAATTAGCAGAACAGACAGACTGCTCCAAAAATGGACAAGGTTGGTGGATAACACCGCTAACGCCATTATTGATTCCTGAAAGAATGATGGAAATTTTGCTCAAGAGATTACATCAGGAGATGCATACAGGAGAAGACGCATTGACAATAACTGCGAAAAGAAATATTTTTGGACCAAAGATACAAAGGGTAGCAGACATGGTAGTAAAAAAAGTGTACCATCTGCTGTGCTAATAATCCAAAAATTGGGAAAAAGGTTATAGGAGGAATTGCGAAACAAGGAATAACTCCTGGGGAATACTGGCAAATAGATTGTTCAGAGCTACCTAGGTATAACCAATACAAATATTTATTGATATTGGTAGATACCTTTTCTGGCTGGCCAGAGGCTTTCCCTTGCCGTACCAACAAAGAGCTAGAGAGGTAATTAGACTCTTATTGAAGGAAATAATACCCCGATTTGGTATTCCAGAAGGAATCTCCTCTGATAATGGGCCTCATTTTATTGCAGAAGTCATGCAAGGGCTTTCTAAATTTTTACAGATTAAGTGGGAATTACACACCCCTTGGAGGCCACAATCAAGTGGGAAGCTAGAAAGAATGAATCAAACTCTTAAAAGGCAACTTGCTAAACTGTGTCAAGAAAACACACCTTAAATGGGTAGAAATTTTACCTATAGCTCTTTTACGAATTCGAGTAACTCCTAGGGTCAAAGAGAAAGTAAGTCCTTTTACGGTTGTTTATGGGAAAGCATATCCCATGAATCTTTCTAACATCACAGGAGACCAAATGCATATAAAAGGGCAGGCTGATGTTAAAGAGTATTTGATTTCCCTTTCGCATGCTTTATCTTCACTACACAGGTATCTAAATCAGAAGGTCTCTCTCCTGTTGGATAAAGGCGGAAAGGACCTTACACCATGTTACTGAAAACCTATACTGCAGCCAAAGTAGAAGGAATGGACTCCTGGATTCATTACACGCCAGTGAAAAGAGCACCAGAACCAGATCAGGAAAAGCGGACAGCCACAGACTGGGAAACTCAAATTTCAGCTAATCTGAGACCATTGAACTTTGAGAGAATGAAGAACCTGAATATTATAATATCCCATTTGGTACTAGCAGTAGGTCAAGAGAATTTGGTTTTACAGCTTATCCAGTCCTTTGGGCAAATCCAGAATGTTAGCGTAACCGCTTGTCTCCCTCCATCTGAGTTGGCAGACAATCCTTTAAATTGGGGACTATTACCTTTGGACTTAGAAAAAAGTTTTTCTAAGAAAGAAAAAGAACAACAATGGAAATAGGGTGGTTAAATAAAATATTACATGGAACAGGATCCTCCCTTACTGGATGGCTGGCAAACCTAATTTAAACTTCGATCACTGTTGTCATTACTACACTCATACTTTGTGTTGTTTTAAGTTCTGTCAAGAGACTGGTTTTACAAGCCACGGCTAGAGCATATAGAACGATAAAATGAAGTAGTGAGACTCATGAGACTCATATGAAGAGATCTCATAGTCCCAAAGGGGGGAAATGATGTACTTAAGAAATTATGTACTTAAGCCACATGAAAAAGGCCACAAAGGTCTTGTGAAACAAGATCCCCTTTGTATAACCAATGCATGCCTTGCTAACAACTGTGCCCCTGAAGAAGAACTAAAAGACTGATAAGAAGGGAACATCCTACCCCAGGAGGTGCCGAAAAGTTGAATAATTGCTAATAGGCATGAAGTCAGAAAAATCTTTGAAAACTGGAGGAAAGGTAAAGGTGGCAGGGGGAGATCATGACCACCAACCCAATTCCACACCAAAAAGACTTCCCCCCCACTCTCTCCTTGAGCATGCGCTGTAGAAGAAAAGAACACTGTACCTTTAATTCCAAGCAGGGAAACTTTAGCCCAATAGAAACTGTGCTAGATAAGCGACTCCCAGTAATAGTTTTGGGAAGAACTTTGGAAATCGAATATGTTTAACAGAACTGTACAAATTGCTTGCCCGTTTAGGCATGAGGGGTGCTAGCGTTGCAGATTACCACCTAGCCCCCATCTTTGCGTAAACATGAATTGGAATAAAATACCTCTGCTCTGTGTCTATATTGGCATTTTGCACACCGGGTAAACGACCCCACTTTTGGGACAACAGTGGGGCAGGCAAAGCACCGCATCCCGCAGGCCGAGGGGCTCAGGCACCCATGTCGCTGCCGGAGGATTGCCGGCAAGAGGTTTGGCATCTGGAGAGGGGCTGCTGGGCCAGGGTGCCCAGGCACCCACCCCACTCCCCCAGCCGCAGCCACGGGTGCTCTCAGTGCTGGAGCAGAGGCCGTAGCAGCTGCCTGTGCCCAAGCCTGTCCCCAGTGGAGGGAAGACTTTGCTGGCGAGGAGCAATCCATTGAAGCCGTTGCCGAAATTGCTGGGCTTGAAGTTGCTGCCGGGCCGGGAGGGTGCCGAGGGGTCCTTGTGCAGGAGGAGGGGTGGCAACGCCTGGGCACCGTTCAACTCCGGGGAGCTGCAGAGCAGGGAGTCCCCGAGGCCGTCGGGGAAGGTCGCGGCCACCGCCTGCGCTTTCCAACCCGGCTGGTCCACCAGCTCCTCCGCCACCTCCCTCTCGGCCCCGGGTGTCTTCTTGGAGCCCTTCCCGCAGAGCCGGACCACCCTGATGCTCTCGCCACGCGGACCGCTCTGGCGGCCGAGGTCCTCAAGGCTCCTCAAGGCTGAAGCGCTCCCCAGGCTCTTGTACTCCACCAGTGCGCAGTGCTTGCTCAGCAGCTCGGGGAAGTCTGACGTGTATTTCCGCACACCTGAGGGCAGCTTGCGGCCCGGCCGCAGGATGCGGATGGAGGCGATGGTGCCGAAGGGGCTGAACATCCTTGTGATGGTCTTGAGGAAATTCTTCTGGAGCAGCAGCAGCATGTCCTGCTCCAGGAGCAGCAGCTCCCAGGCCAGCAGCAGTTTGCTGGGGTGGATGCTCAGCAGGGACTCAGGGATGGGGACCCATGATACCGAAAAGCCGGTCGAAGAAACTCCCACCCCGGCTGGCCAACGCAACGGGCTGCCTACCTTCTTCAAGGACGTCAGCAGTTTGATGCTGACAAAGCCCACCTTGTTCCTCTGGACATGTTTCAGGAGGAAAGCATCCTTGGCCAGGTTCTCGTCAGAGAGGTGGAATTCCACCTGGGATGCAACCCTCCTGACCAGCTGCCGGTCAGGCATGGAGTAGCTGCAGTCCAAGAGATCAGCCCCCAAAACATCGCTCGCACCGCAGAAGCTCCCGGCAAAGCAGCAGGGACACAGGTGTGACTTGGTGGCCTTTGGCATGTGCAGCACTGCCCGGTCCCAGCCACAGCGGTGCAGATGGCAGAGTGTTGAGGAGCGGGCTGACTCAGCTGCGCTCTGAAATAAAATGGAGTTTTATGGTTTTAGAAGCGCGGTTGCTTTCACGCCCCCAGCACCGGTCCCTGCCACAAGTTACGCAGTGGATGGCCTTGCACAATCTTGCAGCCAGAGGTGCCTCACAAACAGAGTGCAATCTCTTTAATTAACAGGATACAGGCCAGGAGAGATCTTTGGCCTCCGGTTCACGGCAGTTGTCCCGACTCCCCCAGGCCACACACTGTTCACACAGCGGGAGCGAGAGGCCCGTGTTCCTACCAGGGTGTCCTTGCTAGTGCCAAATCCTCCAAGTACAAGGAGGGGATGTACTCACCCGGTCCCTGGGGTCCTGTAGAGCACAAACAGCCCCAGCATCTCATCATCGGATGTTGTGCAGAATCCAGTCCTTTTCTGGGAGCAGGCGGCGGCGGGTGCTGTCTCCTCCTGGGCGTCACACACCCAGGGAAAGCGCCGCCCCCTCCGAGGGGGATCCAGAGCTGCTGCTTTTCCCATCAGGAGACTAAAAGACCTGACAGCACTACTGGAGCGAGGGCTGGGGGAAAGCGTGCCGCCGAGCGACACCGCGTGACCTTCCTTCGCGCCCTCGAGGTCCTTTTTCCTATTTCTGCGTCACTCCGGTCAACGCAGCGAACGGAAGCACGGGCAATAGTCGCAAATGCATTTGCCATCTGGCGCAAGGAGGCTGTGGCTGCAGCTTGGTCCCCACTTGGCTCGGCTGAATCAACCTGTTCTTCTTCCCCCACTGGAAAAATACTGTTGAAAGCCAAGAGGATTTGCACCCGCAGACCCTGAGAGCCGCCTGTAGGCCCCGGGGGCACCCCAGCCTCCCTTAACCCTTTCCCTCCCCAGGAGGAGCTGGGGAGGCTCTTGGGGGTGGGGCGGAACACAGGGAGCCCCCGCATTCCTTCCGGGGAGACGCCAAAGAGTCCTTAGCAGCCAACAGCCAGAAGGGACCATGGCGCGGCCACCAATGCAGCTCCCACTGCCTGGGCCCTGGGGCCCCCCGGCGCCCCAGCTTTTCCAGCCATTCGTGCTCCCCAAAACCTTCTACCCTCGAGGCAGGGACCGACCCCAACCCCTGCAGCCCAGGGACGCTCCTGCGGGGCAACAGCAGAGGTGACCGCCGGCCATCGCTCCTGTCTCTCTCTCTCAGGCTCAGCCAACCTGTGCCGCCTGCCCGCGCGGGAGCAGCCCTTCCCTGCAGCCCGGGCACCCCAGGCCCCCCAGGCACCACCAGCAGGTACGGCACCCCAGTCTGCTCTGGCACCTTCGCCATCCCCATCACACCCGTCCCCCCGGCGCTTTTCGCGTGGGGGTTCAGCAAGCCCCGGTGAGCATCCTTGCCCTCGCCCAGGCGGCGCATGCCCAGTAAAGCCGATCTGCAGAGAATTCCCCAAATATTTGGGGCCACCTCTCCCGTTTCACCTCCTAGATGCGAGTCTCCTCCCCGATTTGCAACCTCGTCCCACCGGCACAGCAGCTCACCCCGTGGGGATCGCCCCAGCCACAAGCTCCCCACGCCCCTGGCCCAGAGCTAGGGGATGTCGGCCATCGGGGCCGGCTCAGCGGGTGCCCCTGGAGAGTCCCCCCGGCCCAGCACGGCTCCCCCTCACCCACACAGGTCTGCAGAGGGCTCCATGTGGCTGCCTCTTCGACCCCCGGGTCTTCCGCATCCAGCGGGCAACCACCGACCTGCCTCCACCGGCCACCGCCACGCTTGGCCAAGGCGCCGCTTCTCTGCCGGGTGCTGCCCTGTGGGGTCCCGGGGGCTGCGGGGCCCCCCTGGCCTGGGCTGACCCAGGGACCCCCCAGGGCCAACCACAATACCTCGCACCCTACGAAAATCAGAGGAGCGGGGTGGCCCCAGCCCCTCCGGTGCTGCTGACAGCCATCCCCGGCTACCAGCACACCGAGGGGCAGTTGGCGAAGACCAACATCTCCAGCACGGCCACCCCTGCGGGGGCAGCCCCGGGCAGCGACGTCCCCCCGGGGAGCGACGTTCCTCCCCAGCCGAGCCCTTGGGGAGCCTGCAGATGACCTTGCCGTGGCTGAGAAAGTGGCTCTCCAAGAGGCCCTCATGCTCTTTGATTGCTCCCTGGACAGGCTGGCGGTCAACCAGCATGCTCCCAGCAGCAGCCCCACGCCTGGGGACACCGGCGGCACCGGCGCAGCCACCCCCGACCGCGACTTCAGCTCGCTCTCGCTGCCTGAGGAGCTGCTCACCCCTGAGTACTGCACCCCCGAGCTCAGCAACGCCACGCTGAGCCTCAAAACATTCAACAGCAGCGGCGGGATGGAGCCCCAGGAGCCGTGGCAGGATGCGGGGCTGGACCTGCCACCATGCCCGCCTGCCGTGGCAGCCAAGCCGAGGAAGAGGCAGGCGCAGAGCTCCTTGCCAATGCCACCCAGCAAGCGCAGGGCTCTGGCAGCCAACGTGGGGGTGTGAGGGGGGGGGCGGGGATTAGACAGGGATGCGAGGGATGGAGATGGGGGCAGTGGGGGTATTTGCTGAAGGGGGGGCCGGGGAGGGGGGGTAGGGAGGGGTCAGCCCAGCTTGGAGGGGACCTTTTCTCTCGTCTTTTCAATTACAAGCTCCTTCTCCAGAGCCGCTCCGTGCCTGTGTGGGAGGGGGCGGGAGAGCAGGGGGCACCAAGAAACAGCACCCAAGAGGTGCGAAAGCCCTGCCGAGCCCCAGATCCGAGCCGGGGAAAGCCCCGAGGAGGACGGCGGGGTCCGTGTCGGACGCACGGAGCGGCAGCGGGGCCGCGCCGTGCCCGGAGACAGAGCCGGGCGGGGGGGTGCCGCGCCGCGCCGTGCCGCGCCGGAGCCGGCGGCGGGGACTTTCTGGAGCCGAAGCCGGGCGGCGGGAGCGCGCGGGAGCTGCCCGGGCGGCGCTGGGGGCTCGGCGGGGACTGCGGCTGCGCCGGCGGGCGGGTGGGCGGAAACGGAAACGGAAACGGGAGCGGTGTCCCGCCGGGTCAGAACGCAGGGACGGTTGCCTCCCGCTGCATGCCGGGAGCTGTAGTCTTTGGGGCACGGAGCTGCCGGTCCGCCACGGTGCCTCCCGGGGCATGCCGGGAGCTGTCGTTTTCGCGGACTCGGCGGCCGGGCAGCAGCGTTGCTCTCGGGCCCGTGCGGCGCGGCGTAGCCCTCGCTGCCGCCGCGGCCCCTGCTGCGCGGCGCGAGGTGTAGTTTTGTTGCCGGTTTCGCGTCGTTTTCTTCGGGCTTCCCGCTGCGCCCGCTCCCCGACCGGCCGTGCGTACGCGCCTCCAGAGCGCATGCGCCACAGCGCGCCGTCCTGCGCCTGGGGCAGCCCTGCGTTCGCGCGCCGGCTCTGGCCCTTCCGGCGCGCCGTCGGCGGCCGGCGCGTGCGCGGTGCCCGGGAGCAGCGTGGCGTCGCGCGGGGCGCGGGTCTCGGCGGCAGCGGGTGAGCGCAAGGACCGCCGGTGAGGCGAGCGATCCCCTCCGGCGGGGGCGGGGGCGGGGGGTGCCTCCTGCCCGCTGGCCGCCCGGGGGTGGCGGGACGGGAAGCTGCGAAGCGGCCGGTGCGGCAGGCTGCCGGTCCGCCGGAGGCGAGCCGGGCCAGGGCAGCGCCGGGGAGTTCCCCGAGAGAGAGCCGGTAGAAGGGAAGAGGGGACGGAGGCGGGCACCCCTCAGGCGCGGCCAGCGGGCGCCTGCCCGAGTCGCCAGAGCTCCCCCGGAGCCTCCCCCGGCCCCGCTCGGCCCGCGCGGCTGCCCCCAGCTCCAGCCCCTCCCCTGAAGCCTGTCCTGTAGCCCCCGGCAGCCCCCGAGCCCTGTCGTGAGGGCAGCAAGCTGGCCCTGCGGTGGTCTGGAGTCTCCCTTAACGGGGGTGCCGTTAGCAGCAGCACGGGGAACGAGCGGCGTCTGCGGAAGCCCCTGCGGAAGGAGGGGCTCCGGCCAGGGTCGAGCTGCGGTAATAACGGCCACTGCTGCCTCTTTCCCTCTCCCAGAGGCCACGCTGTGGGTGCGGTTGTCCGTTCGTCCCCTGGGGATGCCGTTGACTGCAGCGGCCTCAGGCTTGCGTGGGCTGTCTTTGCTCGGCCTCCCTGTCCTGGCGGCGTGGGAGCACAGAGGGACAGGCGGAGCAGCGCTTCCTGGCTGTGGACAGGAGCTGCTGAAGCTGGAGAGGCTAGGGAAAGTTAAAGAAGAAATGGAAGGCCATCTGGCCAGCAGCTGCCTCCCGCTGCAGGCAAGAGAAGACCCTGCCTCTCTGGGTGAGGAAGGATCCCTCTTTGTAGTCCACAGCAGGTCAGACCACCAGGGTCGGTATGCATGACCAACAGCACGGTACGGCCACGTAGGGAGCGAGCGAGCGAGCGAGGCTACGTGTCTAGGAAGCCTCGTCTCATAAGAGCTGTGAGACACTCGTGTGTTCCATTATGTGGAGGACAGCCAAGCGACTGGAGCTACAGAAGAGGAAGGGAGGAGAGAAGGAGAAAGAAGCATCTGAGCTGGTAAGGTCTCCTGGCAGCTCCAAGAGTGAGAGCTGTGGCGAGTCCTGGGCCCTCGGGGCCCTGTCGCTCCTCTCGTGCGTCCCGGTCCCTCCCTCTCTCTCTCCTGGCCCCCTCTCTTTCCCCTGCTGCTGTGATGTTTGGTTTTTGGGTTTTGGGTTTTGGGGGTTTTTTTGCTTCCCTGTACCTCTCCTCTTCTGTCTATTCTCTTGTCCTGCTCCCTCTTCCTCTCTCCCTTTCTCTCTCTTGTTCGACTGCCCCCTTTTCTTTTTCTCTCTGCGTTCTTGTCCTGCTCCCTCTCCCTCTTTCCCCCCCCCACCCTGTGTCTTTGTCCTGCAGCCAGTCGCTGTTTTTTCCTTTTCCATCTCCTCATCCTGATCTGCATCTGTCTCTTCCCCTCCCCGCCTCCAATTTCTCTGGCCTGTTCCCTGGTGTTCTTTTCCTCTCTGCGCCTGTACGTGCCGCTCTGTGTCTCTGCCTTCCTATCTCTCTTCTTCCTACTTTCTCTTTCTCTCTCTATCCCTTTGTCTTGCTCGCTGTTGCTGCTTATTTTTTTTGTTCTGGATCTCACTGTCCCCGTCCTCCTTCCTGTTCATCTCTTACTCTCTCTGACCCTTTGTGCTGCTTCCTGCCCCTTTTTTCACTCATCCTCCCTCTCTCTGCAGGGCTCCTAATACCTCTCTTTCTAAATTCTCCAGCCCCCTGTGCTTCTCACAGTCCCTGTCTTTCTCTCTCTCTCTCGTTGTCGTTGTTCTTCTCTGTCGCTCTGTCTTGCTTCCTGTCCCGTCGTTTCTCGCTGCATCCCTTTGTCCCGCTCCCTGCTCGTATTCATATTGCTCTCTGTCCTGAGGACCGTCCCAGTTTTTTATCTCCGTCCTGCCGCTGTCCTGATTTTTCTTTCTTTGCCATGTTCCCTGTCCCTCTTTCTGTCTCTTTTCCTCTGTCCCTGCTGCTTATTTCTCCATCTCTGTCCAGACCCCTGTCCCTTCCCCCCTGCCTTGCTGTCCCTCTGCCTTGCTTTCTTTCACTACCTTTTCCGTCTGTCTTTCTCTGTCCCATTCCATCTCCCGTCCTTTCTAACTGTGTCCCCCTGTCCAGCTAGCTGTCTCTTCTTTCTTTTTTCTGTTCCTCAGTATTTTTTTCTTTTTCCGTATCTCTCTCCCACTGCCCATTGCAGTTGGTTTATTCCCCTCCAATGCTGGCCTGCTCTTTGTCCCTTTTTTCTCTCTCTGTCCTTCTGTCATGCTCCTTGTGTCTGTTTAATTCCTTCATCTCCGTCCTGCAGCCCATCACTCTTTTTTTTCTCTTCCATCCCTTTGTCCTGCTCCCCATCCTTGTCTCTCTTTCCCTTGGTTCTGCCTCCCGTCCTTTTTTCCTTTCTTGCTCCATCTCTCTGTCCTGCTCCCTATCCCTCTCGCGCTCTCTCTGTTTCTCTGTCCTTCTCCTTGCCTTTCCCCGCATTCTCTGTCTTGTTCCCTCTTTGGTTTTATTGTTTTCTGGGTAGCTGGGCCTGGCTACCCGCGGGGGTGCTTTGGCTGGTGGTTTGGGGTGCGGGCCTGGCCGTGCCGTGCTGGTGATGCCAGGGAAATAAAGCCTGAAATGGCAATAATGAAGCAACGCCCTGCCAGTGCTGGGGCTGCCCCTCAGAGGCATGGGGCCGGGCCCTCCGCAGTTCCCCAGCACTCCCCAAAACTGCTTGTGGGGCCCCGGGGGTGCAGGGCTGTGGGGTGGCTACACTCAGCATTGCCCATGGGCACTGCAGGGTCAGAAACGGAGAACGAGTTTTCTGTTCTGGGGCTTCTAAACAGGCTCACACGGCTGATTTTGCAGCTCGGAAACAGACTGAGCTGCGCAGCTTTTGACTCAGAAGCAGAGGTCCAGCCCTGCATTTTTGGGCCTTGAGAACAGGCTCAGCAGCTGGGTTTTTTGGTTTCTAAATGGGCACCGAGTCAGCTGGTTTGGGGGCCAAAAGCAGAGGCCGGCTTGGCTGGTTTTGTAGACGGGTGAGAGGCAGGCAGGTGGGAGGGTGTTGGGGGCTGCGGGGGAAAGCAGGGGGTGGACAGGGTGCATGGACCTTCCCCAGAGATGGGGGTCTGGTTGTGTTGGACCCCGAAGTTCAGGAGGCAAGCATGCAGCAGGCTGAACTCAACATCTGTGATGGTCTCTGGGGGGAAAGGCGCTTTTCAGACCCCACGTGCCCTCTTTGAGTCCAGCTCTTCTTTCTACTCTGCTTAGAATAGTTGTTAAGTAGTTAATCGCACAAACTAATGAATATTTATACAGCGTATAACTATGATGTTTAATCCTAATGCTCAAGTTTTGACACCAATTGATTCACAACCTTATCGAAAGCTCAGACTGTTGCACGTAGCTGGAGCTTGTAAGAAGAAGAAGCTGAAATCAACTGGAGCTTCAGTGCGGAGCTGGGGCTTCAATTAGCCAGAACTGTAGCAAGCAGGAGCTGGAACGAGGCGGGGTGTCTGCTGTCTGGAGCGTGCATTAGCCAGAGGCAAAATTACCTGTGGCTGTAATGAGCAGGAGCTGCAATTAGCTGGACTGTCTTTTCGCTGGAGCGTCCGTCGGCTGGACTGCGCTCCCAGCATGGCAGAAGAGCGGCCAGGCACAGGCAGGGCTGTCCGTAGCAAGCAGCTCCGAGCAGCAGGGAGGGGAGTTGTCCTTCTGCCAGCGGAGAGCCCGGCCTCTTGCTTTGGGGATGTGATCCACGCCACGCTCCTCTCTCTGCGTGGAGGGTCTCGCCCGGTCCGTTCCCGAGGGCAGAAGTGAGGTGGGGGTCCCCCGGCTCTCCTGGGGCAGCCCCCCCTGCGAGGGGGTGCAGGCGAGGTGTCGTCGTCCCCTCGGTACCGGGCAAAGGGGAGAGAAACCGGCTGGTCGGAGCTCCTGGGGCGCAGAGCCCTTCCAGCAGAATGCTCCCCTGTCTTTTCACTGTTGGCTGGGTGTGACAAGCAGGTTCACTTTTTGCCTCCTCTTTTCCCAGTGTCACCTTCCGTGTCACACGAAGAAAATCCTGCATGGTTAATTCCGCTTGCTGCTCAGGTAATCGCACGTATTGGGCTGGGGGAGTGAGGAGAAACATTTGCGAGTTCGAGGGCACTACAGATACTCCACATCAAACACCCAGAAAAGGCAAATTTGCTGCTAGTGCAGAAAAGCTGATGAAAAATTGCTGTTAACAGATCGTGCCCTGTTCCTGAATTGGTCCCTTGATATGTTTTTGTTTCAGGTGAAAGAACAAACTTTCATCTACGATAAACTCAGAGCTGCCTGTTAGCTTCTTTAGGGCCAAGTGTTTCTCTTCTCTTTGTTCATGCTGATTTTATGGGCAAGTTGGAAATAGCCTTTTATTTTTTTAGGTATAACTGAATTTTTAGGAATATGTGGTGTCCCTATAGTTCATTTTGAGCACCTAGATGCCAGTAGACATGTAATGAATGAAACCTGATGGAAACTGGTACTTAAACTTGATTTTTATTTGATTTTTTTTCTCATTAGAGTGTTATGGCATGTTGTCCCGTGGCACAGTCCCCATTCTGTTCAGCGGAGTCTTCAGTCTAGGACTTTTAAGTAAAAGAGTTTGTCTTTCCAAAAAAGGACTAGTCATTCATAGGACTGAGGCATAGACTTGGAGAGTCGCTTAAGTACGTGATCGGAATTAAAGCCAACTTTCACTTAATGTTGCTGCTGTTGGTCTTCGCTTTCACCGATTGCTCCACCACTCCCTCGTGGTTGGGAGCTCTGAATCATAATTTTTTTTCAGTCTCTAACACTTTTTTTTTTCCCCAAAAAGGAGAAGCAATGTCTAAAAGTTAATTGTTTCCTCACAAATGCGTGAGTATATAAAATTTGAGTTATGATGATTAAAACCATAAAAATGACACCAGTCTCTACAGATCTGGACTATTTCTGAACAGGTGTTCCTCACACACGAATGCCGTCAGGGTACAGATCACCTGCACTTCATGCTCTGACAAGACAAAATGCTGAGACAGGGATGAGCTCTGAAAGAAAAAAAAAAAATAGGGTCACAGTTTTGTTTTGTTGTTGTTTGTTTTTAGAGAGTGCAACATTGACTGGTGCCAGCCTGCAGAGCTCTTCTGCTGCCTGACCTCTCCTTCTCTTTCATGGCTGTAGTTGTCATTTGGATAATTGTAGAAGAGCAATTAAGTTCCTTGCCTCTGTAAATGTGCTGGTAATAGCAGGAAGGCAAATGCTTGAACCAGTAGTGAATAAGTTGGCTGCAAGTAGAATTTCTGAAGGAACAACAACAACAACAGGAAGCAAATAGCAAGTTACCAAAAATTTGTGTGTGTCAAACGCATCAAAGCTTTATTGCCAAATGTTGTTTGGCAATATGTTCCAAATGGCTTTTTTTTGGTAAACATAAATTTTGAGGAAGTTCAGGGTTGTGTGTGGCAAAACATGTCCCTCTGTGTATGCGTCCTGCTGCGTAAATAGCATGGGTCAATGGCTAGTCCAGTGGCAGGGCTGTTGTTCCCTACTCTCGATATTGCCACAGTAGCGTTGTGGTATTTAGACCTAACGGACAGGCTGAGGAATGGAAGGAGAATGCCTGTTTTCTGTAAGGGCTCGGAATGCCGACCCTTTTCTCTGCCTGCCGCTCCCCTGTGCGTGAGATGAAGCTGTTTTATTTTTCTCCCTTGTTCCTGGTCTAAATATTTCTGAAGCTGTTGCTGCTGTGGGTTTGCAATTTGTGTTACTGCATTTTTGTAGCATTCTAGGTATGGGTCATTTCTGCTGTGGTGAAGTGTCGAGATACGGTTTTCGGTTTAAAGCATCAGAAACTACATTCACTGAAACCGGTAACTCACGGCGTAGGTGAAACCGATGTGGCGTGTGCAGCTGTGCTCGCAGGGATGCTCAGTGGCTCCTCATCAAAACGGCAAGGTGTGTGTGTGTGGACATCTGTAGGGTTGTGCTCTGGGTCCGAGAGCGTTAACGTATTTTTGCTGTTGGAAGATGGAATGGAGCGTGTGCCTGTTAAATCTCAGGGCAGTCAAAAGCTAGGAGGGACCCTGAGCGGGTTTGGTGGCACAACTGCAGTTTTAAAAGATCTTGACCGTTTGGAGCAACGGCCTGGAAAAAATCATTCGTTTTTTGCAACGAGGCAGTTCACAAAGACAGATATGTTGCTGTGCTCTTTAGCAAAAATACTCAACTTGAGACGTATAGGGTGATGAAGTCTTGGCTATACTAAGGCTTGAGAAAATGTATGTAGGTATCTATGTCTGTCATCTGCGTGTATCTAGGAAAGTGAGTTTTAGTGAAACTAAAGCTGCCAATGAGCCAAAAAAAAAAAAAAAAAAAGGCACAGTTGTCAAAAAAACGCAAAAGCTCTAGTGGCCTGTGTCAACAACTGTACCGAAGATGATGCAAAATACTTTTTCCTCCGCTCAGTCATACAGTCTTCACAAACCTTCACAAAAAAAGGCAGTTTGGGATTTTTACCTAGTTTTATGCTAAAGGGTTTTTTCCTCTCTCAGGTGGATGTCAGCTGCCACCATTTCACTGCGGTTGCCCTTTCTTCTGCCATGAAAGTACAAGACACATGGAAAGATTCTATAGTGGTCTGTGAGTACAAGGTACACCTATGATGTGTGTCTGCGTTTTTCTGAAGGTACTTGTAGTATGGACTAAAGTTAACATTAAGAATGTGCCAACTCTCCTTCTACATTTTTTCTGTGAAATATTTTAATACAAATAGTAAAACTAAGGTCTGTTCTGGAGCATGTTACGCCTATGCAAAGTTTACTTCCCTCCGTTTATTTTCTCTTCCTGAAAGCATATAATCTTCTGCTTCTGTGCACTTACTAGTAAATGATACCGTGAAAATAATTTTGTACTAAAAGAGGGAAAAAACTGTTCGTAAGAGTTCAGCTGTTCAGAAGAAACAGGCTTTGTTTTCACGATAAAAGCTTTATGCATTTGCAGCCAATGAGTTTTTTAAAATGTCTTATAGTAGTACTCGAAAACCTTACTGAGATAACCAGCATCTGTACTAAAAGCAATCAAGGTCCAAGAAGAGATGTGGACAAAACAGGACAAACTGGCGTCGCTTCCATGTGTTTTCCAGGTTTTCCCAAGAAGCATTAGCAGCCTTGTAACTAGTGACAGTGAGTCCTGAGGTGGTTTTGGTGAGTTACTGCTTCAATAATGTATTTTTATTGGATGTATATAAACATGGGCACACCTTTTTAGTATAAAGTGAATTATTGAGATTTATCCTTTATAGTGAATTATTGAGATTTATCCTTTATTTTTCATTTTGCTCTTTGCAGTTTTCCACTTCACTTTCAGCTTTATTCCCCAAACAAGCAAGATGTACAGCAGCAGCAGCGCAAGGGCTGTAGCTGTTGTGGTGGATCTGTAAGTGTAGATTCTGATTGCGTACGACCTCGTCCCACAGCCTCCCAGGGTTATCTCCCTGCAGCAGTGCCGTAAGGAAGGGAGGAGGCGTTTTCCAACACCGGCAGGAGTGTTTACTTTTATGCTAAGAAGTTGTTCAAAATCGTATCAGTCTTAATGCTGATTTTAAGAGTTCAATTTGCTCTAACTTTTAAAGGAGGTGGTGTATTTTGAGCTGACCTGTTTACCTGGAACCCTGCTTTAGCTCAGCTACTCTTCTTGTGCACCCCCAGCCTCTGCTGGCAGGGCAGTATGAGAAGCTGGAAAGTCCTTGACTTAGTATAAACACGGCTTAGAAACAACTAAAAACATCAGCGTGTTATCAACAGGATATCACAGGATCAACAATTGTGTGTGTGTAGGATTAGGAGAGCAGAGTTCTGACAGCACAGAGGTGAGGAAAGGTGCGCCCAACCCAACAGAGCCCCAGGATCACCAGGGTATCGCTCACTTGCAGATGGGCCGCTTGCATCTGGGCCGCTGGGATGCGCTGTTTCCTGCTGAACAGAGCTGCCCCTCTGGCACGAAGCAGCTTTGGGTCTCTCGTGGCCTGCCTTCAGGCTGTCACCTGTGTTGCCTTATTGTTTTAAAATCTCTTGCCAGCATCTGTTGACTGGCTGCTGTCACTCCCACAACCCCGATGTCACATAGAGATGGATACAGCAGTCCCTGGGGCTTGGTCCAGGGCAACCCCCCCCCCCGCCTCGTTCGCAGGTTCCCTGTGCTGCTTCTCCTCTGCAGGTAATGGGGTGGGGGGCATGGACAGAAGCGACCCCCAGACTTTTAAAGCAGTCAAATGCAGAGGATGGAAACGCTCCAGCCACTCGGGTTCTTTTTGGTACGGAGGCAATGAAGATGACTGCCCGGGCTGCGAGTGGGAAAAGGGCAGGGAAATGTGAGCCCTGTACCCCCAGTAAGTAGTTACCACCTTTGGCTGGTCTATACTGGGCTGGGCTGTCAGTCATCTCTCATCCAGCTGACGCTCAGAGGAGGATCGTTATGGGGATTCTGCCTCCTGGCGACCAAAGGTGGGTACTGCAGCTCGGGAGCCACGCATGCATGCTGGTGCGTTTTGCTGCTAGAGCAGCTTTTTTTTTCTCTGCCTCTCTCCAGTTCCCAGGCCCTGTTTTTCAATTTTCTCTTTCTTTGCCCTGTGCCGCATTGCAATTGTCATTTCTTCTGCTGTCTTTCCCTCTCTGGCTCCCTGCCAGGATTTTTTAATTCCTCCCTGTCTGTCTTGTGGACCATTGCTGTTTTTTCTTTCTCTGTGTCTCTCTGTCCAGCTCCCTGTCCCTGTCCTTTTTTTTTTTTTTTTTTTTAAATTCCTCCTCCTCTGCCCTCTACACATCACTCTTTAAATTCCTCCTCCTCTGTCCTGTGGCCTACTGTGATTTGTTCTTTCTCTGTCTCTCCTTTTTCTGGCTCTCGGTCCCTATTTTTCAGTTTCTCCCTCTCGGCCTTGTAGCACAACGTTGTTATTGATCTTTCCTCACCTCTCTCTTGTCCAGCTCCCCGTCCCTACTTTTTAATTCTTCCCTTGCTGCCCTGCGGCCCATTGCTAACTTCACTTTCTCTGTCTCTCTCTGCATGGCTCCTGGTCCCTTCCTTTTTGAAATTCCTCCCTCACTGTCTTGGAGCCCACCGCATTTTTTCCTTTCTCTGTCTCTCTAGCTGGCTCCCTCTCCCTATTTTTCAATTTTTTTCTTTCTCCATCTCTCTGTCCAGCTCTGGATACCAATTTTTTAATTCCTCCTTCTCTTCCCTGCAGCCCATCTTTCTTCCCCCTGCCCCTTATTTGTGTCACCACCACCACCACCACCTCTGGCTCCCTGTCACTGTTTTAATTCCTCCCTCTCCACCCTCAGGCTGTTGCTATACTTCCCGTGTGTGTCACCCTGCATCTGGCCCCCTGTCCCTATCTTTTCATTCCGCTCTCCTCCCTGTAGCCTGACGCTATAACTTTCTTGTGGTGTCTCTCTCTGTGTTTGGCTCTGGATCCCTGTTTTTTCCTTCCTCCCTCCCCTCTCTCTGCCCTGTTGCCCCTGGCTATTTTCTCTTTCTCCATCTCTCTCTGCCCACCCCCTGATCTCTATTTTTTCATTCCTCCCTCTCTGTCCTGTAGCCCATTGCTACTCTTTCTTTCTCTGGCTCCCCGTCCCTGTTGTTCAGTTTCTTCCTTCTCGGTTCTGCAGCACGTTGTGATTCTGTTTCTTTCGTTGACTCTCCTTTCCCAGTCCCTCACTTTTAATTCCTCCCGCTCTGTCCTGTTGACCCTCGGGTTCCCCCTCGCCTTTCTCCACCTTGCTCTTTCTTGCTTCCCGGCCCTGTTTTTTAATTCGGCCCTGTTTTTTAATTCCTCCCTCTCTTCCGCATAGCTCGTCGCTTTTTTCTTTTCTCAGTCTCTCTACGTCAGTCTCACTGCCCCCATTTTTAAATTCTTCCTTTCTGCCCTGTACCATGCCGATATTTTTGCCTTTCTCCAACCCTCTCTGTCCAGCTCCCTGTCCTTATTTATTAATTCCTCCTCCTTCCTGCGCCCAGAGCTATTCCCCGCGATTTCTATCTCTCTCTGTCTGGCTCCTTGTCCCCAGTTCTTAATTCCTCCCTCTGGCCCCCATAGCCTGTCTGGATCCACCCCCCCCCCCGCCTTCTCTCTGTTGGGCTCCCTCCCTCCGTTTTAATTCCACAGTCTCTGTCTCGAAGCCCCACACTATTTGTCTGTCTTACTCCATCTCTCTTGTCTGGCTCCCTGCTACTAGTTTTTACTTCCTCCCTATACGTCTTTTAGGCCATTGCTTTCTGCCCCCGCTTTCTCTTTGTCTCCCATTCCCTGTTCTTTATTTCCTCTCTCTTCCCTGTAGCCCACTGCTTTCTTTTCTGTTCTCTATCATGCTCTGTCTGGTCCCCTGTCCCTATTTATCAATTCCTCTCTCTCTGCCCTGTGGCCTGTTGCTTTTTCCCATTTTATTTCTGCCTTTCTTTCTGTCCAGCTCCCTGTCCCTGGTTTTTTAATTCCTCCCTCTCTGCCCTGTCATCTGTGCGGTCTTTTGCCTTTCTCCACCTCTCTCTGGCAAGCTCTCTGTCCCTATTCCTTAATTCCTCACTGTCACCCCTTCTTAATTCTTCCCTCTCTGCCCTGTAGCTTGTACAGTTTGTGTAGCTATGTGTAGCTACGCAGTTTGTTTCCCATGCCCTTGCCCCTTCCATCCATCATTTGTCCTGACTCTCTGTCGTTTCATTCTTCCTTCTGTGCCCTGTTCCTTGTCCCTTTTTTGTGTTTCTGCATCTTTCAGTCCAACTCCCTGCCCTTGTTCTTTTTTCTTCCCTCTCTGTCATGCTGCCTATACCAGGTTTTTCCTGCATCTCCATCCTGCTCCCCATCCTTCCTTGTCAGTTGCTGTCCCGCTCTCTCTTCCTGCTCTCCCTGCTGTGTCTTTCTCCATCCCTGTCGGGCTCCCTGTCCCCGTCCTTCTCTCGCTGTCCCGTTCTCCGCCTCATGCTTTCTGAGTACAGCCCCCACTCTCCAGGAGGCTGCCACTTTTCTCCTCTCTTCTAGCGTGCTGCACCCTGATCGTTTTTGGCAGCCTCCACCTCTGCCCATCAGCTCATCACCCCAGGAGCCAACCAACCGACTGTAAGGTGTCCCAGGGGCAGGGGGAGCATCGATGGCCTCGAGCCCCAGAGCAGATGCACTCCCAGAACTTACTACATGCATGACTGAATAAACACTCGCCGTCTCCTTTGCACTCCCTCTGCAGGGAGCGAGGGGCTGTGAGGGAGTCCAGGGGAGGAGGTGATGCATTGTGGGGGTCGGGGGATGCCCCCCTGGTGGTCCTGCTGGGCTCCAGCTGTGGGCCAGGGCTGGAGGAGCCCCAGGTGCAGGCAGTGGGGATGATGGTGACAGCCCCTCCCTCTAACAGGGTGGCTGCCTGCAGAGAGGCCGAGGGAGGAGCAGAGCAGTTGTCAAGCACTGCTGGGCTGCGACTGCGCCGAGGGAGAAGGTGAGCTGGGCCGTGTGATGCTCCCCGACCCTGTGTTTCTTCTGCCACGTCCCTGCAGGGCTCCTCATCCCTCTTTTATCGATTTCTCCATCTCGCTGTCCTTTTCCCTTGAAGCCGTGAAAAGCCGAAATCGGGACTCAATAGTCAAAAGACTATTCAGCAGGTATCCTTTATTGCAGCGCTGGGCATACAGGGCATTTCTCCTCCTATTGTGTGTACCTGGTCAGGCTAATTGCATAGTTTATATACAGGTTCTATATATGTATTCAGCAGATTTCTGAGAAAAGTTTTACATATTCATTAGTTTTCTGGGAACTCATTATCATCATATGTAAACGTCCTTCGCGCAGGCGTACTCGAGGTCTCTGGTGGTCTTCAGGAGTCCTCTGGCGGTCTTCAGTAGTTTTCCTTGCTTGTCTGCCGTTTGACCCTTCTCGGATGATTCTGCACAGTGCGATCTTCTGCATATTTGATACAATTTATCCTAAAGAGTGCTCCTTAGTGCTTCTGTTATCTATGCTTACCCTTTGATGTAATCCATATGGATACTTCTAAGCTAAGTTATCGGAGAGGGCTAAAGTCCTAATCTTCTTCAGAAACTGCAAGGCCATCCAAAACCAATTTCTCCTACGTTTTGTAACATACAGAACTTTTATCTACCACCTGTTAGTAAATAATTGGGTCGAGAAATAGCAAGGTCACTGTATTCAGCAAAACACCTTTGCATCGCCCTGTACCTTTCTTTCTCTGCTCCTCAGCCTTTCTCCCTCATTTTATTTTTCCCTTTCTGTTCCTGTATTGGGTCTGGCTGAGATGGAGTTAATTCTCCCCATAGCAGCCCTTGTAGTGCTGTGCTCTGCATCGGTACCTAGAAAGGTGTCGATAACACTCCAGTGTTTTGTCTACTGCTGAGCAGCGCTGGCACAGCATCGAGGCTGTCTCTCCAACATTTCTGCTCCCGTCAACGGCGGGCCGGGGCTGGGCAAGATCTCGGGAGGGGACGTAGCCAGGATAGCTGACCTAAACCAATCAAACAGATGTTCCATGCCATAGGACGTCAGCTTAGATATAAAAGCTAAGTAAAGGGAGACGGAAGGGGGGTGTTTTCGTCTTTTGGAGTGACCGCTACGCATACCGAAGCCCTGCTTCCCAGGAGGCGGTCAGACATCGCCTGCTGATGGGAACTAGAGAATAACATCATTTGTTTTTCTTTGCTTTTGTGCGCGACCTTTGCTTTCACTTTATTAAGCTGTCCTTATCTTGACCCGTGAGCCTTTTGTTATGTTTTTCTCTCCCCTGTCCAACTGAGGAGGGGGAGCGATAGAGCGGCTTTGGTGGGCACCTGGCACCCAGCCAGGGCCAACCTACCGCAGTTTCTTTCTCTCGCTCCCCATCGCTGTATTTTCGTTCTCTGTATCTGCTGCCGCAGTAACGACTGCCAAGTTGTCCCAGGGGAAGGGTGAGCGTATGGGCACCAAGCCCCGGAGCAGACTCACTCCCAGGACTTACACGCATTAACGAATAAACATTTGCTCACCACCCACCGACTGGTGCCTGTAGGAGTCAATTATATGGAACTTAGTGACTGGGTCTGAAAGTAGAGTACACGAGAGCATTCCAGATGCCTTTAGAAGGCCTTGAACAGGGTAAACAAGGAGACAAAAAAAGAAAGTTACCAATTAGAAGAACACAGGTGCACATTCCATGATAAAGGGAACTTGGCACAAACAACCTCAATTAGGCAGTTTATCTTGACCAATTAGATTGAGACAAGTTTCACATGTTTTGATTGATATAACCAATTATGCCTTATGTTTATGTGCGTGTACAGAGTAGTATAACCAATTATGCCTTATGTTTATGCGCGTGTACAGAGTAGTATAACCAATTATGTTTTATGTTTATGCGCGTGGACACTGTATGCTTGCACGCAGCAACCAATCAGAGCTTTTGAGGAACTTAGAGAATTGTATAAGAATGATCTGCTATGCTCAATAAACCGGCGACTTTGATCATCACATTGGTGTGCTGTTGTCCGTCCGCACATGGAATTTCTCTACAGGTGCCCAGCCAATCCCTGAGCTGCGGCATCCCCTGGCCAGCTTCCCTCGTTTATATACTGGGCAGGACATCATATGCTATGGAATACCCTTTTGGCTCATTTGGGTCAGCTGTCCCAGCTGTGTGGACTCCTAGCCTCCACTGGCAGGGCAGTATGAGAAGCTGAAACATCCTTGACTTAGTATAAACACTGCCTCGTGACAACTAAAACATCACTGTTTTATCAACATTATTGTCATGCTAAATACAACCTACAGCACTATACCAGCTATACCCCGGGGTGCTGTGCGTGGGGAAGGACTCTGGGACTGAAGCGAAGGAGAACTTCTGGAGGGCTGCTGGCAAGCGTGGGCGTCAGGCAGCTCTCCGGGCAATCCCGATTCCTTCGGGGGCTGCCATTTCCCCTTTGCCCTCTGCCTCCCTAAGGAAAAGACTTCCCCAGGGGGTGAACAAAGGTGGCTTCTTCTGGGGAAAGACCCGTCGAGGGGTAAACTTGTAAAACAAGCCTGGGGCCAGGGCGTGCCGAGGGGCGAGCTGTCCTGCAGGCAGCGGGACAGGCCAGGGATGACGCTGTCTGCTCAGCACGCGACACAGCTGACGGACACTGTGGGTTTGGGCTTGTTGTTCCAGCTTTATTAAAATACAGCCGCTTTCCCGAGGAAAGCTGCACCTCTGCCTGGCTCAGCAGCACCCGCAGCACAATGCTCACAGGCTGCGTCCCCGTGTCCGCGGCACCCTTGGAGAGTTCAGGATGAGGGCGGTCTGAAGTGCCAGGGAACAGATGGCGGGTTCGCTGTCTTCTTGCATGGGCTGAAGAGCTGCAACCGAAAGAAACAGAGCCGAGATGACCCCCCCTGTCTGCAGAGACGCCCGGGCGTCCCCTCCAGACCATGCTCCCTACTCACCCCTGCAGATCTCAGCCAGCTTCTCCCTCCTTTGGTCCGTCAGGGGCCGCGCAGCAAGCCCTAGGCACAGAGCGTCGTCAGACCTCCCGCTCCCCAGCATGCTCCCAGCAGCACAGCCCCAGCCCTGCCGCCTGGGCTTGCACGCCCTCCTCCCCCTCGCCAGGGCTGAGCCCAGGGAAGACCAGTAGCCGAGGGGGGTGGGACTGCGCAAGGCGGCCACCAAGCCCACCTGCGTGGGCAGGGGTGGGAGAAGGAGGCCAAGGCCCCGCGCGGGGCAGCTGGGGCTCTGCCAAAAGAGGGACCTCGGGGGCTGTGGCTCACCAATGAACCTCACGGCCACCTCTCGCAAGGTGGCCTGAGCGTCCCCCAGGTATGGCAGGCTCTGGCTCAAGTATTCTTCCGCCCTGCTCCTGTCCTGCACCAGCTGGAGAGAGAGAGCGAGAGGGCACAAGGGTACGGGCATGTCACAGAGCCTCCCCAGTTGGCCGGAGCAGTCCCTCCTCCCGGCAGCCCTCGTTCCCCGTCCCCCCCCGGCCATTCCCGTCTCCCAGCCAGGAGCTCTGCGGGAGTGAGTTTGAGAGAGCGCCACAGGCAGAGGGGTCCAAGGGGTGCTGAGACCCCCTCCGTCCCACTGCAAGGCGCAGACGGGCCAGGGTCCCCAGGCCCTGGGGCTTGTCCTCACCAAGCACTCTCCAATCCTCCATGTCTGCTGTGTCTGCACCAGGTGTTTGAGCTCTTTCCACTTGAGGAGCTCTGCGGTGGTGATGAGGGCTTCCCCAGAGACCTGGAGAGCAGCAGAAGCTGGGAGATGGCACCACGGTCTGGGGAAGGAGAGCTGGCGTCCCCCTCCTCTTGGCTTTGCTCCTGGGGTGATCCTGCCCTTGGGAAGCTGGGACATGCCCTGGCCCAAACATCTGGGGGTGTCCTGGGCACAGCCCTGGGGGACAGGGATCGAGGCTGAAAACCTCTGGCCTCTGACACCTGCAGGGACAGCAGGGAAGCCTGTAGGGACGTGCGTATTCATGCCTCGGGCCACGGGCTGCTGCTGAGCCCTGCCGGAGCAGGGAAATGTCCATGCCAGCTTCTCTGCCCCTGCTCACGCTGGTTCTGCAGGGACCCTGCCTAAGGGACAGCCTTAGGAGGAGGGCTGAGTGGAGGGAGCGTGGCTGGGAGTGGATCCCACCTCCCCTTCTGCCTCTGCAGCAAGAGGCACTGGGGGATGAGGAGGGCAGCGGTGGAAGCGGTGCAGGGACGGAGGGGAGCCCTGCCCTGCCCTCAGCGACTCGGTCAGTCGGACCCCGAGATGACACACGCTCCCAGAGTCCGCGTGCCAGCAGCTCTTGGCCCTGGTGCCCGGGGGGTCAGCACGCCTTTCCCTGTGTCGCCGGCCAGCTTTGGAATCTCTACCTTGGCCACGCTGTCGGTCTCATCACACATGTGAAAGAAGAGCGGGAGAAGGCCCCTTCGCACTTTCTTCTTCATCCTCCTCTTGTCATTCCCCACCACAGTCTGCATCACATCTCGGAAGAGGCTGATGGAGAGCTCTCTCATCTGGCTGGACTCCTGGTAGGGAGAAGGGGAGGGGGACCTGAGAAAGAGCCACTGCCTGCTTACTGTGAGCATTAGCCCGAGGGCAGGTATGTGGGGAGATGCTCTGGGGGAGGGCTCTGCGCACAGGAGCTGTGGCAATCTGTGGTCCTGCCTGGCAGCGCAGCTGGGGAGCCCTCGGGGCTCTGAGAGCAGCTCTTGGCCCACAGGTGCTTTGCACAGGGGCCAGGCTGGGCCCCAGCACAGGGGACTCAGGTCGCCCGGGGTCATCAGCCTGTCGGGGGAAGCCGCGCTGGGCTGCAGAACCCAGAAGCCATCCCACAAGAGCCCGAGGGAGAAAGGAGAGAAGTCCCTGCCGTGAGTGCTGCTCGCAGGGCTGGGCTGAAGGGCAGCTGTCATTGCAGGGTGCCCATCTGCAGGGTTCAGGCTCCCACATCAGCCTTACGTCATCAGAGAGGGGTAGGAGCTCCTCCACCAGCTGCAGAGCCATGGCGCTGGCCTCCGTCCTCTTCAGGTGACCCATCACGTTTCTGAAGACCATCAGGAGCTTCATCTTGATATCTGTGTTGCCGTTGTGGAACACCTCGGCGATGTGTGGCCGGAGGACCTGTATTTTTCCTGCCTGTATGAAAGACAGAGTTTCCTCTTTGTGAAACGGTCCGCGACCACCCTGGCGAGAATGCTCTGGTCGCTGAGCTCCAGCCTCCTGTCTGGCTTCCTGGCAGGTGGCGGCACAGGAGTCTCTATGGCAGCCTCCTGGTAGGTGGTGGCCGTGGGCACGCTGCTGGGGACGCGGGAGAGCAGGGCTAGGTCGGGGAGGGCAGGAAAGCAAAGGCTCCCTGCCCCCTGCTCAGCCACCCCCTTTTGCCACAGGCCCGAAGGGACAGATGGCTTGGTAACCCTCTGTGCCTGGAAAGCTCCCCAGGCAGCCACCAGGCCCCACCATGGCAGGGAGGGCGTTTGGAGCAGTCACCCCACCGCCCGACCTCCAGCCAAGGCCAAGCGACAGCCTTACCCGCTGCCCCAGCGCCTGGCTGCCAACATGGCTCCCCTTTATGACGCCCTGCTCACCAAGTCAGGTCTCTCCGACAGCGTGATGAGGCTTTCGAGCAACAGGGAGACCGTCCGCAGGCTTGGATGCCCCTGGTAGCTCTCAATGTGGGACTCATCACCAGAATCCTCTGACTGGATCTCACTGGAGGCCATCGGCTGAAACAACACAGCTGTGAGATCCTGGCAGAGCCTGCAGGGCTCGTTGAAGGTGATCAAGACCCTTTCCGGTAACTCACAGCCAAGCGAGGGGTGCAGGCGTCCTCCGTGGCCGAGGTGACCGGGCTGTGCGATTCCATGCCCTGGAGTTTGCCGAGTTGCTCCTTGAAGACCACCTCCAAAGTCCGGGGCGTGGACAACATCGCCTCCCACACGGCCGTGCCGGTGCTGCAAGCCAGAGCGCTCTGTCAGCAGGGCTGCCTCGGCCACAGCAGCATGGCCTGGGTCAGCCCCGCATAAGGCAGACCCTACCCCTCGGCTGGGATGCCCTGGGCCAGCAGCAGAAGGCTGAGGCGGTGTTCCCCGTGGGGCTGGGAGGAGCGTGGTGGCAGGGCTCTGGGCTGGCTTGGCCAGCTTTGGCTGCTGCGGGCCTGGCCGACCCACCAGGGCTGGAAGGCGTGGTGGGATGGAGGGCCCTGCTCCTCGGGGTGTCCTGCAGTATTCCTTGGGTCTGGCAGCCAGAGAGTCTCCGGGCCCCTCTCCCCATGGGGAAGAAGCCCTCAGGGCTGTCAGGGCCAGTACCTGTCTGCTGACGGAGAGAACTTCAGCAGGCTCGTGACCACTTGGATGGGGTAGCAGTCGCTCATCAGGAGAAGTAGTGACTCCACGCTCTGCCGGGCTGACTCCGTGTTGATGCATCCCAGGTTTCTGTGGATGCAGCTCGTGATCTTTGGCACCTGGAGGGGAGGACACAGGTGAGGATGGTGCTGGCACTGGAGTGCAGCCATTTCCTCCGCTGCCCTTCCCATCCCTCTCTGCTGCCTTCCGGTGGCTTGCGGTGCCCGAGACAGCTGGGTTTGGGAGGGAGGGATGGAGGGAGGAACAAGGCCTGACAGGGCTGAAGGGCAGGGCAGTGCGGCCACAGGCCACTTACATCCGCCAGCCAGAAGTCAGGGTCTCTCATGAGCTCGTGCAGCACTTTTCTTGCCGCCTCCTTCTCACGGATGCTGGAGTCTCTCATCGCCTCGATGGCCACGAGGACGATGTCTGCCCTCTCAGAAGATGTGAGGTATTTTGCAAAGGACTATGGGAGGAAGGAAGGGAGCGAAGACGCGTCACACCGAGTGCCCTGACGGTGCTGCTTCGCTGGGCAAGTGCGAGCGGCCCTGGCGAGAGATGGCCGGCAGTGCTGGCTGGCAGCAGTGCCCGCAGGAAAGCTGGCCGCAGGGGCTGCAGTCACTGGGTGGGGGAGGACGAGAAGAGAGGGCCCCCAGGGTGAGGGGGGAGGGTTGGGCTCCTGGGCACAGTGTGCTGGCCCTCCAGAGAAGCAGGGCTTGCTGGTGGCCAGGAGGGCTGGAGCTGCTGCTGGTGGGACACTGGAGTGCAGCCCTCGCATGGTCCCTGCTCGGGGACAGCAGGAGCCCTCTCACCAGGGCCAGTGAGGCCATGCCAGCCCCGCCGATTCTGGATGCCTTTGCTGACACAAGTCCCCGGCTGATGGCAGGGACAAGAGTCCCGGCAAGGGGGAAGCTCATTACCATGTCTTTGATGGCGGTCACACGCAGCAAGGAGGTGATCTCGTCTTCCCAACGGAGCCGCGGTGCTTTAGCCTTTAGCGTTGACCTGCCTAAACAGCGGGGAGGGACACAGAAGAGTCAGTAAGACACAGCAGCTTTGCCAGCAAGCTTACCGAACGGCCCTGAGAGCTGCTTGCAAGATGGCAGGACAGAAGCGGTCAAGGAGGTTTCTGGAGGGTGTCAGGAACAGCTTCTTGCTCCAGGCACTGGAGGGGCCAGCCGTGGTGGTGCACAGATGGATCAGCTCTTCACTAACAGGGCAGACGTGGCTTTGGGACATGGTAATCAATGGTGGCTTTGGCTGTGGGGACTGCAAAACAGCGGGCTTCAAGATCCTGAAAGCAGGGAGGAAGGAGAGCAGCGGAGAAGAGGTCCTGGACTTCAGGAGAGCGCTCAGGTTCTGCAGCAAAACGACAGCTGGGATGCTACGGGGAGCAGCTGTGAGGGGCAAAGGAGGTCAGGAAGAGAAGCAGATGTCTGCGTGCAGAGGGACGAAGCCCACCACAACTCCCCTTACTTTTTTGTTTATGCATGAATACATGGAGCAAATAAACAGCATCAGAAGCGGCACAGCTTATTTGTTCCTTGGAAGAGCGGAAAAGGAGGAGACGTCCCAGCAGCTGTCCCAGCATTGGGATCTGGACGTCTCCAGAGCAGAGAGGGCCGTACGGGTCTTGTCCAAAGCGGTGCCAAGCCTGGGCGAGGGAGGCAGAACAGCAGAAGGGTTGAGGGCAGGCAGCTGGTGCCAAAGCCCTGAACCCAAGAGTGCGCCCAGGGCCGGATCCCCGGTGAGTCAGGGCTTTGCAGGGCCGTGCCGGCCGCGGCTCCCAAAGCAGCTAGCTGGGCAGCAGCCCCGCGTGGGCAGAGCTGCAGGCTGCTCTGGTGTGCAGGGAGGGGGAGATGGCCTGGCTGGAGGGTGCCTGGCTCCTCACCTTCAGTGTGGGATTCTTGGACAGCAAAAGGCTCAGAACCGTAATCCTCCCCACGGCCCTCTCCCGCACAGCTGCTCTCTCAGAGTTGGTGAAGTTCAGCAGCATCTGGGAAGAGAGAAGCTGCTGGTGTGCCCTGGGAGCAGACATGGCCTCCAGCAGAAGCAGCACTGCTCGGCTCCCGGGCTGGACTCTCACAGCCCGTCAAGGCTGCCTGGGATCTCGAGCAAAGCCTGTAGCGGGGTTCCTGCCCCTAGGGTCCCTCGCAGGCTTGGGACAAATCCCCCGGGCCAACCTTGTGGCCGGGCAGGAAGGCAGATGCCACCCTCTGCAGGCACTGTGCTGCAGAAGAGCCTGCTGGGCAGCCCCTGGTTACCAAGGGAGGTGGGCAGCCTCCCTGCAGCGTGCTCTCTCTGCATGGCACTGGGGTGAGGACCATGCACTCAAGAGTGGACACCCCCTTCTCTCCAGGGTGAGGAACAGCCCCTGTGAAGCCCCCCCTTTCACATGCCAGACCTGAAAGATACTCTGCAGCTCCTCGCTGACTCTGGTGGCAGAACAGCTGCGCACCATCGCCTCCAGCATGGTGTCCATGGCTCGCAGGGTCTGCAAGGAGGACAGAGAGTTGTGGCAGTGATTCTGCTGTCCCTCCCACGCCCAGGAGAGTGGTCTGAACTCCCAGCGCCAAGGGAGGACTCCCGCGGTGCCTCGCGGTGCCCGGGAGAGACCCGGGGGCAGACAGCCTGCTGTGTGCAGAGCAGCCTGTGGCGTTGGACGTGGCCAGGCCCACGGGAAGGGCATGAAGGGATGAGGGTGGGAAAGCAAAGCCGAGCCCCTGCCCTGCCTTGGATCTCTGGTCGTATCTCTGACCATATCCCTGGTCAACACTGGATTGAGTTCCTTGCCTTTTTGGAAGTGATACGTGCATTTTGAGTCACCAAAACACCCACCCCCCCCCATCACCAGGGCACGGTGGGGGGAAGGGCATCATGCCCTGGGGAGCTGTGTTCAGGTCACAGTCCCTCCTCCCAAGCCAAACCCAGCAGTTTCCACCTACTACATCAGGATTCACCTGGGTTGGTCTTCAGTTTTGCTGCACTGAAGGCAGACCCCCCCTAAACAGCAACAACAGGGAGTTCCAGGCTTACAGGAATTGCCAGCCATAGGAGTCCCACTCAGCCACTCCTTCCTCCCAACTTTTGTATTCTGGGCTTTTGTATTCTGTATTCTTTTGTGTTGTGGGCTACATACACAACAAGTACCTTGTATCAGTGATGCTATCAACACTGCTATATCTGTAATTTGTACTACCATTCTGAAGAAGAAAATTACTTAGGAGCTAAATAAACAAAGGTTTTTGAAGACACTGAGGGTTGCTAAGTGACAGAAATAGTTACTAAAAAATAATCCCCAATCACCTAACAGCATGACAATAAGTAGGTAAAGGTACCACAAGACGAAAATTGCTCAAATAATGTATCTAAACATCTGTTTAGAGGTGCTTATGAGAAGCAATGCAAGAAAAGGTCGTAACTTCTAAACCAAAATGCAAAGAAACTACTGTTCAAAAACAACAGCCTTATTCAAATTAACACGGAGATTAGCTGTACTATTCTTATTAGACAAAAATATGTTAATCAAACATCATCCTGTAAAGGAATTTTGTCAAGTAAGATACACTCATTAAATGTCACCTTTGAGTATAAAAGATTTACGTGTAATTCCTAGAAGCATAATAACAAAAATTATATAATAATAATATAACCCTATTCATTTCAGTTGACAGTTCTTCCAAGGATCCTGCCTTCATCGGGTAGCTCAAATCTTCATTAATGCACTCAACTTTATTGCTTTAATTCAGGACATGCTGCTGGACAGGGGTTTGTCTGGGACATCTGTCCTGGGTTCAGCTGGGATAGAGTTAATTTTTACAGGAACCTGGGAGGTGGGGGGGGCACAGCCAGGGCAGCTGACCTGAACTAGCCAAAGAGCTATTCCATAGCATGTGACATCATGCTCAGTATATAAATGGGGAGCGGGCCGGGGGGAGCTCTCTCTCGACTTTCGGTGGGGGAAGTGGCGGAGTGTCGGGTTCCGGGTGGTGAGCAGTTGCACTGTGCATCACTCCTTTTCTATATTCTTTTATTAGTACCGTTGTTGATGTTGTAACTTCTCTTTTTTTTTGTGTTGTCCCAGTAAACTGCCCTTATCTCAACCCTCGAGGTTCCATTTTTTTTTTTTCCCTTTTCTCTCCTCTGATTCTCCTCCCTATCCCACCGGAGGGGGGCAGGAGGAGTGAGCGAGCGGCTGCGTGGTCCTTTGTTACTGGCTGGGCTGAAACCACCACAGTCCTTTTTGGCGCCCAACGTGGGGCACGAAGGGTTGAGATAACAACGGATCTGGCCAGAGCGTGTTGAAACAAATTTGTCATACGCATTTCTTATATTAGATAAATAGATGTTAGTCACAATGTTGGTTCATTTGTTTACGTGGTGGCATTTTGTAAGTTGCTATATGCTCTACAGGCAATACATAGTTACGTTTCTCACCTCTGGGAGAGTGATTGGGATTATCATTTTGCTGTACTGGGCAATGTCGACTTGTGAAATGATTACATCACTGGTCATGAGGTTAAGCTGGTATCTGTATGAGGCAGTGATATCATTTCCATACTTCGGGCACCTTCTATCGGATTTTATTGGTAATTACACCCAATCCATGGGGAAGTCAGGGGGGGATACTTCCCCCCGTCCATTCACCTCCCTTCTCTCCTTCCGACTAATTACAACAGCTTTTGAGAATTTTGAATATCCTTGGGATGTGCAAGCCAGTGTGCTGTTAGTGCTATGCCTCCTGAATGTGTTTCAGGTCTTGTTTAGGGCTACAAAAAGGCTCTTTAAGAGTACCATCCAGAGATCTGCCCCAAAGCTGGATATTCATGGGTGGCACGGCATGTGGGAGGATACGGGCAGGTATCTAGAGAACTTCTCACCTCCAGTGGCTTGGAAGTTCACTCCCGAACAACTACAGAACCCTCATGAAGTGGTAGAATATTTGAAAGGAAAATGCTGTGGCTATTCCAGAGACACACAACTCACTGCACTGTGCTGGGCCCTGGCCAGTATCTACCAAACACTGCTTGATATTAGGCAGCACCCTCAGGGGGAAAAGATGGAAAACAGGGCAACAGGCACCGTGGCTACCCCAACCCCGACAACAGGCAGCGTGGCTACCCCAACCCCGGTGACAGGTACTGCAGCTAAACCAGAGAACCAACCTGTGCCAGTATCAGTCGCCCCTGTACAGAAAAAGAAACACACAAAGAAATCAGTTCGCTTAGTGAGAGGTGAAGATGAACCAGGGTCATCGCGAGAACAGGAGGAAGAGGCAGAACCTGAAATAATTACCCGATCTCTATCCCTGAGTGAGTTGCGTGACATGCGAAAAGATTTTAGCCGCCACCCAGGTGAGCACATTGTTACCTGGCTGCTCCGATGCTGGGGTAATGGGGCTAGTAGTGTGGAATTAGAGGGTAAGGAAGCCAAGCAGTTGGGATCTCTGTCTAGGGAAGGGGGCATCGACAAGGCGATTGGGAGAAAAACACAAGTCCTCAGCCTCTGGAGGCGACTTCTGTTAGGTGTAAAGGAAAGATACCCCTTCAAGGATGAAGTTACATGTCACCAAGGCAAGTGGACCACCATGGAGAGAGGTATCCAGTACCTGAGGGAATTAGCCGTGCTGGAGGTGATTTATAATGATCCAGAAAATGCGCAGCCACCCACAGATCCAGATGAAGTCCAATGCACACAACCGATGTGGCGGAAGTTTCTACGAAGCGCACCACCAACCTATGCCAACTCATTGGCAGTAACGTCCTGGAAAGAAGGCGAGGGACAAACGGTGGACGAATTGGCTGTCCAACTCCGGCAATGCGAAGGAAGTCTCTCTTCCTCCCTACGGGCCTGTGTCTCAGCTGTAGAGGAATTGTCCCGAGAGTTCCAGCAATTCAAAGTGGATATGTCCTCCTCCCCACCTGTACAGGCCCGCATCGCAGCTATTAGGAGTAAGCATTCCTCTGCCCAAGAGAGAGGAGAGAGAAAGTACACACGACGGGCTAACCTGTGGTTTTACCTGTGTGACCATGGAGAGGACATGAGGAAGTGGGATGGAAAACCTACCTCAGTCCTGGATGCACGGGTACAGGAGTTGCGAGAAAAAGCAACCAGAAAAGAGGATTCTTCTTGGAAAACTGCTGCTCCAGTTTCCCGTGAGCAGTCCCCCAGACGCAGTAGATGGGCTGATCCCATTTCTGATCCTCTTGAAGGGACTTCTGATTCACGTGTGCGAAAAGTGAGTAACGGATATTCTAACCAGGATTAGAGGGGCCCTGCCTCCAGCCAGGTGGAGGAAAGGGACAACCGAGTCTACCGGACAGTGTGGAATCGATGGCCTGGCACATCAGACCCACAGGAATATAAGGCTCCAGTAGACACTGGTGCACAATGCACCCTAATGCCATCAAGTTGTAAAGGGGCAGAACCCATCTGTATCTCTGGTGTGACAGGGGGATCCCAAGAGCTAACCGTATTGGAAGCTGAAATGAGTCTAACCGGGAATGAGTGGCATAAACACCCCATTGCAACTGGCCCAGAGGCCCCGTGCATCCTTGGCATAGATTATCTCAGGAGGGGGTATTTCAAGGACCCAAAAGGGTACCGTTGGGCCTTTGGTATAGCTGCATTGGAGACGGAGGAGATTGAACAGCTGTCTACCCTGCCTGGTCTCTCTCAAGACCCTTCGGTTGTGGAGTTGCTGAAGGTTGAAGAACAACAGGTGCCAATTGCTACCACGACGGTGCACTGGCGGCAATATCGCACCAACCGAGACTCCCTGATCCCCATCCATAAGCTGATTTGCCAATTGGAGAGCCAAGGAGTGATCAGCAAGACTCACTCACCCTTTAATAGTCCCATATGGCCCGTGCAGAAATCTAATGGGGAATGGAGACTAACAGTAGATTATTGTGGGCTGAATGAAGTCACGCCACCGCTGAGCGCTGCTGTGCCAGATATGTTAGAGCTTCAATACGAACTGGAATCAAAGGCAGCTAAGTGGTAGGCCACAATTGACATTGCCAATGCATTTTTCTCCATTCCTTTGGCAGCGGAGTGCAGGCCACAGTTTGCTTTCATTTGGAGGGGCATCCAGTACACCTGGAATCGAATGCCCCGGGGGTGGAAACACAGCCCCACTATTTGCCGTGGACTGATCCAGGCTGCACTGGAAAAAGGTGAAGCTCCAGAGCACCTGCAGTACATTGATGGCATCATCGTGAGACAAGGGGAGTCAAAAGAATCTCAGTAGACATAATAAGGGGGGATGAAGGATGATGTTTAGCGCTTACATGGTTGAAATTAGCTGAGGCAAAGACAGTCTTTGATAAGAAGAGTTAGTCCCAAGGACCAGCCAATGAGGTAAAGACAGTTCCTGATAAGAAGCAGGAGCAGGCCCCAAGAGCCAGCTAAGACTGGTCCTGTGGCTTGGGTGAATATCAAGAAATCACTGAGCCTGCGCAAGAAAAAAGGTTACTAGCGGTGACGAAGAGGAGTCATCTATCTTCATCTCTGCGACCACCAGACGACCACCATAAAGAGGCACTGCGCAAGCGCAGTTGAGAGGAGACTATGGAAATGACCTCTCGGAGCTAATTTTAATATGGAGCGGGGATAGGTCATGCATATGTATAGGTGTATTGTGAATATGTAACACTTGACTGTATAAACTTGAGACAAACTGCCGAGTGCGGCGCGCACGACTTTGGTGGGACTACCCCCCGTGCGGCCCAGCGCTGAATAAACATACCTACTTTACAATCTCACTGATTGTGGAGTCTGTTTTCCGCACGTCAATCGTATGGGGCAACACAGCAGAAGAAGTTTTTGAGAAAGGGAAGAAAATAATCCAAATCCTTTTGAAGGCTGCTTTTGCCATAAAAGAAAGTAAGGTCAAGGGACCTGCACAGGAGATCCAGTTCTTAGGAGTAAAATGGCAAGATGGGCGTCGTCAGATCCCTATGGATGTGATCAACAAAATAGCAGCTATGTCCCCACCGACTAATAAAAAGGAAACACAGGCTTTCTTAGGTGTCGGGGGCTTTTGGAGAATGCACATTCCAAATTACAGTCAAATAGTAAGTCCTCTCTACCAAGTTACCCGGAAGAACGATTTTAAATGGGGGCCTGAGCAACGACAAGCCTTTGAACAAATTAAGTGGGAGATTGTTCATGCAGTAGCCCTTGGGCCAGTCCGGGCAGGACAAGATGTTAAAAATGTGCTCTACGCTGCAGCTGGGGAGAATGGCCCTACCTGGAGCCTCTGGCAGAAAGCACATGGGGAGACCCAAGGCCGACCCCTGGGGTTTTGGATTCGGGGATACAGAGGAATCGAGGCTCGCTATACTCCAACTGAAAAAGAGATATTGGCAGCATATGGAGGAGTTTGAGCTGCCTCAGAAGTGGTTGGTACTGAAACACAGCTCCTCTTAGCACCCCGACTGCCAGTGCTGGGCTGGACGTTCAAAGGGAAAGTCTCCTCTACACATCATGCAACTGATGCCACGTGGAGTAAGTGGGCCGCACTGATCACACAACGAGCTCACATAGGAAACCGCAGTCGCCCAGGAATTGTGGAAGTGATCATGGACTGGCCAGAAGGCAAAGATTTTGGAATGTCGCCAGAGGAGGAGGTGACACGGGCTGAAGAGGCCCAGCTGTATAATAAACTGCCAGAAAATGAGAGGCAATATGCCCTGTTCACTGATGGGTCCTGCCGCATTGTGGGAAAACATCGGAGGTGGAAGGCTGCTGTATGGAGTCCTACACGACAAGTCGCAGAAACTGCTGAAGGAGAAAGTGAATCAATTCAGTTTGCAGAGGTGAAAGCCATCCAGCTAGCGTTAGACATTGCTGAAAGAGAGAAGTGGCCAGTGCTCTATCTCTATACTGACTCATGGATGGTGGCGAATGCCCTATGGGGGTGGCTACAGCAATGGAAGAAGAGCAACTGGCAGCGCAGAGGTAAACCCATCTGGGCGGCCGCACTGTGGCAAGATATTGCTGTTCGGATAGAGAAGCTAGTGGTAAAAGTACGTCACGTAGATGCTCATGTACCCAAGAGTCGGGCCACTGAAGAACATCAAAACAACCAGCAGGCAGATCAGGCCGCCAAGATTGAAGTGTCTCAGGTGGACCTGGACTGGCAACATAGGGGTGAGCTATTTATGGCTCAGTGGGCCCATGATACCTCGGGCCATCAGGGAAGAGATGCAACATATAGATGGGCTCGTGATCGAGGGGTGGACTTGACCATGGACACTATCGCGCAGGTTATCCATGAATGTGAAACATGTGCTGCAATTAAGCAAGCCAAGCGGTTAAAACCCCTGTCGTGTGGAGGGCGATGGCTGAAATATAAACAGTGGGAGGCCTGGCAGATTGACTATATCACACTCCCATGAACCTGCCAAGGCAAGTGCCATGTGCTTACAATGGTGGAAGCAACCACTGGATGGCTGGAAACGTATCCTGTGTCCCACGCCACTGCCCAGAACACTATCCTGGGCCTTGAAGAGAAAGTTTTATGGTGACACGGCACCCCAGAAAGAATCGAGTCGGACAACGGGACTCACTTCCGAAACAACCTCATAGACGCCTGGGCCAAAGAGCATGGCATTGAGTGGGTATATCACATCCCTTATCATGCACCAGCCTCCGGAAAAATCGAACGATACAATGGACTGCTGAAAACTACATTGAGAGCAATGGGGGGTGGAACTTTCAAACATTGGGATACACATTTAACAAAAGCCACCTGGTTAGTTAATACTAGAGGATCTGCCAATCGGGCTGGCCCTGCCCAACCAAGACTTCCACATACTGTAGAAGGGGATAAAGTCCCTGTAGTGCGCATGAGAAGTATGTTAGGAAAGGCAGTCTGGGTTAGTCCCCCCTCAAGCAGAGACAAACCCATCCAAGGGGTTGTTTTTGCTCAGGGACCTGGGTACACCTGGTGGGTGATGCAGAAGGATGGGGAAGTTCGATGTGTACCTCAGGGAGATTTGATTTTGGGAGAGAATAGCCAGTGAATTAGGCTGTATGATATTTAACTGCTAAATAACCTGCCAATGTATGTCATTGTATCTATAGTGTCTATATGCCATATCAAGGGTATTACTGTAAGAATTACCCAAATGACTGAAGGATGGACTTTGAAACTGAGCCAAGTACAACAGTGATAGAACTTGAACTGGTGCCCAGCAATTTCCTCAAGATCAGCCTCTTCGACCTGCAGGCCAAGGGTGTGGGTTGCACCAAATGTACCAGCCACAAGTTCCAGAGGCAGCATACAACAACCTCACACCTCACACCATCTCTCTTATCCTGAAGAACTGTTACAACAGATGGAGCCCCAAAGTCATGGACTAAATAAAATTGATGGACACATTGGAGGGATAGCCCATCGACTAAGGGAATACTATTTGTGTGTGTGTGTGTGTGGGGGGGGTGTCCATATACATATATATATATAAGACAAGGAAAGTGATAGTAGTTGATTGGAAAATGTAAGATCTGGGCATGATGTAGATGGTATAGAATAAGGGGTGGATAATGTCCTGGGTTCAGCTGGGATAGAGTTAATTTTTACAGGAACCTGGGAGGTGGGGGGGGGCATAGCCGGGGCAGCCGACCTGAACTAGCCAAGGAGCTATTCCATAGCATGTGACATCATGCTCAGTATATAAATGGGGAGCGGGGCGGGGGGAGGGCTCGGGACTTTCAGTGGCGGAGCATCGGGTTCCGGGTGGTGAGCAGTTGCACTGTGCATCACTCTTTTTGTATATTCTTTCATTAGTACCGTTGTTGTTGTTGTAGTAACTTTTCTTTTGTGTTGTCCCAGTAAACTGCCCTTATCTCAACCCTCGAGGTTCCAGGTTTTTTTTCTTTTCTCTCCTCCGTCTCCTCCCTATCCCACCGGAGGGGGGCGGGAGGAGTGAGCTAGCGGCTGCGTGGTCCTTTGTTACCGGCTGGGCTGAAACCACGACAGTAGGTTTGGCAGGACCAATTGTGTCGTTAACGTGATGGTAATAGCAAAACCTGTAGGCATCTGTGTGGGGTATTTTGGATTTTATATGATTTGCAAGAGTACTTGAACAGTTTAATGTTATGCTGAGGTACGGTAGCTATAGTGCGATCAGAAGAAAGGGGAGGGAAGGAAGATGAGGATGGCAAAGATGCTCAAAAGCGTTAGAATCTTTGACAGCGGAAACGTGTCATTAACAGTTTATATGAACAGTTTTCCTTCAATGTACTGTTCTTTTCCAAGATTTACAGAGGACGTTTTGCTATTCCCATATCAGAACTCAGTGATTTTCCGTTAAAGCTCTCCACTGAGATATAAAAAAATAATAATAAAAAAAAGACCAATGTGTCCTGGAAAGAAGAGTAATTACCCAGACTCGATAGTCTTACTCTTGTGGTTTTCCATTCTCCTTAAGCAGCAGGTGTGTGCTTTTTTGCTTGTGCTGGGGTATGATTAAAAAAAAAAAAAAAAGAAAACCCCTTGAAACTTCCTCTGAAATTAGAGGTGGGTGCGACACATCACCTCCCCTGCCTTTTCCGCGATCCTGCATCATCTTAAAATTGTTTGTATCATTATTCTAAATACTTTGCTTTCACTAGAGCCAAGACGACCTAAGATTTTTGTTTTCTGGCCGGTCATCTCCTGTCAGGCAGAGATATCCATGTAGACGTGCTTGGTCACAGAGGCCTTGCTGCAAAAGGACTAAAGGGTAGGTGCATGGTTAGTGATGGTTCTCCCTTATCAACAGTGAACGATGCTTTAGAGGGGTTTCAGATTGGTGGTAATTGCAGAATAATTGTATGATTATTACTGCGCTAGTCTGAGGGTATAAGAGAAGGAAAGATTTGGGAGGGAGAGGATACTTTTTATTAGCCATTAGATTTTTTCCAGCATGGTGTTTGTTGGTCACTGACAAGATGATCAAGGAGGTGGTGGCTGAGATTCTGTAGTGGAAATTCTTTTGTTCTGGAATTGAAGCCAAAATCGCCCTCTGACAGTCTTTGACTACTTAATCTGGAAGTATATGCTTTCTTTTCTCAAAGCTGAAGAGAATTGAGTTAGAGGGAGAGCCTGTGTGGAAGTCTGAATAGTTTGGGGTCAGAGGCCAGCTGGGCCCTCGAAGGTGGGGGCTGTTTCTGCCCCCGGCTTGGCACTCACAGCTGGGAAGAGGATTTCCTAAATCCTGCTGGAAGGAGCCAGATGTGGCCAGCCCTGGCACAGCCTCAGGGTCTGCTGCCAGCCTGCCTTGAAATCTGCTCTTCCCAGCAGGACGCTGCCCAGGAGGAACTTTGAGTGTTGCTGTTCTCCTTCAGGAGGCATGGTACGCACCAAGCACACCCAGAGTTGCGCCTGTGCCAGGAGAACACTTGGAGCACAGCTGGGGGTTTCCTGGGTAGCAGCTGCAGACTCCTCCTTGGTAGTGGCCTGAAACCAAGAAATGTAACTTAACAGCACTTTGATGATACTGTTAAGCAGGTATTCTTTATTAGCAGCGCTGGGCAGCGCTGGGGATTGGTCCACCACAAGTGCTCCAACGAAACGATGGTTTCAAACAAGTTATATGTACAAAGTTGTTACATAGCCACGTTATCTTCCTGGCAATCTTTTACATAAACCCGCCTAATCTAAAAAAATGATGTCATCATGTTACAGTCTTTCATTTCGTGGACTTTGCTGCCATCTAGTGTCCCCTTTAAACATCGCAGCCTCTCTGGTGGTCCTTGACTTCATCTAGTGGTCGTATCATCTTCTTCATCCTTTGTCCTTTAGTTGAAGTTTTCTTGTTGGCAGCTCCCGATGCATGCATTAGTCATTATTGCTTACATGAAGGTTTTACTTCTCTTTGTTCTGCTTATGGTTGACTTATCTGTTTGCACATCTGTGGGTTTTGGTTCCCCATATCATGAGAACATAATTATTCATTGTATAACTTCTACACAGTTTTTTGATCAATTACAAAACCTAATTACTTTTTTCATTAAAGTATAATCTAAACAATCTACTTTTAAACAGTAGGTTATTGATTAGTGTTAATACATAGGTCAAGGGGTCTTGGGGGTGATTAAGAGAAACTTAATTACATGATCCAAGATTCAGCAGCTTCCTTTCAGCCTGACAAGTTTTCTCCATGTAGGACTCAAGTGCATGCCTAGTAGCTCCCCATTACTCCTTCCAGTTATCTCCAGGGGTGTCTTGGCCTCTTGTGGAGGAGGAATTCCCAGGTAGCAGCTCTAGACTCCTCCAAGGTTGTTGCCCAAGGCATTTTGTCCACGTTAGAGGCAGGTCCATGCCTTCTGGCTGCCCAGTGCTCCTCCCAGGCAACTCCAGGAGCATTTTGGTTTCTTCTGGAGACAGGTGAGTTTCCAGGTAGCAGCCCCAGACTCTTCTAAGGTAGCCACCCGAGGAGCGTTGTTTAAGTTGGAGGCATATCCGTGCCCTGTATCTCCCCGGGACTTCTCAAAGAGTTTTTAGGCTTCCTCGAGAGACAAGTGAAGTGCCAAGTAGCAGCCCCAGACACCTCCAGGGTAGCTACCTGAGACATTTTGTCAATGTTAGAAGTAGGTCCATGCCCAGTGGCTCCTCTGGACCTGTCCAAGACAGCCGAATCATTGTGGGGGAAGCCTTTCTGTCTCACACCGAGGCAGCGTGGCAGAAGCATTTCTGTGTTTTCCAGCCCCAGTGCAGGGACAGCCTTTCTGTGTCCTACTGAGGCAACACAGGGTAAGGGTTCCTGTGACGTACCGAGGTAGGAGAGGGGAAGCTTTTCTGTGTCGTGATGAGTCAGCACAGGGAAAGCCTTTCTGTGTCTTAACCAGCAGCGCGTGGGAAGCCTTACTCTGTCACAGGGAGGCAGCGGAGGGGGAAGGGGCTCTGCGCTCGCTCTACCACCTAACCGTCACCCTCATCTACTCCCTCAGCCCAGCCAGAGCCCGGGTCCAAAATGGACACCCACCACCTCGGTCTCCCACATGCAAGGTGCCAGGACTGAAAGCTGTTGGTGGCCCTCACCTTCCCTTGGCAGCCCCATGTCCTACTCTGTCCTGTTCTTCCCTCTGCTTTTTTCCTTCTCCCATGGCCTCCTATTGCCTCCTCCTCCGCTTGCCTCCTCTTCCTTCATCTGGCATCGTGTTGTCCCCTCCTTTTTCTCTCTCTGTTGCCTCCTCCTCCTTTCCTGCTGCCTCCTGTTGCCTCCTCCTCCTTTACCTCCTGTGTCGTGCTGTGGCCTCCTCTTGCCTCCACATATTTCCCCCCACTGTTGCCTCCTCCTCCTCCTCTTGCCGACCTTTGTCTCCCGGTACCTCTTCCTCCTAAGCCCCTCTTGCCTTCTCTTGCCTCCTATTTCCTCTGTCTTTTTCTCCATCTCGTAGGCCTCCTCTTCTCAACTGTTGCCTTCTGCTGCCTCCTGTTGCCTTCACTTCCTCATCCTCCTCTTGTGTCCTCTTGCTTCCTCCTCCTCCTTCTCCTTTGGCTGCCTTCTTTTGACCCTTGGTGTGTCCTCCTCCTCCTTCCCCTCTTCCTCTTTTCTCCTCTTGCCTCCTCTTGCTACCTGTTTTGTCCTCGGCCTCCCCCTCATGTTCCCTTCTCCTCCAGGAGGCAAGAGGAGGTCCCAGGAGAATGAGGGAAGAGCAGGCAAGGAAAGGCGGCAGAAGGCAAGAGGACGTGGAGACAGGAGGCAAGAGGAGGAGGAGGATGCAACAGGAGGCAGCAAGATGCAACAGGAGGCAATAATATGAGGAAGAAGAGGGGGAGGCAAGAGCAGGGTGAGGTGGAGGAATGAACGGGAGGCAAGAGGAACCAATGGCAGGAGGTGGAGGAGGAGGCAAGAGGAGGCAACAAGAGGCAAGAGGAAGAAAGAGGAGGGGGAGGAGAAACAAATGGGGAACAATGCAACAGGAGGCAACATGAGCCAGATTCAGCACGAGGAGGCGAAGAGAGTAAACAGGAGGAGGAGGAAGAGGCAAGAGGAGGTAAGAGGAGGCAAGAGGATGATGAGGCAAAAGGAGGCCAAAGGAGGAGGAAGAGGAGAAGGAGAAGGAAAGAGGAGGCAGCAGGAGACAAGAGCAGAAGACTGAAGCAAGTGGAGGAGGAGGCAATAAAAGGCAAGAGGAGTCCCGAGAAGGAGGAAGACGCCTTTTCCTGTTGCCTGCTGTTGCCTCCAGTCGCCTCCCCCCTCCTCACATTGCTTCCTATTTCTCCTGTTGCCTCCACTGATTCCTACATCCTCCTCATCCTCCTCCACCTCTTTCTCCTCCTCCATTACCTGTTTTATCCTGTTTCCTCTTCATGCAGCTTATGGCATACCATTGCCTTCTCCTCTTTTGCTTCCTTTTACCTCCTCCTGGTTTACGTCTGGTGTCCTCCTGTGTCCCTTGTTGCCTCATCTTTTTCTTACTTCTATTGCCTCCTGTTGCTTCCTGTGGCATCCTGTTGCCTCCTCCTCCTTCTCCTATTGATTCTTGTTGCCTCCTCCTCCTCTACGTCCTGTGTCCTGCTGTGTCCTCCTCTTGCCTCCACTATTCCCCCTCCCACTGTTGCTTCCTGTTGCCTCCTCCTCCTCCTGTTGCCACCTAGAGCATCCTGTTGCCTACTCCTCTCTTTGTTAGTGTTGCATCCTATTGTCTCCTCCTTTCTCTCTTTTTCTTGCCTCCTGTTGCCTCCTCCTTCTTTTGTCTCTTGTGTCCTACTATGTCCTCCTCTTGCCTCCTCTTTTTTCCTTCTCCTGTGGCTCTCTATTGCCTCATCCTCCGCCTGCCTCCTGTTACCCCATCTGGCATCCTGTGGTCTCCTCCTTTTTCGCTTTCTGTTGCCTCTTGTTGCCTCCTCCTCCTCCTTTTCCTGCTACCTCCTTTTGCCTCCTCCTCCTTTACCTCCTGTGTCCTGCTGTGGCCTCCTAGTGCCTCCACTTGTTTCCCCCACTGTTGCCTCCTCCTCCTCCTCTTGCTGACCTTTGTCTTGTGGTACCTCTTCCTCCTAAGCCCCTCTTGCCTTCTCTTGTCTGGAACCTTCCTTGTGGGAGACCTAGCTGGACGTTTTCAATTTTGGAAATAGGCTGTGCAGAGAATGTGAATAACAAGACGTTTCAGTGCTGAGGCAAGCACAGATCCCCAGTGCTGTTCAACCTGTGAATTGGCTGCAAAGGGAAAGCGAGGGCCAGGAACTTTCAGTGTGTACAAAAAGAACCTCTACTGAGCCACCTAATGCTGCTATAGGAGTGCAGAGAAAGGTGAGGCAGTAAGGTTCTAATGCTGACACAATTTGGCACGATGAGGCCACTTTTTGTTCCAAGTGCTCTGGTGTCTTGGGACGTGCCTTGCATGTGTGTGTTCTTCACAGATGAGTTGGCCATGTAACGCTGGACAGTCATTTCTTCTGAGCAGAAGAAAAAAGTCTGACCTTGCTTACCAGGGCAGGGGACCAGCGTAGGGATGAATGGCTTTGAGACAGGGTGCCAGGAAGTTGGTAAGCTCAAGTGCTGGCCAAAATCAGAACACCAAGATGTAGGCATGGGTATGTGCTAGAGGTGGGTCCAGGTCAGGGAGCGGAGCACTGGGTAGGCTCCCAGGGGATCAGGGAGAGAATAAGACCCCTGTGTGGTTAAGGATGAGGAACGCAGACAGATCTGGTGGGAAAGGGAGCCCAGGACCTTGCAGTGGGTGTTGATCGTGCCTCAGTACTGAATTAGTGCTGTGGCTTTGGATCCGTAGATGGATGCTCTTCAATGTGTTTTCAACTGTGTTAAAAACTGAAGGTTCAGGATTTTTCAGTTCCAGTTTATAGTTTAGAGTTTGTTCTTGAGGGTTTCTCACTCAGGAGCCATGGTTTATTACTTGATTTTGTGGGGCTTGTTATTTACCAGTCAGGGTTTGCAGTTTCCTCATTTACTGGTCAGGGCACGGGATTTCAAATCTAACCTCATCCATAAACTTCAAATCCCCAATGACCATTTGGGTTCCAATGTTTACGGTTTATCACTTTGGGGCTCAGGCTGGATGACTTCCCGTTAAATGGAAAGGTCTAAATCCTTAGATAATAAACTCTAAGCCCTAAACAGTACACTGGGAAGCCTTCTTTGGGGTTTGAAACAGTAGTGCACTGGACATAGTTTTCTTTGTGATCCCTGTAAGAAAGGCCCTCAGACTATGTAATGTATTGATTAGAATTCCATTTATTGAAGCTAACACCAGAAGGAAGAAGAGAATGGTTTAGATAATCTTATGTCCTTCAGATGCTGGGAACCCCAAGTGGTGTGGTCAGAGGGACCTCCAATCAGGCCACGGCACGTGGTGCAGTTCCCCCCTGTGGAGAGGTTCCAATGGCAACTTGATCTTTTGAGCTCTTCCAGGATTTTCTTAGAACAAAATAATACCATTCATCATTTCTGCTGTCAAACAAAAGGATGTTCACTTGAGAACCTGTTGCTTCACTTTGTGATAGAGACAAGGACGTGTAATTGCCAGGAGCAGGAGCTGTCTACAGGCTCCTTTGTTACAATTAGCTGCCTGAGGTTATCCTGTGAACAAGGGATATATGCCGCACAACCCAGGCTTGAAGACAAAGCTCTATTTGCAGCATTGCACAGCGCCAGGGCCGTGCCTTCTCCCGTTACCTCTTCTCCTGTTAACCACAATATGCAGTAGTCTCCTGGTTAGGATCGTGCATGCGTCTTTGCCAATGCAAGGACTCCCACAGCAGCCAGTGCTGTGCTCCCCGTCAGTTGTTAGGCAAACATCTGCAGCTGGAACATGTGTGTCGTGGTTTAACCCCAGCCAGCAACTAAGCACCACACAGCCGCTCACTCACTCCCCCCCCCCCCCCCCACCCGGTGGGATGGGGGAGAAAATCGGGAAAAGAAGTAAAACTCGTGGGTTGAGATAAGAACGGTTTAATAGAACAGAAAAGAAGAAACTAATACTGATAATGATAACACTAATAAAATGACAACAGCAATAATGAAAGGATTGGAATGTACAAACGATGCGCAGTGCAATTGCTCACCACCCGCTGACCGACACCCAGCTAGTCCCCGAGCGGCGATCCCCCGCCTCCACTCCCCCCAGTTTCTATACTAGATGTGGTGTTGCATGGTATGGAATACCCCGTTGGCCAGTTTGGGTCAGCTGCCCTGGCTGTGTCCTGTACCAGCTGCTTGTGCCCCTCCGGCTTTCTCGCTGGCTGGGCATGAGAAGCTGAAAAATCCTTGACTTTAGACTAAACACTACTTAGCAACAGCTGAAAACATCAGTGTTATCAGCATTCTTCGCACACTGAACTCAAAACATAGCACCATACCAGCTACTAGGAAGACAATTAACTCTACCCCAGCTGAAACCAGGACAATGTGGCATGTTCCTCTGGTTGGTCCATTCTCCACCTTGCACAGCAACACATTTAAAATACTGAAATGTGCTCTTTTTATTGCTGTTAATGTTCAAACATCTTGTTTTGGTCTGGTCAGCAAGGTATTTAGAAAGCATCACTGTTGCATCTTGAGAATAAAATAGGTTCCCATCCTTCCCCCTACCGCACAAACTGTGTGGGATCCAGACCTTTTCCCACTACCCCCCTGTGTGGAGCCTGGCTTTGTTCATTTTGCTGCCTCATAGCAAGAATATAGCAAACAACTGAGATGTGTGCCGTGTGCTCCAGGCCAAAGACAGTTTTAAGTGTTCCCACTTTATTTCATGCAGCCTGGTACCTTTTGGGAGGACCACTGGGATGATGTATCAGAAGTTCCTGAAAGTGAGGCGATACTGGTAGTGGTTTATTTTCAGTGCCTGGTTTGGGAAAGAATATACTCAAATATTCTAAGATACAGTTCTATTAGAGAAAAAGGAGTGCAAGGTAAGGAGCATCATGTTGCATTTATTGCTAAACACCTGTTTTCATTTCATTCAAACTAGAAAGTAAACAAAGATTGTACCTGCAAAAGAATTGGAATAGCTGTCTTTCTTTCCCAGAGTGAGCATACAAGCACTGGGGAGCAGTATGCAGGATCAGAACTTCAGCCTGCTCTGGGTGGTAAACCCTCAGGAGAGGAAAGAGAAACCCCGCTCTTTTAAATACAGCTCTTCTTGTCTTAATAGTTCTCCTTGTTAGATTGTTTTGGCAGTCAGACTCTAAGCACGTGACTAAACTGTTAAAAAATCAAGATATTTAAGGATTACTTACTGTGTTAAATCCTCTTACAAGCAGTGCACTCTATTGCCTTGTGGATAGTATAATGTCATGACTGGCAATTTTCCTTTCCTTTTCTAGTACAAGGACGCATTTATGAAGGCAAATCCAGGGTACAGGTGGTGCCCCACAACAAACCGACCTGTGAAATCCCAGACATCCACTGATACAAACAGGAAAAAGCTATGGGCCTTTGCTTCAGACTCTGCAAAAGATTTACCAAGCCCGAGGAAAGTGACAAAAAGTGACAAAAATGCCACAGCGTAACATTGGGATGGCAGGTGAAGTTTCCATCCACGTTCCTCAAACATAGCAGCCTCTTTTTGTTGGAGGATGCAGTGTTGGAATCAAACAGCAAGACCGGTTTCCTTTACTGCACATGGTACTGTAGTGCAAATACCTTTCATGTCCCAAATAAAGTTGCCAAGATTCTAGTTAAACCTCTGCAGAAGAACCTAAAGTTTTCCTTAGGCTTGGTTTTACTCTTTTAACAGATCCGACACAAATGGGAGGCCTGAGTATGCTGCTTTTAGCAGGGGAACATGCCCTGACTGCACAAGAGGTAAGGAACTCTCTTCTCTCCCTTACCGCGAGCCCTCAGTTTAAAGAGAGCTCTGAGGAAGAGTATTTGACCAGTGGGAAATGCAATTTAAGGTACATACCTCAGGTGGGACTGAAGAGTGAGCTCTGTGATAGGAGTCTTGTATCCCAGCCATGAATGTAGAGGTTGGGCCCAGTTTTTGTATCAGTTCAGTATTACCTCTGCTGAGTGAGTGTTTGATTAGAGCAGGCAAGTGTGCCCCCTGAGAGGATGTTGTCACAGGTGGAAGGCTTGAAATGCAGTGAGTGTGTTAAGACACAGGTGGTTTGCAATCTCTTTTGGGCAAGGATTTCATCTGCTTGTGTAATGCCTCGCACAACTGTGGCCTTGGCACCAACAGCAAAATAAATACCTGATAATTTGCTCCTCCTAATATGCGCACCGCGTCAAGTCAGTTACACAATTTATATGCAAGTTATACATACATATTCATAAAATAATTAGCATAGTCATGAAACCAGGCAAGTGCTAACAAGCAATCAAAGTGTTGCAGGATATTCCCATTCACTAGGTCTTTCTGCCTAAAAAGAAATTTGTAGTTCAGATGCCATCACAAACATTTTGTTTTTACAAAGGGTTCTAGTAAATAAGTGTTCCTGCATATCTCTAGTAGTGCAGGGACCTCTGGTCTTTCTTTACACTGATGATTATTTATGATGTGTTTTTTGGGCCAGCTTTGAAAATCGTTCAAAAGTTGCCTTGTAGGTTGGGTAAAATAGGTAGTCGCTGCTGGAACTCTCTAGCCTGCAAAGAAGAGACGTGGAAGCGAGGAGGGTTTCTTTTTTCTGTTGCTGTTGTTACTGGGAGGAAAGGCAATAATTGACTCTCTCTCTGTGATACCCCCAAATGCCAAATGTGTAGTGCACTTGAGATGGATTGCTCCTGTACTGCCAAGACTGAGCCAAGGTTCCTCAACGCTTTGCACACTGGTGTGAGCAGTGGAAGTCTTTGTGCAGCTGGGCTTCCTGTGCTGCAGCATGAAAAGCAAGAAACGTGAGGGTAAGGCTGGCAGAGAAGTGAAAAGAAAGTGATTATTTTGTGCTAAAAGGAGAATGTCTTGTAGTCTTCAAAGTTGGAATCTCTCCACTTGGAATTTAAAAACTGTGTTTACTATGCTGTTATGGTTAAATGAGGGGGAAGGTGTATTGTAGTCACAGATACTCAGTTCCATTAAGAAGGGTCTTTGCCTTCTGAGTTGAGCTTTCTTGGTTTTACATGAAAAGTGCCTCAAGCAGTACGATTTCAGATGCCAGTGAAGGAATAAAATCTATGTGTGGATTTAGAGGCGAATCAAAAAGGATGTCGTGTGACTGTTTTAGTATATGAACTTTTTAAATCAGGATTTCCTTTTTTTTTTTTTTTTTTTTTTTTTTTGAGCAGAAGGCCCACTTCCCATGCACCTGCATAAAGACCATTTTCTCTGGTAGAATCGTGCAGTATGGCTTGTGATGTAATATTTATTTTATGTATAAGCTGGACTATGCTGTGCTCTTTTGGGCTTGTAGTATTCTTTTGAAACCCGGCCCTCCACATCAAAGAGGCAAGCTGTGTAATCTGCTTCCCCCGAAAGTGTAGAGCAAAAGAACTGTCATAAATACAGCCTGAATAAAACTAGCGGAGGGATTTGTTGGCTGTTGTTAGAATCATGATGGGCCAGAAATTAGCCCCCGCTTACTAGTGAGTTACTAGATTTTAATTGTCCTACGCTATCTGGGAAGCAGGTGTGTGTCAGGGCACTTTCCCAGGCAATAAAGCTACCCCTCTCTGATTCTTTCTGAGGGTCCCCTTTGTAAAATGCTGCATCCTCCAGAACAATCCGGGTGCTTGGTATTCCCAAAGGGACCCAAAGGGATGAAGTTCAATCCGCGTGCCAGCAGGAGTTATGTCTCCAGCTGTGCTTCTGTGCATGGAGAAACTTCCTCGGTTTCTTTGCTTGGCAGACCTGCTGCGTCTTCCATTCTCCTCGTCTCCCTTTCGATTCAGTGTTTCAGTGGTGATTAGGTATGGAGCAAATCTTTCTCAGGCTTGTGTTTCCCCAAATGCAGTAGAGATCCTAAAGCTCTTTAGGCTTGGGTAAGTGAACAGCACTTGTGGCTTCCCATCCTCGGGCCTGTGGACAGAGGAGACATAGGACGTTCACCATTGCGTGCCTATGGGACAACCTATGGTTGGATTTCTATGCTTCCACGTGAGAGCAGTTTGGTGCTCCAGCCAGTGTTTGGGAGGTTAGCAGAACATGCTAGGAGGTGGTATTGACGTGCGGAAAACAGACTCCACAATCAGTGAGATTGTAAAGTAGGTATGTTCATTCAGCGCTGGGCAGCACAGGGGGTAGTGCCACCAAAGTCGTGCGCGCCCGACTCGGCAGTTTGTCTCAAGTTTATACAGTCAAGTGTTACATATTCACAATATGCCTATACATATGCATGACCTATCCCCGCTTCTTATTAAAATTAGCTCCGAGAGGTCATTGCCATAGTCTCCTCTCAACTGCGCTTGCGCAGTGCCTCTTTATGGTGGTCGTCTGGTGGTCACAGAGATGAAGATAGATGACTCCTCTTCGTCACGGCTAGTAACCTTTTTTCTTGCGCAGGCTCAGTGATTTCTTGGTATTCACCCAAGCCACAAGACCAGTCTTAGCTGGCTCTTGGGGCCTGCTCCTGCTTCTTATCAGGAACTGTCTCTACCTCATTGGCTGGTCCTTGGGACCAGCTCTTCTTATCAAAGACTGTCTTTGCCTCAGCTAATTTCAACAATGTAAGCGCTAAACATCATCTCTCATCCCCCTTTATTATGTCTACTGAGATTCTTTTGACTCCCCTTGTCTCAGTCCCCCCTTTTCTAGAAAATAGTAAATTCTTTTACTATATCTAATCCTAGTACTTCTAATACATTGTTTCCCTATCTAGCATCCTCTCAAAGTATTTGTTGGTCTCGAGATTTCGTCGTAACTGATTCTTTTTCCATTCACTGTAAGAGTCTCCCCAAATATTTTCAGTAATATTTAAGCAACGGCCAGTAATTAAGACCTCTTTAGGGTCAGGGACCTCCAGATCAAAGCTGGGTCCCCGCTGGGTATTTCCCTTTCCATAAAGGCATAATCCATTCCTGTCTGGCCCGTCCTTAATAAGACATGTCCAATTTGTGGTTGGGACTCCTAAAAAGGGGAGTTCCATGTTCCCCTGAGGAAGGGGATTACATACCCAACAATCTGATAAATTTAGTACTTTCGAGATACTCTCTGTCATATTTAAATAAGTATTTCGATCCCAAGCCTGCCCCTTAGGCAAGGTCCAACTCAGGAGCATGACAATCAATGTCTTGCAAATTTGAGCCTCAAAGGTCCCTTTTCTTGTGAAGTCCATTGTCCTTTGGGTGCCTTCTTCACCCTAGTGTGATGGATCCAGGCGCCCTGTTCCTTGATCCTAATCGCGGTGAAGGAGGTAAGTAATACTTGAAATGGTCCTTCCCACTGCGGCTCCAGAGTTTTTTCTGTAAGAGACTTCATATACACATAATCTCCTGGTTGTATATTATGTACAGGCCCATCCAAACCTCTCCCTCGAGTCCCTACCACATGCTTCCTGATTTTATTGAGTTGTTTACCTAATGCTACCATGTAAGAAGTCATAATTTCATCCCCCGCTTGTACAGACACCCCTCTCTGTATCCCATAGGGTTGTCCGTACAGAATTTCAAAGGGGCTCAGTCCTTCCCTCACCCTTGGTCTTGTTCGTATACGCAGAAGGGCTAAAGGGAGAGACTGAGGCCATGTCAAATTTGCTTCTTGTCCTAATTTCACAATTTGCTGTTTGATTAAGTGGTTCATTTTTTCCACTTGACCACTCGACTGGGGGTGATATGGAGTATGAAGCTGCCAATCTATACCCAAATAGCGGCTAATTTGTTGTACTATTTTTGAGACAAAATGTGGTCCTCTGTCAGAGGATATGGTTGCTGGAACCCCAAAACGTGGTATTATCTCTTGCACCAGTATTTTAGTTACCTCCCGAGCTTTAGCCGTTCTTGTTGGGAATGCTTCTGGCCAACCTGAAAAGGTATCCGTTAATACCAATAAATATTGATACCCCCCTTTTCTTGGAAGTTCTGTAAAATCAATTTGCCATTGTTGTCCAGGCCCATTGCCTTTTCCAATCTGGCCCATTTCCAGCTTTGGGGTATTTTTAGGATTAGTCTGGAGGCAAAGATCACACTGTTGAGTCACCTGTCTCACCGTGGGGTATAAATTTCTAGCCACAATTTCTCTTATCAAATGATTATACAGAGCCTCTGTTCCCCAACGTCTTTTCCTATGTTCCTCCCGTATCAAATGCCATAATAAGCAAGAGGGAACGATTAGCTTTACTTGTGGGGTATGAGCCCACCCCTCTTCATTATATGACCCTTCTAAATCTGTAATGAGCTTCTGATCTTCCTTGGTGTATTCTGGCTTACCTTCTAGGGAAATCTGCCTATCAGGAATTAAGGCCCCTTCTGTTTTTACCTTTGTTTGGCCACTTGTTCTGCCTCCCTGTCCGCCAGCTCATTCCCTCTTTCCAAATCTGAGCTCACTTTCTGGTGTGCCTTAATATGCATAATTGCTACTTTCTTAGGGAGCTGGACAGCTTCCAGTAACTTCAGAATTTCTTCTGCGTGTTTGATATTTTTCCCTTGAGAACTCAATAGTCCTCTCTCCTTCCAAACTGCTCCATGTGCGTGTACAACTCCAAAGGCATATTTTGAGTCTGTATAAATGTTCACAACTTTGCCTTGGGCCAATTCCAGGGCGCTGGTTAGAGCAATTATTTCTGCCTTCTGTGCAGAGGTGTTCATAGGCAAAGCCCCTGATTCTATTACCTCTTGGCTGGTGGTGACGGCGTATCCCACATGTCGATTACCATTTAGGACGTAACTGCTTCCGTCTGTGAACCAAGTTTCCCCGTTTTCCATGGGGCTGTCTTTCAGGTCTGGGCGGCTTGCGTATGTTGCTTCGATGGTTTCCAAACAGTCATGATGTACCGGTTCTCCTGTGTTCCCGCTGAGAAAAGAAGCTGGGTTGACAATGTTAGTGACTACAATCTCCACATCATCCTGCTCTACCAATATAGCTGGATATCTCAGGAATCTTTGCGGAGAGAGCCAGTGTCCACCTTTCGCTTCCAGTACTGCTGATACTGTGTGAGACACCAAAACAGTCATTTTCTGGCCCAGAGTAAACTTTCGGGCTTCCTGTATATTCAATATCACAGCCACAACCGCCCGCAGGCATCCAGGCCAACCTTTTGCAGTCGTGTCTAACTGCTTAGAAAGGTAGGCAACTGCCCGTCGATACGGACCCAGGTTTTGTGCTAATATTCCCAGGGCAATGCCCTGCTTCTCGTGGGAGTAAAGAAGAAACGGCTTACTCACATCTGGGAGTCCTAAGGCCGGGGCCGACATCAAAGCCTTTTTCAGTAGCTCAAAGGCTCGTTCGGTCTCCTTGTCCCACTCAAGGTGTTTCTGCTCAGTGGCTGTCAATGCATACAGTGGTTTAGCAAGCAATCCATAATTATAGATCCACAATCGGCACCACCCCATCATTCCAAGAAAAGTCCGTAACTCTTTTACTGTCTGAGGTCTCCGAGTTTGGCATATTGCCTCTTTACGGGCCTGTCCCAAAGTTCTTTGTCCCGCACTAATTTCATAGCCCAAATAATTCACTTTGCGTTGCATTACCTGTGCCTTTTTCTTGGATACCTGGTACCCCTGGAGTCCCAGGAAATTCAACAGACTCACTGTCCATGTCATACAGTCTTTCTCTGTTTTGGTGGCGATCAGGATATCATCCACATACTGCAACAGCTTCCCTTCCTCAGACGGGGCTTCCCAGGATTCTAAGTCTTTCGCAAGCTGATTGCCAAAAATGGTAGGACTATTCTTAAATCCTTGTGGCAACACCGTCCAAGTGAGCTGGGTCTTTCGACCACTCTTGGGGTTTTCCCATTCAAATGCAAATAATTTTTGGCTGGCTTCATGGAGAGGGAGGCAAAAGAAAGCATCCTTCAAATCTAAAACAGTAAACTAAGTCAATTCAGCTGTTAATACAGTCAACAGGGTATATGGGTTCACCACTACCGGGTAAAGATCTTCAGTTATCTTATTCACCGCCTGTAAGTCTTGGACCACCCGCTATGACCCATCGGGCTTCCGAACAGGTAATATAGGGGTATTGAATTCAGACTCACACTCTTTTAATAATCCCAACTGCAAAAATTTTTCTATCACCACCCAGATTCCTTCTCTGTCTTCCTTCTGTAGGGGATATTGTTTAATTCTTACTGGCTTTTGGCCTTCCTTGATCCTAACTTCAACAGGTGGAGCACTTTTCGCTCTTCCAGGTGCATCGGTAGCCCATAGCCCCAGGTACACTTGGTTTAAGGTGTCCTCGTTAATGCTTCCTTCTAGGGGGAGACTGGTTAAGGTTAGGCTCAATATTTGAATATATTGCTGATCTTTTACCTCCAGAGTAATTTCTCCCTTTTTGAATACAATTTTTGCTCCCAATTGTTCCAACAAGTCCCTTCCCAAAAGTGCCTTTGGGGAGTTGGGCATATATAAAAATTTATGAATGCCCCACTGTTTTCCTAATTTATATTCTAAAGGTTTACAAAAATATGCCTTTTCACTTTGGCCAGTCGCTCCTTTCACCATGACATAATCATCTCCCAGGGGCATCAAAGCTTGATTCAGAACCGAGTATGTTGCTCCTATATCTACCAAAAATTCTACCTCTTGCTGTGTTTTCCCTAGCTTAATTATAACCAGTGGATCCGCTAGGGTAGATTCCCCAGGTTCCCGTCAATCTCCCTTCACATGGGCTACCGTTCCTCCTGTTTGAGCCCTCTGATCCTCCGTCTTCCTTGGGCATTCCTTTTTCCAATGACCGAATTTCTTACACAAAGCGCATTGATCCTTGCCCAGTCGGGGCAAGTCTCGTCTAGGCCCTCTTCCTCTTTCTTCCTGGATAACAGCCATTGATTTCCTTTGCCCTTGACTATATCCTTCCTCTCTGTTACTAAATACTCTCCATGCTTCATCCAACAATATTTCTAAATTCCTACTCTCTGTAGGCCATAATTTCTGAAGTTTGCGCCTTATATCCCCTGTAGATTGCCCCCCAAACAGGGAGACTAATTGTTGTATTCCTACCTCTGACCCAGGATCCAGCGGTGTGCTGCGGCGCATTACATCCCTCAATCGATCCAGGAATTCAGATGGAGACTCGGAAGGACTCTGTTTAATTGCATATAAAGCTGACCAGTTTATAGTTTTGGGGATTGCGCTCTCTGTTCCTTTTGTAATCCACTCCTGATACCCCTGCAATCTTTCCATATATGCAGCTCTATTAACATCCCACTTTGGGTCTTGGAGAAGGAAATATTCCTTAATGTCCCCTCCTGTAATCTTATAATGATCTTCAGCACTGTTCCCTGCTGTTTTTAAAATTAGCTGTTTCTCCGTCTCAGTCATATATTCCAATAATAGCTGTATATCCTTCCAATCAGGGTTATGCTGTTTTACAATAAATTGGAAATGCTTAGTTACACCTATCGGATCTCTCCTATAATGTTTTGCAACCTTTTTCCATTCCCCTAGGTCAGCAGTAGAAAAGGGTACTTTGATTAACATCGTCCCACCATCCGGCCCCACCGCCTCTCGGAGAGGTACTTGTAAAGCTGTTGAGGTAGTTTTCTTCCTAGTACGGGAAGATACAGGGCTGTCCGGGGGGGTCGGAGTTCTATCCGAGTCTGCATCCTGTTCCTGTGGTCGAGGGGGAGGCTTAAACAAATCAGTTAGATCTTGTTCTGGTGCCTGATGGATTTTATTTGTCTTTGTACATCTTTGTCCAATACTACATGCCGAACAACATCGCCTCAGTTTACCTCTAAGCTCCTTGTTGTTCTCTCGCTCAAGTGCAGACACCATGGGGTCCTGTGAGGGTACCATTCCACAGTCCCTTTGCCACTCCGGCTGGTTTTGGAGGGTGAGAAACATGTCTGCGTATGAAACCTCATCCCATTTTCCTTCTCTCCTTAAAAACAGCATTAGTTGTAATAGAGTATTATAATCTATTGACCCATTAAGTGGCCACTTAGCATCACCTTCTAACTTATACAACGGCCACCATTGATTGCAATATTTAATAAGGTTCTTTTTACTTTCCGTACCTCCGGTCCCAACAATATCTTTCCAGTGGGCAATTACACAACCCAGAGGACTCTTCCTCAATACTCCTCCTTGATTGTTTCCCATTTTAATACTCTTCCTAATGATTCTTAAGTTTGATTGTGGCTTCTCCTTTTAATAAGCTTCTATGCAAACCGTTCCTTACACTTCTTTATAGTCTTCCCCCAGTTTCCCTCCCACATGTCCCAAATTTCTGGAATTAAATTTTCCTTTACACACCAATCTCACTATTTTGGATTCTTAGTGAACTCTTTCCCAATCATAAAAGTGTGGAATTTGGGGAAAACACTCAAGGCAGTCTGTTTTCCGTCTGCTACAGTACCACCTTCTCCCACAAGAGTTACACTTCAACAAAACCCAAGCCGGATGCTAATTACTATATAGTGCAGTTACAAGCCCACATACAAAGCAGGGAATCACCCCTATTAATACGTAAAGACATTCACACATTAACAAACATACATACACCTATAAATTTCAATATATCATTTCCACACACCCACACAAAATCTTTAACCTAAATTTCCAAACATTCACATCATACAATCATCGCTCCGGTTGACAACCTTTCAGCAGCTGCAAAAATAAACCAAGCGCAATTGCGAGGGGGTCCTCTTACCCCATAAACTAAGCGCAATTGCGAGGGGGTGCGCCTGCCCTTCTCCTGCCTCTTATATACCAGTCATCGACAGGTCCGTCCTGGCTCCCGACACTGGATGCAGCGGTCACCCCGGATTTGCTCGATCTACCCCCAAGATCGCTAGCGGCCGCTCTATCGGTCAGCAAATCCCCCCTTGTTACCGTCCAGGGTACCCTCCTCCCATACGGGGACTACGCTGCACACCAGACGTCTCTGCGCGATTTACCAGCTGCCCCGGCCCGTACAATTTACAGGCTCCCTCTGAGACACATACCGTTTGGTCCGCAGCTTCAGGAGGTTGTTGTCTGCTCCCGCGGTGAGCGGCTGGCAGCGGAGGCTCCTCCGAGGAAAGCGCTCGGGGCGCGCCGAGGGGCGTCCGCTCCGCAGTCGGTCCCGCAGCCGAGCAGAGAGTCTCCTGGCTGGCTCGCCAAACTGACGTGCGGAAAACAGACTCCACAGTCGGTGAGATTGTAAAGTAGGTATGTTCATTCAGCGCTGGGCAGCGCGGGGGGTAGTCCCACCAAAGTCGTGCGCGCCTGACTCGGCAACTTACTTCAAATTTAAACAGTCAAGTGTTACATATACATAGAGTTTTGCAATGCGCCTATACATAGGCATGATCTATCCCCGCTTCCTATTAAAATTAGTTCCAAGAAGTCACAAGGCCGGTCTTGGCTGCTTCTTGGGGTCGACTGCTGCTTCTTATCAGGGCCTATCTCCTGCCCCAGCCAGCCTCAACAATGCAAACGTTAAGCATCACTTCTCATCCCCTTGGGCCATGTCTACCTCTATTGAAATTTCTTTAACTTCATTATAAGCTAGATAATTATTAAACAGTTCTTATCTACATCCATATATCTACTGTTGAAAATATTTTGATAAAGAAATTAAAATCTAATTATATAAGAGAGTTTGGTTTGATTAAGAATTAGAAAATTGTGAAGCATAGGTAGGGGAGTGTTAAGTTTGAAATGTAGTCATAGGAACTTAGGAACTTTAGAAAATGTACTATGTGTGACTATAAGAATTCAAGTATTGTCTAAAATCAGTTAACCACAGAAACTTTGGCAAAGATTTGTTGGTTTGTAGTGTTTTGTTTTAGGAAACTAGGGAAACCGTTATGGACGCCAGTTTGCTGCCTGGAAACCCCTTACCCTTCCCACCTCGATCTAATTATCGAGGATTCCAATCAGTAGAGTTAAGTGAGATTAACCAACGATTGTTTTAACATAAGACTATTAATAAGATGGTGTGACTGAAGGACCAATTATTAGAAAGGTTAAATTTAAGAATAGACATAGTATGCATTTTTATGTAAACTAATATAGATGATGGTGAGAATCGTACTGCGCAGAATCACCGAAGAGAGGTCAAGAAGCGGACAAGTGAGGAAGACTATGGAAGACCACCAGAGACCAGAGACCTTCACTGCGCTTGCGTAAAGGACATTTACATATGTTAATAGTTTCCCGGAAAACTAATGATTATGTATAACATTTCTCAGAAATCTAGTGAATATGTATAACAGGTGTGCATTTAACCTGCATAGTTAAACCAGACAGATGCACACGATAGGTGGAGCGATCCCCCGTGTGCCCAGCGCTGCAAGAAAGGAGTGCCTGCTTCTTAACTTCTCATTGCTGTTAAGGAGTTTTATTCCGGATTTCGGCAACAGTTTTGGCGACCCAGATGGGACCTTGCGAGTGAGACTGGACGAGATCGAGTGGTGATCGAACTCCAGCCGGCACCGAGGGATTCTCGGGGGGGAACCATCGCTCTCGACTCACAAAGCTCCTCGCAACATTCCCTGGAGAAAGGGTAAGGCACTTCTTCTTTGAAATTTGTTTGGATAGCCTGCCCGTAAGGCGCGGCAAAAGCTTCGCAGGGTTGGGGCTCAGAGGGTACCCGTTTGTGTAGAAGCCTAGGCGTCTGCCCGTAAGTCATAAGCGAAAGCTATTGCTGGGTTGGACATTTGTGTATTTGGGACAATTGTCATTTGCATTTGTTTGGTGTTTGGTGTTTGGTATTTGATACTTGATACTTGATATTTGGCATTTGATATTTGGTTATTAATATTTGGAACTTTGATATTTGATATTTGGTGCATTTGGTATTTGATATATAAGTATAATGGCATTAGCCAAATTATTTAAGAGTAAGAGTATGGGAAATATAACCACTGATGAAAAGATACCAAAAACATCACCATTGGGATGTTTATTGGCACACTGGAGTGAATTACATGATGATTTACGTAAAAGTCAAATGGTTGAATATTGTAATCATTGGTGGCCTTTGTATGTTTTGGAAGATCAGGAAAAATGACCAACAAGTGGAACTTTAAGTTATAATCCTATATTATAGTTAATGTTATTTTGTAGGAGAGAGGGTAAATGGAGTGAATTGCCATATGTGGATCTGTTCTTTTATTTGAGGCAGAGAACGGATTGGCAAAAAGAATGCAAGTTAATTAGTCGAGACAATTTGGTGATGACATTAACTTCAGAAAATAAGAAAGCTAAGAGTTGTTGTTCAGCTTGTGATATTGGAAGGAGGTGCATTAGATGTACGGTACCAAAAGAAGATGAAATGGAACTAGAATTAGAAATAGCCCCACCAAGGGAGGAGCAGGATCTCTCTCCCTCACATTCACGGGAGAGGAGTATTGAGTCAGGGAGAATAATTTATTGGATAGTACTGAAAAACAGATGGTAATAAAAACTGGAAAAGCACAAGCAGAGGCAGCACTTATGAATGAAAGGCTCTCTGGAACTTTGGAACAGAGTTTTCCTTCGGGAGATCCCCAGTGGGATCCAAATGACCCTGTACACAGGAGAAGGTTAACTCGATATCAAAAATAGGTATTGTATGGAGTAAAGCATGCAATGCCGAAAGCTTTGAATTGGTCTAAATTATATGAGATAAAGCAAGATAAAAATGAATCTCCCTCTGTGTTTTTGGAAAAATTGAAGGAAACTGCTAGAAAATATACTGATTTGAAATTGGAAACAGAGGCAGAACAACAACAATTGGCTTCGATTTTTTATGGGGCAGTCAGCACCTGATATAAGGCAAAACCTCCAAAAATTGGAGGGAGAGGATTCAAGAAATTTAAATAAAATGTTAGAAACAGCATGGAAAGTCTATAATAATCGAGAGAAGGAAGAAAAGCAAAGCGAAGAAAAGAAAAAAAAAGATCAGAGACAGTAGATTAATAGCTGTCTTAACAGGGAATGCAGCAAGAGGAAGAGGATGAGCTCGGGGAAGAGGAGGTTTTAGAAACTTTGGTAACCGGGAACCTAATGCACCTCTAGGAATGAATCAGTGTGCATATTGTAAGGAGGATGGCCATTGGAAAAAGGATTGCCCTAAATTGCAAACAAGTCAGCAAGAGGCTGCAAAAATGATGACTTTAAATGAATGAAGGGGGCCGGAGGGGAACCCAGCTGAACCTCTGGTTACAATTAAGCTGGGAAATGATAAAGTTGAATTTTTAGTTGATACGGGAGCAGTATATTCTGTTTTGAATACTTATAAAGGGAAATTGGGAAATAAAATAGCTTAACATAATTGGAGCGACTGGGAAACAGGAAAATAGACCATTCTTTCAACCCCTTGATTTAAAATTTGGAAATAAGGCAATTATTACACATGAACTTTTGTATGTGCCAGGATGTCCAATACCCTTGTTGGGTCGAGATTTGTTACCCAAATTAAATGCACAGATAGCTTTTGCGGGAGGAGAAATTCTTTTAAAAATACTAGAATCAAAGACAGGAGAAATATTGATGATACAGGAGAAGGTTAAGATTCAGGAGATGCCACAAGAAGTTGATGATGCTGTGAACCCTACAGTTTGGAACACAGAGATACTTGGAGAATCTAAAATGACACAGCCTGTAAAGGTAGAACTGAAGAAAAATTGTGAAGCCAGTGAGATTAAAGCAGTATCCAGTTAAACCTGAGGCTAGATTGGGAATCAAGAAATTAATTGATAAATTTTGGGAATATGGAATTTGAGAGGAGTGTGAATCTGAATATAATACTCCAATTTTACCAGTGAAAAAGCCATCAGGAGAATATAGATTAGTACAGGATCTGAGGGCGATAAATCAGATAGTGAAAGATATACATCCTGTAGTGGCCAATCCATATACACTTTTAACAGCTCTAGGGGAGAATCACCAGTGGTTTACAGTGCTTGCTTTGAAGGATGCTTTCTTTTGTATACCCGTGGAAGAAGGAAGTTGAAAATTATTTGCTTTCGAGTGAGAAAAGCCAAAAAGAGGATGAAAAACACAATTGACATGGACAAGATTGCCGCAAGGATTCAAGAACAGTCCAACAATTTTTGGGAGCCAATTAGCAAAAGAACTTGAGATGTGGAAACGAGATGGTCCCAAACCTGGACATTTGCTCCTACAGTATGTAGACGATATATTGATAGTGACAGAAGAGAGATCAGCGTGTATAAAGGTAACAATTGATCTTTTAAACTTTTGGGGGCTAAGCGGATACAAAGTCTCTAGAACTAAGACCCAGCTAGCAAAACAGACTGTGATATATCTGGGTTTTGAAATCTCACAAGGGCAAAGACAGTTGGGAACAGACCGCAAAGAAGCAATTTGTAGTATCCCGGAGCCGAGAAATACCCACGAATTGAGAACCTTTTTAGGAATGACTGGGTGGTGTCGGCTATGGATAATGAACTATGGTCTGTTGGCTAAACCATTATATGAAGCTCTTAAAGGTCCACCATTTGAATGAGGTCCAGATCAGCAGAGAGCTTTCAAGAATCTAAAACAGGCCCTGATGACAGCACCAGCCCTGGGACTTCCGCATCTGACTAAAGACTTCCCGTTATTTGTACATGAGAAACAACACATTGCACTGGGAGTGCTGACTCAGAAGATGGGAAGTTGGAAGCGACCGGTTGGATATTTTTCCAAACAATTGGACTTTGTAAGGGCTGGCCTGCTTGTTTGAGAGCAGTAGCAGCCACTGTGATGATAATACAGGAGGCTCGAAAATTGACTTTGAGAAGAATGATGGTGGTATATGTGCCACATATGGTGATATCAGTGCTGGAGCAAAAGGGGGCCATTGCCTATCCCCGAGCAGAATGATGAAATATCAGGTAATTTTAATGGAACAAGATAATGTGATTTTGAAAACCACTAACTTAACTAATCCTGTAGTTTTTCTGAGTTCTATACAGGAAGAAGGACAACTGGAACATGATTGCCCGACTACCATTGAGTATGTATATTCCAGTCGAGAGGATCTGAAGGATGTACCTATGGACAATCCGGACTGGGAATTGTACACAGATGGTAGCAGTTTCGTCGAAAATGGAATCCGCTATGCAGGCTACGCGGTGACAACTGAAAAATCAGTTATAGAAGCCAATGCTTTGCCAAGCACAACTTCAGCTCAGAAGGCGGAATTAGTGGCTTTGACAAGGGCTCTAGAATTGAGTGAAGAAAAGAAAGTGAATATCTGGACTGATTCGAAATATGCATTTGGTGTGGTCCATGTCCATGGGATTTTATGGAAGGAGAGAGGATTATTATCCTCTCAGGGGTCCAACATTAAATATAAAGAGGAGATTTTGCATTTATTACAAGCAGTTCGGAAACCAACTGCAGTAGCAATCATGCACTGTAAAGCACATCAATCAGGGAATACAAAAGAGATTGTAGGGAACAGATTAGCAGATAAATCAGCTAGGGAAGCAGCCAAAAGGAATGCCTTACAAATGGCATTAATTCCTACAAAAATTATTGCATTACCAAAGGAAAAACCTAAGTATTCAGAGGAGGGTGAGAAATTGGGGAGATTATTAAATGCAAGGAAGATCTGAAAGGATGGTGGGTGACATCAAAGGTCAAGTAGTAATCCCACCATTTGTAATGAGGGAAACAGTACAGACAAAACATAAGGAATGTCATTGGGGGGCAGAAGCATTAGTAACTCTTTTGAAAAGGCAAGTGGTATCAATAAAAATGCTAGAAATAGCTAAAATGACAACTGCGAAATGTGAGATATGTTTAAAAAAAAAAAAACAAAAAAACAACAAACCAATGCAGTTGTAAAGAAGAAGGTTCAAATGGGAATATTGAAATCAGGAATGGAACCAGGGGATTATTGGCAAATAGATTTTTCAGAGTTACCTCGACAAAATGGGTATCGATACATTCTGGTGGGGGTTGATACTTTTACAGGATGGCCAGAAGCCTTTCCCTGTCGGACCAATCAAGCAAAGGAGGTCATTAAATGGTTATTACAAGAAATTATCCCGACATTTGGAGTACCAATTGGAATCTCTTCTGATAGAGGTTCCCATTTTGTTGCAGAAGTGGTCCAGGGTGTTAGTAGAATTTTGAGAATTACATGGGACTTACATACACCTTGGAGACCACAATCTAGTGGGAAGGTGGAAAGAATGAATCAAACATTAAAAAGACAAATTAGTAAAATATGTCAGGAAACTAATTTGAAATGGCCTCAGGCACTCCCACTGGCCCTTAATACTAGTTAAAATGAATATGGAGTATATGGTCATCTGTTTGGCTGGAGTAACTTCTAGGAAGGCCATGTTGGGGAGATAATAGTAACGATAGAAACAACACCACCAACAATAATAATACATTTTAATTATTATTCATGTAATACATAAAAATTACAAGAAGATTTACAAATACTTCTCTTTCTTTTGCTATCTTCATGGGTTATTTTGGAGGGAGTTGTCCTATATTGCCGGCATAAGCAAACTGAATATTAAGGGCCTCTGAATACTTAGGTTTTTCCTTTGGTAATGCAATCAGCTGAAGCATGATTTTCCTGAGGCTGTGGACATCCTGAGGTGTGCCTGTGTCTTCCTAATGAGCACTTCTGGTGCCAGCTTTAGGACCTGCAGGTGACACCTGCAAGTCCTTGTCTTAGGTACTTAAGTGTTGATTTTGTGGGCATGGGGCCCTGAAAATCAGGTTCGGACCCTCAAAATTTGAGTTTAGAGACAAGGTTGTGGACCCTGAAATGAGGCTCTGGAGCTTCTAAATAAAGCTTTGGACCACCAAAATGAGGATTTCTTAACAAAAATAAGAGTTGGGACCCTAAAATGAGTATTTGGACACTCAAAATGAGGCTTTGGGACTGAAAAATGTGTGTTCGGGCCTTATAAACGAAGCTTTGAACTCTACAAAGTGGCTGTCAGTCCTAAAAATGAAGGTTTGAAACCTAAAAATGAGGCATACTACCCTAAAAGAGAGATTAAAACCCTAAAAATGAGTCCCTGGGCCCAAAAAGCGAGGCTTTGGACCATAAGAAGGAGGTTTTCAACCCTGGAATCGAAGTTTTGGACTCTAAAACTGAGGCTTTGGGCCCTAAAAGAGGGGTTTGGAGCCTAAAAATGAGGGCTTGGAAACTCAGGATGCAGCTTGGACCCTCAAAGCAACGGGCTGGATCATACAAATGAGCTTGAAGCCTTGGAGCTTGAAAAGGCGGCTTTGGAAACTAAGAAGGAGACTTTGCCAACTGCAGCAGAGCCTTCAGACCACCAAAATGAGGCTTTGGAAGCCAAATCTAAGACTTCCGTGGATCCTTAACGTGGTGACCCCCAAGCCTGGGACCTCCCAAACCCGGGCCTTCCAAACCCCAGCGACCCCCAACCAAGGAACCCCCAAAACCAGGATGCCCAAACATGGGAGCCCCCAAATCTGGCAACCCCCCCAACCCTGCAACTCCCCCAACCCAGCATCCCCAAACACTGGGGACCCCCAAACCCCAGGCACTCCCCCAAGCTTGAGACCCCCAAACCTGGGACCCCCAGACCCCTGGAGCCCCCAGATCCCAGAGCCCCCAAGCCCTGGGGATCCCTCAACCCTGGAAACCCCCAAATCTGGGACCCTCAAACCCTGGGGACCCCAAACCTGGGACCCCTGTGAGGGACTGAAAAAGTTAACGTCTCAAACATTGTGGTGGGGCAAGTTCTGCGGGGACATAACAAGGAACTCTGCCCAGCAAGGAACCACAGGTGAAAAGCAGCCCATCAGCACCCCAACAGGAGGGGGAGGAGAGGGCATGCTGGAGGGTGCACAGCTCCCTGTTCTGCTACGCTGCTCTTGATGTGCTGAGCAGGGCAGCTCACCATGCATGGCAAAAGGTCACATCTGCAGGCAAGGGGAAGTTACTCCCCAAACAACCCCCAAGCCCACAGACCTGTTTCCCAAAGGCTACCTAATTAGTGTAAGGAGTTTGAGTGCCCGCCCAAAGGAGGGGCAAGGATGACAAAAGGACACACAAACTGAAGCCCCAGGTGTGCAAGCCCACTGCAACGGGACCCCTCAGCTGCCTGGACCCCTCGGCTGACTGAACCAATGCTGGACCCAGGACTGGTGAAATCTTCTTCTCTCTCCCTCTCCCGCCCCCTCTCCTTTTCCATAATGCCTACATCTTATCCCTTTAGGCATAAACGGTTGACCAGGTCTGGGACTAAGAGTGCATCCAGCCGCCCCTAGGCTCCTCTCTGAGAAGGAGCCTAGAAAGCAAGGGGGTCTGCTCTGAACCTCGTGACTCAACGGGAGGGCTCTCCTCATTGTCTTCCCCGAACTGATTCCCAAATGAGCAAGGCCTGTAGTGTATGTTTGGTGATGTACGGTTATCACATGTTAGTTTACCAACATAGTTTCATGCCAATTTTTGTTGGGAGCATGCGAATTCTTGCGGTGAGCATGCCAATTCTTGTTGTGAGCGAATAAAAGTTGAGTTTTGTGAGTTAAAGGATTCCTGGTGTTGTTTCACCTTAATCCTGACCTGGGAATCGGCAAACCTGAGTCATTGTCCTGAGAAATTGGGATGCGACACCCCCAAACCCTGGGAAGCCCTCCCCTTTAGCGGGGGAAAGACAGGGAGCAGCAGTAGCCAGCTGACCGTACGTAGGTGGTGAGGAGCAAGAACAACAGAGAGGGCTAGGGTTTGAGAGGTCTCTGGTTTTAATGTGACCTCAAATCAGAAGCGTCTTCCATCAGGAGTCTGCACCAGGGCCTGCGAGAGAGCTGTAGCCATCGCTGATGGAGCCGCAGTAGCCATCAACAGAAATGATAAGACAGTGTATCACTCCGTGCCTCAGAAAGAAAGAAAGGCCCGCCAGCAAAGGTCATAATAACGGAGCTGCTAATGAGGTAACTTCATTGCCACCCTTCTGTTGTAAGTCTATCTGTGGCAGGAGTCTGCTGCTTGGTAGGAGTCCACTGCCCTGTCCGTGTTGGCCTTCATGCGCGCTGCCAGGAGGGAGAACGTCTGTCCGCTGGAAGTGCCCTCCAGGCTGAAGAGGTGCTCCAGTAAGGAAAGACAGCAGCTCTGCCGCAGCAGCCAGGCTAGCCTCTTCCTCCTGCCACACGAGAGAAACTGCTTGGCCCGGAGGCTCTAGCTGTGCAGTGCTAAATGGGACAGGGCCGGGGGAAAGCAGGGCGGCGGACAAGCCAGGTGCACCTCCTCGGAGGAAAGGGAGCTGACGGAGGGGCGGCTGCTGGAGCGGAAGGGGGCAAACAACGAAGCGGTGTCAGGGGAAGCTGACCGCCTGAGAGGGCGTGTTGGCACTGCAGTGCCAGGGGGGCCAAGCAAAGCTGGGAACCGGCAGGAAAAGGGGTATCACCCTCTGAGCTTCCTCATCCTCACACCTCACCTCCACCTACTGCTCCTTCCCCACGTCCTGGTCCTGCCTCCAGACCCCCTGCCCCTCTTCAGCCTCTACTCCCCGTTTACAGCTCTCTGTTGCCAGCCACCACCAACCCCCTGCCACAGCCGCCACGTGCCGGCAGACGCACCCCCAGCTGCAAGCTGCTTTTGACCCAAGGGCATGCTTTGTTCCCGTGACTGCGCAAGGAGGGAGGGAGTGTGGGGCTCTGGCGTCCCCCGGTCTACCCGCACGTGGCTCCTTACTGCCTCGGTCCTGCTAAGGCCTATGTGTCAGCTTCAGGGTGGCCTCAAGCCTAGGCAGGTTGGGCCGGGATGCCTGGGACCAGGTGGGAAATGGCTCTTCCTCCCCTGGCTTCTCAGTTCTGCTTCTTACCGGGCCTCCTGCGGAAGGGAGGATGCTCTTCTGGCAACACAAGTGGCACACGGCAACTTTTCCACCTGAGACCTGACAAAGGTTCCAGTGGAGGTCTGGGGGAATTGTCTTCCGAGCAGGCTCAAAGCCTTCCTGAGCAGTTTCTCTGCCAGCTTCATGTGCCCCATATGCCAGCAGACCTGCAGAGGAAAAGGGAAACATCCCGATATGGACTAGTTGCCCAGGAGACTGCAGGAACCTCCAAGTGGCTGGAGATGCCAGGGATATCCCCTGCAACCGGGGAAGGCATCCAGCTCCGTCCCCCAGGAGATCCCTCCAGACCTGCCCGTCTCTTACCTCCCCTTTGAGGCTGAAGAAGGTGGCCTCTTCAAAGCAGGCGATCACATTTGCTTTCTTCTCCAGCGAGTTCCTCAGGACCTCCGCTTCGTTCAGCTTCATGAGGGCCTTTGCGCAAGCACACAGAGAGCAGGTGAGCGTGGGTGCAGAGCCCATGGCCAGCCTTGTCCTCCCTCATCATTGCCTCTGGCATCTGTCTTAGGAGGGCCTGTTTCTCCCCCTGGTGATGCCCGCCCAAACACAGTCACACTGTCTCAGAGCACAGACAGGCACCAGTGATCCTTCAGACTGCCTCCCTGCTAATGCCCCTTGTGCTATGGGCACAGTGCCTTGTGTCTCTTGCCACAGAAGAGGCAAACCAGAGGAAAAAGTCAGGGTCTGACCCCAGCATTTCCTTTCCGAGGTCCCGCGAAGGCACGCCCTAGTGCAACGGCCAGGCAGGCAGGCAGGCAGGACTCTGTGCACAGTGGGTGCTGGCAAGCAGGGCAACTCACCATGTAGCTGTTGGAGACATGCAGGTAGGCAGCCGCAGACTCCAGAAGGTAGTAGAAGGCTCTGGCAGCATCGCCCATCGCCACGTAGTGGCGAGCCAAAGGCACAAGCACCGATTCCACGATGGCTTTGCATTCACAGGAGCATGTACCGCTGTGCTTCCTGTTGGTCTTGCTGGGCAGCTCAGCTGTCTGTTCGCTCTTTGCCAGAAACCATCCTGCCACACTAGTCAGAGGACGGTTCCCAGGAGAAGAAGAGAGCAAAGAATACACGGGCATCACCTGTACTGCTCTTTCTCCCCACAGAGACGGCATCAGAAGCCCTTTGTTCAAAGCAGAGCACGAGGCCATGGGCACGTATGACCCGTACAGGTGCTTTGTAGGTAGGGAGAAAGAGACAAGCTTGGGCTTTCTGTCACCTCTTCCCACAGGCAAACCACTCGAGTCCCCGGGGCAGGTTTTCCCCTGCAGATTTTGCAGTGCTACTCTGTAGGAACCGGAAAGCAAGGGCTGCTCCAGTGTAGTGTGATGATGGCTCTGAGCCCACGGGCTTCCTCAAGCACTCCCTCATCTCCATGGCCATCTCCTCCCAGCTCCCACCCCACAGAAAGCCTCTTCCCTAAGCTGCAGTCACAACCGGCAGCCAAATGGCGGCGCTTCCTTTGTCTCCTCTGGACACCCTGAGCTCACTGCCTTCCAAAATCATCAAAACCGTGTCTGCTCACCCAAAATCCTCCTCCAGGAAAGCCTGCTGCTGCTGCAGAGCACCTGCAGCATCAGGAAAGAAAACGGGGTTAGACACCTCCTCACATACCACAGGGGAAGAGCTACTCTCCCTCTCCCAGCAGGCTCGCAAGGATCCTTGCAAGGGTCCCGACACACTGCCGAAAGTCTGCAGTGGCCATCCTCACCTCCTGGGCTCGTCCCTAGCAGATGTCCTCCCACCCCATCCCCAGCACAGCCCCCCTGGGGTCCTGGAGGGCCCAGGCTGCGGAGCATGGTGCACAGCATACCCTCAGGGCCGTGGGTCCTATCCCTCTTCAGCTGTTCTCCTGCCAGCACCAAGGCCTCCCAGCTGTGAGGGTCGCCCTGCTCAGCAGGGCCCTGACTGCTCCCTCCCTCCCGGGTGCTGGTGACGGTGAAGCGGTGGAAGGCAACAAAGTCCCCTTGGCCGCAGCTCTTGCATTTGTGCGCGTGCCGCTCCAGGAAGGCGGCGCACTTGCGGTGCAAGGCGACCCGCTGTCTCTCGGGCCACAGCTCGTAGGCAGCCTCCCGCAGCAGTGGGACACGGAAGACCAGCACGCCAGACTGCCGCTCCGTGGTCTTCTTGCTCGGAGAGGGTCTCTCCACACCTGCAGGGCAAAGGGCCTTTGCATCAGCCTGAGCTGGGGCCAGGCCTCAGGGCCGTCCCAGCCGGGGCATGAAAGTCGTGCCTTGGTGAGCATCCTTAGCAGCAAACCGGCGCTGCTGCACACCGAGCCTTGCAGGACGAGGCGAAAGGGCCCGCCTTGCCTTGCTGATGCTAGCACAGCCCTGGGGACACAGCGCTCAGCTGTGCTCCAGACAGGAGCTGGGGATGTTGCCGCCAGCCGAAGCAAGCCCCGGCCAGTGCTTTCTCTCCGCTCTTGGCAAGGCAGTCCCCAGCCTCCTGAGCTTCCCCTGCTGCACCACAGGGGAATCAAAGCTGAACAAAAGCCTCTCAAAGGCCCTGGGGCACTTTGGAGGGCATCTTTGATCTGGATGCCGCAGGCAACTGGGAGAGGATATCGGTGATTCCAGATGCCCTCCCGTGCCTGCGCTACGAGCAGCACTTGAAGGCAGAGGAGCAGAGGCACTTGGGACGGCTGGTGGGAACTTCCCTCCAGCGCAAAGCTAGTCTTCTTTGAGATTGACTTGTAAGATCTTTGAACAAGCCATCCCGAACCCCCATGCCTGCCTGAGCTCCACCCAGCCATTACTGGGGCAGAGGGGGGAAGTGCACCATGCCCTGGGGAGCCCCACCAGGACACAGCTGGGAGCTCCCTTGGCCTCTTTACTGCTACCACTTACCACTCCCTGCCTGCCGAGAGGTGCCTGGCCCCTTGGTAGGATCTCGGACATCTTCTGGCACCTCTGTGGTTTTCAGCCACTTAAGGATGCTGTCGCTCACCAGCATGTCCAACAAGCAATTCGTCTTGTGCCTCATGCCGTCAGGAAGGATGTGCGACAGCAGCTGGGTGGTAAACACTGGCCCGATGACAGCTGCAAACTTCAAAACCATCTGCTTCAGTGGCTTTATCCGGTCCAGCTGGGCCAGCACAATCTCTGTCAAAAAGAAGCAACACCTCTTTCTCTCTTGCCTGTTTCCCATGCTGAGGCTGGAGAGGCTGGAAAGTCTCAACACATGAAACGGGGTCGACTTTGGCCTCTTCTCCTCGGCACCGCACCTGCTGGGCAATTGCAACCCAGGGCAGGCGTCTTCAAAATGGCTCCGCACCTGTTGGAATCGCAGGCCACAAGGCCTGGGGAAGAGCGAGACGCTCCAACAAACACTCGCCCACCTGGGGTGAGGAGGGCAGGATCCAGCAGGTACATGCATCCATGATGCGCCCTACCGCAGCTGGAGTAGGCTTTTGCCCAACAGCGCACACAGAAAACAGAGAACCTTCCCCAGCGCAGAGGTGGACGCATGTCCTGGTTTCAGCTGGGATAGAGTTAACTGTCTTCCTAGTAGCTGGTACAGTGCTATGTTTTGAGTTCAGAGCGAAGAATGTTGATAACACTGATGTTTTCAGTTGTTGCTCAGTAGTGTTTAGACTAATGTCAAGGATTTTTCAGCTTCTCATGCCCAGCCAGTGAGAAAGCTGGAGGGGCACAAGAAGTTGGCACAGGACACAGCCAGGGCACCTGACCCAAACTGGCCAACGGTGTATTCCATACCATGTGACGTCCCATCCAGTACAGAAACGGGGAAGGGGGGGGGCAGGGATTCGCCGCTCGGGGGACTGGCTGGGTGTCGGTCGGCGGGTGGTGAGCAATTGCACTGCGTATCATTTGTACATTCCAATCCTTTCATTATTGCTGTTGTCATTTTATTAGTGTTATCATTATCATTATTAGTTTCTTCTTTTCTGTTCTATTAAACCGTTCTTATCTCAACCCACGGGTTTTGCTTCTTCTCCCGATTTTCTCCCCCATCCCACTGGGTGGGGGGGAGTGAGTGAGCGGCTGCGTGGTGTTTAGTTGCTGGCTGGGGTTAAACCACGACAACGCAGAACTCCCCACAGTGGCTCTCTTAACTTGGCCAGACAATACTATGCCTTTCGTTTGGTTTTCATTGTTTTGGGGGACAGGACGGGACGGGACAAAACAACTTAACAGCAGGAACGCTTTAGCATGACGTTTCTTCAAGGGTCATACAAATGGCTACGGCTAGAGAGGAGGGACAGTCGTTGACGGCTCCCCCATCCAGCTCCCCTGGCTATGGGGGGATTTCCGTGCCAATCCACAGAAAAAAACCAATGGATTTGGTTTGGATTAAGTGCCTCGAGAGCACCGTTAGCTGGGGAGCTTAAGAAGAAAATAGCGAGGGCAAAGCCGCGATCACAGCTGAGTCAGCGGCAAGTCAAAGACTTTTCCCAGCAAAGCATTTGTTTCTGTGAGAAAAGGGAGCCATCCTAGTGTTGCACCAATAGCCTTTTCTCTCCTACCTGCTGCTGGAAAGCAGCCAGCAGGCTCACAGCTGGTCCACGCCCAGGAGGGGAAAATGGCTGCCCGCAACCCCAGGCCTGTTTCTGGTTGCACTGGAGCCACCTTCCCAGCAGAGCCCCCAAGCTGAGAGGGTGACTCTGCAGCACACAAACGCCCAGCCTCCCTCTAGCCAATGCCCCGCCAAGGGGCCCCAGCACAGCCGCGAGCCGGCAGAGCGGCTCTCGGTCCCTCACCTTTCAAGGTGGTGGGCAGCACCGTGTTCTCCGGGTTCACGTCTGGTCTGATGATGCAGACCCTGCCATCATTCCCCGCGCTGGAGCTCGAGGTTGCTGCGAGGGGTGAAGCCTCAACTGCAGAAGCTGGGTGGAGCAAGAGAACACGAATAAGGCAATGTGCAAAGTAACTTGCGGCTTGCAAATGTTTCAAAATTCGCCTGAGAGGGGACAAGTCCCACTTGACGTGGCCCAGTGCAAGCGCAGGGACCTGCATGTGCTGAACGTGGTCATTAAGCACAGCAAAACAGTTCCCACTGCAAGCATTTCTTTGCATAGCCCTCCCAGGACAGACAGGTGTTCTGCCTTCAGACCAGCTTTCCCAAACAGCCCCTCAGTCAAAGCTTCTGGAGTGCCTAGGGGGCAACTGAATGCCCCGCGACAGAAAGCAGCAGCATTGCTGCCTTCGACAGGGCTACCTCCACAGCCAGGGAAATTGCCAGGGATCATGCAAAATGCAGCATCAGCCCTGGCTGTTCCCAAGGCCACAGCACTCCGGCTGGCATGGCGTGCTCGGTGGCATTGCCACCGTTTTCTTCCGTTACCAGTACCCTTGTGGGGATTTATGGTTTTGAATTCAAGTTTCCCAGGCCCGTCCCTCGCCTCAAGCTGGGGTTTGTTCTCAAGTGAGCTGGCGTTGGGCCAGGGTAAATTCCGTGCCCATTAGAACGCCTAAGAAACACTAGAAACACGTGTGCTCTGGAACCATTTCCCCTGTTGTTTTAGCCCCCCAGCCCCCGCCCCAAGAATTTAGGCCCCTCCAAGCCACCAGAACTCGCTAGCCCCTGCTTTGGCTGTCCCAACAGCAAGGCACGCAGGAGCCCACGCCTCCGCCAGACCACGTTCTGCACCGCTGCAAGATCTGACTCTGCCCAGACCCGCGGGGGAATGATGGGGCAAGACTGTGCTGCGGAGAATGCGCCACAGCAACTCGCTAGTCAGCAGCAAAGGTGCTTACTGATCAGGCTCTCCCAGTTGTCCTCTGCTTTTTCAGCCCGCCTCCGGGTGCGGAGCAAGAGCATGTCGTTGCAAAGAAGGCAGCCCAGCAGCTCCTTGCAGTAATACGGGATCCCCGAGCTTCTTTGGATCAGGAACCTGGACAGGAGCAGACGCGGCAGTGACCACCACAAGGGGAGTAAGGTGAAACACGGTTCAGGTGGGCGGCGAGTCACTTGGGCAATACAGGGTAGCCAGCATCTTTGTCACAGCTGCACCTCGCCTTTGAATGGGACAGTCCTCTGCTGGCTTAGGCTTTTGGGCCCCCCTGAAGCTCCAGCCTTCGCTCAAGTCCATGGGAAAAGAATCGTGGACAACGGCCAAAGCGCAGAGCAGCGAGCCCTGCCTTTCCTCTCCTCAGGAGCCTAGATCCTCTCTGGCAGCAGGGCAGGCCTCTGCCCCAGGGCATCTCCCCCACAGCCCGGCCACCTAGACCAAGGCCTTTTCACAGCCCAGCCACGCCTGGGCTCAGGACTCTTCCTCCCTTCCTCTCTGTGCAGCCGCGAAGGGCTGACACCTCCCACGCTCTGTGTCTCGGCAGTGGCCCACTCTCAGCTCGCGCCTGCCAGGACAAGGCATAACAAGCAACCCAGCTCCTAGAGTACTCCCTAGAGTCGGTGATGCTTCTAGTGGCCCTGCGCTCCCTTTCCTGGGGGCTGATTCCCGTCCGTGGTCTGCATAGGTTCAAGCCCTCAGGAAGAGCTCCCCCGCCTCGAACTTACCTCGCTAGATCCCTGGAGATGCTGTCCACTCTAAGGTTCTGGCAGACTGTCTGCACCACAGCTGAAGGTTTCAGCTCATCCAGACGAAGATAGGTGATTTTCTGGGACGTTGTGTTGTCTGCTGCAGCTTTGCAAAAGCCCTCTGTTCTTGCGTAGCCCGGCGCTAAGCTCATGACCATGAAGTAGGAGACATTTCGGAGCACGGGTGACATGATACTCCAGGAGGCAGGGTCGATGAAATGGGCATTGTCGATGACGAATATGCCAAATTCTCCTCCAATGGTCTGAAAAAAAGCAGGATGTTCTGAGGGCAATCCAGTGGAATCCCAAGTATCTTGCAGGGGAGGAGATTGAGCCTCTGTCTCTTGAGAGGATGCTCGGAAGTCTCTCCCCAGCCACTTCCCTGCTCAGAAGCTTACTGACTCTTAATTTCTTTGAGATTTTAAGGTCACACCTAACACCACCTGACCTGCAGAAGGAGGCAGCTTGGGCAAGGGAATGCAGAAGCCATTGCTCCTTGTCCAGGGTACACTTGACAAGAGGAAAGTTATGGGGTGTGTTTGTGGGGCTGCGGGGGGGGGGGGGGGGGGGGCGTTCCTCAGGCCCTGAAGGGCGATGGCCCGGGCGTGTGGTCCTCCCACCCGCTCACACTGCTGTGGTGCAGAGCCCGCAGCCAGCAGGCTTGTTTTCCTTCTCTGACCCAGGAGGAAGAAAGGAAGGAGAAATGCTCACCTTCTCTAGCACTTTTGCCCAAGTCGAGTGCAACTCCTTTTTTCTTTCAATTCCACGCATCTCGCGAACCTTGTCCGAAACGGGAAACTGGCCAGAAAAGCAGAGTCAGGGAGGAGCATCGCTCTGGGGCTAGGCACACGAACCCACCAAGCAAGACCGCAGAGCAAACTGCCTCTGCTGGCCTCAGCACCTTACCTCTCCCCAGCACAGGTGCAAGGAGCCACAGTGGGGACTTCACCTGGAGCCTAAAGCAGAGGCCCTCTGCTGAGGGTCGCTGGCAGAGCTGGGGCTTGGGGGTGGGCTGAAGAGCTGGTTCTCTGGCTGTAGGACACTTGGGCTGGCTGGAGCAGACCACTCGCCCAGCACCAGCCTCTCTCCAGTGCCACTTCCAAGGTGCTGAACAAGGCACCGGGCACCACCAGACGCAGCGTGGGACATGAACTCACCCCAGAAAGGGAGCCCCCCAGGGCCCAGGAATGGGAAACCTGTGCTATGACCCCCACGATTCCCAACCCTGAGCTAAGGCACTCCCAGCAGCGCGCCCACACAACATCAGACCCAGAAAAGCTCACGAGAAGGCCTTCTCCAGGGGGCCAGAGAGGCCTCTTGCTCTCACCTCGACAAGGAAAATGTCATTGAGGAGGCAAAAGCTGCTCTCTTCAATTGTCCCGCGGAGCACTGTCTGCAGCGTGCGCTGCCTGGCACCGCAGTGTTCACAGTCCTGGAGGCCCAGGGCCCTGGCCATCAGCGTACGGATGGCACAGAAGGACTGCCTCACGTTGACCTCTAGCAGTTCCATGGCAACTACCCTGCCGTGCAAAAGCAAAGGGGACTGAGATCCCCAACAGCCCAAGCCTTCTAAGACAAAAGGGGTGCAGATGCCCTTGCGGGGGGGGGCTCGTCAGCCACTCGTCTCAAAGTGCTTCCCAGAGGAGGCCAAGCTTTTCGCTCCTCATACGAGAAAGGGCACAGAGGGGCAGTTGCTGCCAAGCCACCGGGAGAGCCGGGTCCAGACTCTTGCGTCTCCCCAGCGCCGGCCCAGGTCTCGCTACGTCCCCCTGCAGAGGAACTCATGGGGCTAAGGGGCAAGGATGGAGCAAGTGGCGGGTTTGCCTTTGGGCTCCAGACCTTAGCAGCCTGCTTCCCAGACCACAGGAAGGCTTTTCTGCCCCAGTGCTCCTTCTGGGAAACAGGCAGAGGGCAAGCAGGGCTTCCGAGACAGGCCACCCTGCTGTCTGTTGGGTCTGGAGGCAGATGAAAAGCATTGGGCTTGGGCTCTTTCTTTCTATCTGTGCCTGGCCCAGAAGTGAAGGAGGAAAGGGCATGGCTCAAGAAGCCACCTCCAACTCCCCAGAGATGTAGAGGCGGGAGCAGAGCATGCAGGTGCTCCTAGGGAGGCTTTCTCGAGAGGCTGCAGTCCAAGGGCCAGGCGCACCGGCAGAGGGGACGGAATGTTCTATGCCTGCCAGGTGATGGGCAGGGGCAGCGTCCCAAAGCTAGAGGTCAAAAACCTGTACCTGTGGCCAGCAGCCTGGCCTAAATAGGCCAGTTCGGTAAGTAAGTGGCTCTTTCCGGAGCCCATCGTGCCCTCAAATGCCAGGATGTGCCTTTGTCCTAAGTCCTCATAGGCTTTCAAGCAGCTGCCAAAGAGGTCAATCTCCTTCTCCCGACCTGTGAAGACAAACAAGAAAACCAGCTGCTGGGTGTGCTGAAAAGCAGAGAGATGTCACTTTGGCTGGCACCCTCCACCGCAGTTCCCTGTCCCGCCACCACTTCCACCAGCCTGCCTACAGCCAGGCCTCCTTCCTGCCCTCTCATCCCAGCTTTTTTACCTCTGCCTTCCTCAGAGCGGGAGGGGGCCCGCCTGCCCCACAGCGCAGCTCCTATGCCTTCTTCCCCGTCCCACCACCCTCTGCCCTCCCACAGGCACAGAGGTTCAGCTGGCCCCATGCAACTCCCCGCAGTGATCCAGCACAAGACTGGAAGAGATGATGCGAGTCGCTGCAGCATCTCCTTGCTGTAGCATGAGCCACAGGGCACTTCCTGGTAGCCGAGGCAGCATCTTCAGTGTCTTTTGGCTGGGCTAGAGTGAATTTTCTTCAGTGATAGCTCCTACGGTGCTCTGGTTTGGATTTGTGACCAGACACGGCTGTTGCTAACACAACGCTGTTTCGGTTATTGCTGAAGAGTGCTTGCACAGCGTCAAGGCCTTTACCATTTCTGACGCCGCCCCGCCAGCGAGCAGGCTGGGGGCGCACAAGAAGCTGGGAGGGGGCACAGCCACGACAGCTGACCCCAACTGCCCAAAGGCCTATTCCATACCATATGATGCGGTGCTTGGCAAGAAGAGCTGGGGGAAAGAGGGAGGAAGGGGGGACGTTTGGAGTTAAGGCGTTTGTCTTCCCAAGTCACCGTTACGCATGATGCAGCCCCGCTTTCCTGGAAATGGCTAGACACCTGCCTGCCGATGGGAAGCAGGGAACGAATGCCTGATTCGGCCTTGCATGCTTGCACAGCTTTTGCTTTACCTATTAAGCTGTGTGTGTCTCAGCCCAGCACTGTTCTCACTTTTACCCTTCCGATTCTCTTCCCCATCCCACTGGGGGGAGCGAGTGGCTCTGTGGGGCTGAGCTGCCTCCCGGGGTTAACCTGTAACAGGGCCCAAAACCTCCAGCAAGACACCGAGTGATTAAAGGCACCCCGTGTGTCCTGACGTTTCCATGTCTACGCCCAGATGATGCCAAGAAAGGATCTCTGAGGAGTACAAGGGGGAGAACCCACCACCGGAACTCTCCGTCAGTCTGGCAGAAGGCAATCTCTTTCCTGATCCCAAAGACATAGCCCCCAGGTGTGAGCAGCTCCGTAGCTGAAAGGTACCTTCGTACCAGGTCTGGAGCACGGCAAGGCAGCACCAGGCGCCTCACCCTGCTTTCCACCCCAAAGAGATCAACCAAGTAGGGGCCAAGAGAGGCCGCACTTCCTTAGGGCCGCTGCAGGCAACACCATCCCCGGCAAAAGCTTCTCCCTTCCCAGCATGGCACTAAAAGTTACCGAGGGGAAGAAACTGGGCTTCAGAAGAGCAAGGCATTCTCCACCTACCCAGTAAGGGGGCGTACTCTGACCTCTTCTTGGCAAGACCCATGCCAAATATGCTAGAAGCAGGGGAAAAGAAAACACAGGTCAATTAGCTGGTGAGAAGCCAGGGGACACAGAGAAGCAGCCTGGCGTAGAGGGGCAGGATGTGCTCCTCGTGCACCTGCTTTTCTTCCGAGCAGCATGTTTTCCCCTGTATGCACCCCCACCCATAGTTCAAGCTGCACGCTAGGACAGCTTCAAGCATAAAGAAGCCCAACGGCCATGGCAGGACAGGAGAACGTATCAAGAGTCCACCACCAGAGGCCAAACCAAGAGACATCGGAGACATGTGAAAGGAGCCAGGGCGTGCTGTTGGCTAGCACACGCTGGCAAAGAGAAACAAGTGTCTTGCAAAGGAGGACTTGTGTCACTCAACGGGTTGGGATGCCAAGCACCTTAGCACCTTTGGCTCAAGTCCTCCTGTAGTTTCCAAGAGATGGCAATGTTAACATTCAAACCGTCATCCAAAGAGAAGGTCAAATCCTGGCCCAGAGGAAGAGCTGACATTTCAGCAGGAAGACATGAGGAAGAGTGTCCCCATGGTCCACATTTCCCCATGGGAAACAGGCTGGCCCAAAGCTTCCTGCTCGGAAGCAGCCGGGACAAAAACCTCCTTGGGTCAGCGTTACCAGGGCACGTGGTGGAGCAAGCACAGTTGAAAGCCATTTGGACAGAGCCTGCAAGGCCAGGTTGTGTCTGCCAAGACAGGCAAACCTTCCCCATCCCTGTGGCTTCGCTCCTGCTCTCTTAGCAGCAGGAGACAGCAGGGGAGAGAGGCAAAAAGCCTCCCGCGCCAGGGCTTCTCACCGTCTCAGCCACAGGCAAGGGAGACCAGCTTGGTCTCTCTCTGCCTAATTCCTCTTTGCTGGCCAAGGCTGCACCCTTGATGCCACAATCCCCTCATCCAGCCCTCTCAGAGGTCACTCACCTCTTCTTGGTGATCCCCACATATTGATAGACAGTGCCAGGACGACTGAGGCCTTTCATCTTTCTCTCCGGCAGCTCCTTGAAGTAGTAAGGGGGCAGCCGAGAGGAGGCGTAGGTCACTGCATCACAGGACACCAGCCCAGGGTAGTGCACCATCATCCGGGCTGCCAAATTCACCTTGTGGCCAAGGACTGCCAGAGAGAGAGAGAGCGCGCGTGCGTTGACATCTCCGTGCGACCTGCCCCGTGGCGCCCTTCCAGGCCAATGGCTGCCTCACCTCCAGCACAGGCCAACCCCACAGCGGGATCAGCAGAACCCAGGGGAACAAACGGCCACAGAGCCCATTCTCCTGCCACGGGCCAGGACCCGCACTGCCTGGGCCGCTCCTGACCGGCTGCTGGGAAAGCCCTCTCCCAGCCCGCCTTCCTCTTCCAGAGTGCTATGCTTAAGCAGGCCCACGCCAGCCTCCCGCGCCTCAGACGCACGCCTCCTACCTGTGTATTCATGCCTCAGAGGGTGGCCGGTGACTCCGCAGAACACCGTCCCACTGGTAACTGCAACAGACACCGCCCTGGCACACAGGGAAACAGCGCAGCTTCAGCAGCGCCCCAGGCGCAGTCCTGCCCGCCCAGATTCATCCCTTCCCGCACCTCCCCTCGGCGCTAGCCTGGGTCACCCGCCATCCTGTCCGGCCAGCGTGGGTCTTGGGGACGTGGAGAGCTCAGGGGCGCAACATACCCACGTTGCAAGGGACAAAGGACAGGGGTAGAGCGCACGTGGGATGTTTTGGACGCTTCCCCTGAGGCCACATTCCCTGAGCTGCAACCTGCAGAAGGCCACAGCCCTCTCGTGAGCAAAGAGGGAGGGAAGAAGGCACCCATGATGTCACTGCCTGCGATGGCAGCAACCTGAGATCAGGTGGCTGGACCCCATCCCGTTCGTGGGCCAGTCGCCCAGAAGGGCCTGCCTCTGGCACCAAGGAGCCTCTCGCCCTTGCAAGGGCTCGTTCCAGCACGGTGGCTAGCAGGGTGTGCTTGGAGGGACTCCGCCTGGCTGCCGAGGGCTAAGCCCGGGGCTCGCCTGCCACCTCTCAGGGCACTGGCCTCCTTCCTCCCAGGGACGAGGCAGAGCAAGCTAGAAGACGCGTCTCTTTCTGGGAAGCCCCCTTGCACCATCCCAGGCAGCATGCACCCCCACCACACGCTCACTTTGTTTCCATGAGCATGGTGGAGCAGGAATTGAAGATCTGAATAGCACTCTGCAAGGCATGAATGCTCTCGTAGGGCAGCTTTTCTCCGCCGAGGCCAAACACACAGAGGAACGTGCAGCCCTGCCAAGGACAGATGCAGCACATCTTGCTACAGTGCCTAAGAGGGAGCCTCTCCCTCTTGCTCACCGCCCACCCTCTCAGGGTGGGGGGAAGCGATTGCTCCCACACACTCACTTTATCAAACAGGACGATTTTGTTGATTTCGCCTTTGTGAGGACAGAGGATTTCCAGCATCATCCTGCTGGCATCGTGGACGACGGTGTGGACGGCCGCTGCGTTGATACCTGCAGTCAACTGCAGTTGGACGAAGAGGCTGGTGACTGGCCGTAGCTCAGAGAAGAGGTCCAGCGGCACTCTGTCATCAAGCTGGAAGACAAGAGCACGATGGCTTCACCAGCCTGCTCTCCCGGGGGCTTACTCCCCATACCAGATACCGAGGGAGAGCAGGCATACTGGCAATAGCAGGTACTACCCGAGGAAGGGCTAAATCCTCCTCTCGGTGCAAATGGCGGGCAGGCTGCCCAGCCTGTGGCAGGCGGATACCGAATCGTTAACGCAAATGACAAAGGAGAGAAAGTCGCTCCGGTAACACCCCATCCTGGGACAGGTATGGACATGAGGGGCGACCCGCAGGGATGCTCTGGGGACTTCCTTTATCCCACTGTCACTGTCAACCTCCCCTTTATCCCACTGTCACGACCGCAGCACATCCAGAACCGTACCCACAGAAAAGACAGACAGACAGAAGTCTGCCTCCCACCACCCGTATCTCTCTGAGAACAACACACGCAATGGTGCAGCACCAGTGCCCCCTGGCTCAGTTTCCCCGCGTTGTCGTCTCAGGGTGCGTTTTCTTCTGTTTGTCTGTTCTCGTGAGAACTCCATCTCTGCAATGCACCACTTCTTCTGCCCTCCAAAAATGCAGCCCCCAGCAGTGGTGGCCTGGACGTACCTTCCTGAGAGCAGCTTCTGATATGTACTTGCTAAGCATGTCGTGCGCATTAGGGCCGCTGGGCAGGGGAAGAGCGGGCCTCATGGCACCTGAGGAGAGAAAAAGCAGGTGGTTGCTGGGAGGATGGGACTACGAGGTGTCGGAAAGCAGGGGCTGGCACTGGAAATGGGGGAGAAAGAGTCTTCTGCGTTTGCTCATGTTGCCACCTCCAGATGCTCACGGCAGTGCTGTCCCCTGGAGGGAGAAGGCAGCAGCAGCCACTGCCCCAGCTGATGCACAGGAGGGCCAAAAGCATGAGTGCTAACCGAAAGGAGGAAGAGGGCGGGGGTGGTTCCTCTCTGGCCCCTGAAGCAGCCAGGCCCCACCTTTCCAGGCAATCCGCGAACTAGGTGAAGTTGGCACTCACCTTCCCCTTCCAAGCGGCGGCTCCTTGGGTGTTGCACAAGCTCGCGTAAAGCGTCTTGGCATTCTGACCAAGACATCCGATCCATGCCTGTAACCTGAAGACACACGGCGTGAAGGCACTGCCACTGGCCTCCCCAGGAGTCCCAGGGGACAAAGCCCGCCCTCCACCGTCACTGCCCAGAAAAGGGGAGAACAAGCCCACCTGGCTGGATGGGACAGCAGTGCTTCCTCAGAAGCACCGGAGCTGGGCAGGCATCATCCAAGCATCCCCCAGCTGTCAACCACAGCGCCATGACCCACAGAGGACATTGCTGGTGGGGCCAAAACCCTCCCAGTGCCTCCCGATCCCTCAAACCAAGCAAGCCCAGCCCACCGTTACCCCTGAGATGGAAGGACAAGAGCTTCAGCTGCCTACCCACTTCCACAGCCCCAACTCTCTCCACATCCAGCTCCTCAGCCTTCTGACACCTCCCTCCTTCATGTCCAGGTCTGGGTCCTCAAAATGGCTCTACAGGCCATCCCATCCACCTACCTTCACAGCTCTTTTGCCTGCAAGGCGCCTGGTCCTGAGCCGGTGCTGCTCACAGAGCTCCCAGGAGGTGGCCGAGAGGATTACTTCACCTGCATTCGCAAGCTCTTCGGCCTCACGAACTTCATCCAGGGCCTGGCCACAGATCAAGAAGTACTGCCGCCTCCTGTCTCCGACTAGCAGGAAGTCCATGGGCCCTGCAGAGATCCCTGGTGAGAGAGAGAGGGAGAAGCAGCACTGACACAGGGAAGATTTGGAGCTCTACAGCCCCCAGCATCTCAGCTGTTCAGAACCTAATCTGAAGCCCAGTGGGGAGGGCATTATGGAAGGGGAGGGCATCCTCCATCCTCCTCAGGGGCATACTGACACAGGTCCCTGAAACGGGTGTCTAGAAAGAGGCAGTGTGTTGAGAGTGCCGGCTGTCTTAGCCAGCTGCCTGCCCAGAAGCCCAGCAGCCTGCCCAGAAGCCCAGCAAACCAGGCGGGCTTGGTCACTGCCTGCTCCACCAACATGCAGGCAGGTTGTAGCTGTCTGCTTGAGAACACACGACAGCCTGCCAAAGCCCTTCCCAGAGCCATGTGCAAAGCAGCTCCCCTTTGCTCTTTGTGAGAGGCAGGGGAGAATCCAGCAGGGCAAAGGATGCAGAGCTGCCCCCACCTGAAAAAATGGAAAGATAACTACCTCCCACAGACATCTGTGCTAAATCAGACATTCAAGGACCCTCATACTTGATCTGACGCCCGCTTTGCCTTTAAGCTTCCTCTGCAGCTGCAAACGCACGCAAACCCAGCAGGCCTGGTCTCCCATCCCCGCCCAGACTACGGCTGGCCCCTTAAATGCTCGCAGGAGATGCTTTCCTTTGGCACTAGCCCCAGTACGGATCCCCCCATTCCCTGCCAGCGAGAAGCACCCCGTGCCACAGCGCCCGTACCTATCTTCAGTCGGACCTTCTGACCCACGTGCGTGTCACGATTCCCATACTTCCTCTGGATCTGCCGGCTACATTGCAGCACCAGGCTGATGGTCTTAGCCAGCTCCTGGGATGGTGCTCTCCACAGCACCAGCACAGCATCCCCTGGGGAAAGTGAGGGAAAGGTAAAGGCTCTGCTGAGACCTGACTCTCCCCGACCTACACTCAGCAGCAGGGACAGCAGAAACCGGCCGACGTGCTGAGGAAGATGGGCCCGTGGGAGGGCATCGTCCTGGAGGGCCAAACCCTGGGCACCGGCACACCGCTCCTCTCCCGGGCCAGCCACGGCGGCCGACAGCCGGCAGCGGTGGCACCCCCTGCCCCGAGCGCTCCTCTGCAGCTGCAGCACACCAGGGCCGCCTCCTCCCCTCGCAGCCTGGCAGCCCGAGCTCCGCCACCACCAGGGCCTCCCTGCCCCTCACCACCCCCCCGACACACACCTTTGGCTGTGCTTTCTAGGGGGTCTCCTCCTCTCAGTGCTTCCTTGCCCCCACCCCCAGCCCAGGGTCCTACCAGCAGGGGCAGAATGAGGGAGGCCACAGCCCTTGCCAAAGCCAAACCGGAGGCAGGCAGGCCCAGGGAGAAAGAGAAGCCTGGAGAAAGGGCACTGCACGGGGGGGGCGTGAGTGGCCAGGAAGCTGGCTCAAGGTGCTGCACAGAGCCTCTTGAGAAGGAGAGCACAGCAAACGGCCGCCACAGCGCTTAAATGCCGCAGGTCAGCACACGTGGGCATCCTCGTCCTGCGTACATACCAGCAAACTTAAAGATGTCTCCTCCAAAAATCAGCATCTCTGCGGACAGAGAGAAGGAAAGGAAGAGTCACGTGGGCACCTTCTTCCAGAAGCCACAGAGCAAGCCCCTCTACCCCGAGAGGAGCACCCAGGTGAGGGTGCACCGTGGGGCACAGCTCAGGAAAGCACCGCTCTGGCCTGCCTCCCAGGCTCACAGGGGCCACAGCCCTGGTACGTGCACAGCAGGCAGGGAGGCAGGGCTGCGAGCTGCCACCAGATCTCAGAAAGGTGGAGGCTGGAAGGGACCTCTGGGGTCCATCTGGTCCAACCCTGCTGCTCAAGCAGGGCTGCACAGAGCCAGCTGCCCAGGACGGTGGCTAGATCATTTTTTCAGAGCTCTAACGAGGGAGACTCCACAAGCTGCCTGGGCAACCTGTGCCAGCGCTCAGTCACCCTCACACTCTAAAAGTCTTTCCTGACGTACAGAGGGAACGGCCTGTGTTTCAGTGCATGCCTGGGGCGTGGCCTCTGCTCCTCACACTGGGCAGCACTGGAAAGAGCCTGGCTCTGTCCTCATTGCACCCTCCCTTCAGGTTTTAGACACATTACTAAGATCACCCCCCAAGCCTTCTCTTCTCTAGGCTAAACAGTCCCAGCTCTCTCAGCCTTTCCTCGTAGGAGAGATGCTCCAGACCCTTCATCATCTTTGAGGACTCTCTTGCTTTGCTCTACAGGTGCTGCCAAAGAGGTGGCCACAATGTGCTCACGGTCAGCTTAGAAGGGTCAAGATGTCCCCCGTGAAAAGGGGCTCGTGAGGGTGTCACAGACACACACACACACACACACACACAGACACACACACGTATATCAGCGCCAGCATCCTCAGGTCACTCGCGTGCTGGCGCTTGCTGGATGCCCCCAGCCTGCTCTGGGCACTAATGCATCACCGAGCCGGGTGTTCATGCCAGAAGCACAGAGGAAGCTGCTGAGAAAGCGGGTGCCTCCTCGGCCACAGTGGGGAGCAGAAAGGACCTGTGCCGGTCTTGATTCACCAGGACACCCTGGCTGTTCCTGCAGGCCACAGAAAGCCCCAGCCCTTGCAAGGAGGCAGGACCAGGCTGCCCAGCATGTCCACCTCCACCCTCCATGAGCAGCCTCACGGCCCGCTGCCAGACAGTCCCGCGGCACGGCTCTTACCCTCCAAAATGTCACACAGGTAGTCATTGAGGGTTTGCGCCAGCTCATCAGTGCCTCTGTCTGGGCCGCTCCTCTGGATGAATTTCTCTGACAAAGCAGTGAAACCTGTAACAGGGACACCCAGAAGTCAGGAAATGCCCACGTGGGCCAAAGGACCCGGCAGCCAGTTCCATGCTGCCCGGCCCGAGAACCTGTAGGTCACACCTTCCCACGCGCTGGCTCAGTGCTGGCGGGTGGCAGCGGTTGACTGCCCAACATAACCCGTCCCCCTCTCTTTGGGCATCCCAGCAGAAGACCTCAGCAGTGACAAGACGGCCACTCTGTCTGAGGAGCCGGGGCAGGGCTCCAAAGGGCCTAGTGTGGCCCAAAAAGGCTCCTGTCCGTGGTTGCTCCTCCCTGCTCCCCCCACCTGAAATATCCACAAAGAGCAGCACTCCGTGGACAGTCTGAATGGGATTGTCACTCCTGAGACAGTCCTCAACAATGAGACTGGGGAGGAAAGCTGCTGCTTTCTCCAGCTGTGAGTGGTAATGGTTCCTCTCCCAGGCAGAAGCCATCATCAGCGCCCTGTGGCACACGGGGTACCTCAGGAGAAGATGGCCGTGCCCAGCTGGGAGGACGAGGACCTCACCACACAGTGCGACTTGCACACTGAGCCCAGGGCCTCTGTGCGCGACAACTGGCCCTCCGCCCTCACGGCGGTGGTCACAATCACCCGGCAGTGACCTCCTCCGTAGGTCATCACTTACTTACCCATCCTCTGTCCTCAAGCAACACAATCAGCTAGCAGCGACATCCTCTGTATGTCATCGCCTGCTGAGCAGCTGCCGCCGTGGCCCAGTCTCCCTCCTTGACGCTGAGCCGCTGACTCGGAGGCAGCCAGCGCCACCCCACTTCTTGGAGGACAGTGCCGAAGGGAGGCTTGCGCAGCGACCCGTTGCTGAATTTGCAGCGACCTAACTAAGGCCTTGCACCCTAAGAATGGGTCTTTGGAGGCTCCAAATGAGGCTTCGTACCCTAAAGGAGGAGTTTGGCCCCTAAAATGAGGCTTCGGGCCCTCCGGATGAGCATTTGGACCCTCCAAATTGCAGACTGGATCCCAAAAAGGAGGCTTTGGAAGCTACAAAATGAGGCTTGGGGCTCTAAAAGTGGGGGTTGTACTGTAAAAGGGGGGGGTGGACCTTAAAAATGGGTATTTGGACCCTTGAAATGTGGCTTCAGGACCCTAAAGATAAAGGGCTGGATTGTAAAAATGATTCTTTGGACCTTGAAAATGAGGCATTGGGCCCTGAAAATCAGGTTCGGACCCTCAAAATTTGAGTTTAGAGGCAAGGTTGTGGATCCCGAAATGAGGCTCTGGAGCTTCTAAATAAAGCTTTGGACCACCAAAATGAGGATTTCTTAACAAAAATAAGAGTTGGGACCCTAAAATGAGTATTTGGACACTCAAAATGAGGCTTTGGGACTGAAAAATGTGTATTCGGGCCTTATAAACGAAGCTTTGAACTCTACAAAGTGGCTGTCAGTCCTAAAAATGAAGGTTTGAAACCTAAAAATGAGGCATACTACCCTAAAAGAGAGATTAAAACCCTAAAAATGAGTCCCTGGGCCCAAAAAGCGAGGCTTTGAACCATAAGAAGGAGGTTTTCAACCCTGGAATCGAAGTTTTGGACTCTAAAACTGAGGCTTTGGGCCCTAAAAGAGGGGTTTGGAGCCTAAACATGAGGGCTTGGAAACTCAGGATGCAGCTTGGACCCTCAAAGCAACCGGCTGGATCCTAAAAGTAATGCTGCTCTATAAAAATGAGATACCTGCTCCTGTGCATGTGGCACCCCTGGTCCTGGTCCTGGCCCTGCTCCCTCCCTTGCCCCAGCTGCCCCTGGCCCACCTCTCACCTGTTTCTCCTGAGGCCGCTCAGCCTCTGCCCTCTCCGGCAGAGGAATTTGGCCACAGGTGACATCACAAGCATCTGCACAAGCCAGGTTCCTGGGCCTGCCCTGTCGGCAGTGACATAAACACCACCACAAGATCCTAAAAATGAAACTGTGGCTTCTTAAAAAAAGGCCATGGGTAATGAAAGACAGGTTTGGACCCTCCAAAGGAGGATTTCAGCCCTCAAAAGCAGGCTTTGTCACTGCAAAGAATGGGGGAGATGCTACAAATACGCTTTGGACCCTGACAACAAGGTGAACCTATTGGTTCCTCTGTGGCCCCCCGAAATGAAGCTTTGATGCCAAATACAGGGCTTTGAGCACTACATTTGAGGCTCAGAGCTGTGAAAGACGGGTTTGGACTCTCTGAATGAGGGTCAAGGCCTTAAGAATGGGACTTTGGTCCCTAGAAATGGTGCTTTAGAAATGAAAATGAGGCTTTGAACCCTGAAATTAGGTTTGGGGCCCTCCAAGGATGCTTTGGTACCAAAACCTAAGGCTTTGCACCCTAAAAATGGGTCTTTGGATGCTCAAAATGAGGCTTTGGGCCCTTAAAATTGCAGACCAAATCCTAAAAATGAGCCTATGGTCCATGAAAAGGAGGATTTCGTCCCTAAAAAAGAGGCTTTGGAAGCTAAAAATGAGGCTTTGGGCCTGAAATGAAGCCTTTGGACTCTCCAAACAGGGCTTGGCACCTTCATAATCAGACTTGAAGAAATCGTTACTCACAGCATTTAGTCCTCATCACGACCATCACTCTTCTGAGCAACAGAGGGGAAAGCTCTGGATGACAAAGGATATCAGGATGCGCTCCAGAAAGAAAAGATCAGTGCAAGAAGATCCCCATCACCTAACTGCAAAGGAATAATTCTAGCTCAGTGAAATGGGGACCCAAAATGAAACACACGGAACAGCATCCATCATTGAAACTCTTTCAGTGTCAGTTTTAACTGCTGCAGATCTGCAGGCAGACAAACTTACTGTCACAGGGCCCCAAAAGGAGTACTAATTAGCAAACAGAAACTCTACCCATAGCCCATATCTATCTAGCCTTTAAAGGTAAAACAGCTCAGCCTACAGCTCTGAAGGTATAGACCAGTCCACACTTACATCCTGGGTCTACCTGCTCCACGATCTGTCTAGAAACTGAAATCACAATCACCTTTGAAAGAGGAGGGAACCTGGGGGGAAGGGGGTTGAAAGGAAGACATTGGTGGAAAAAAGGAAAAGCGTAGGCACGCAATTCAAAATGGAAGGAGCCAAGTTATCCCAAAGACCAGCTCAGGCCGACTCGCTTTTGCTGGCAAAAAGCTGTGCAGCTTGGAGGAAAAAAAGCAGACTTTGGTGCTGGGATGCACACAGAGTTCAGATCTGAAACAGCAGAAAAACCTTGTCAGGGCTCCTTTCCACCGTCCTCCTACCTGGGTGCATGCTGCAACCTCCTTGTTTCCCTGAAGTCCTCCCAGACTAACAGGGACGTGGCATCTGTCCAGTCCACGTGCCACGACGAAGAAGCAGTTCTGATCGTGGAGCGGGTAGCAGATAACTGCATCTGCAGAAGCAAAGGGGCAGCCACGCCTCAGCTTCCGAGATGCCCAAAGCTGCCCCAGGAGCCCTCGGTGCCCCAGCATTTGCTTGGCCCTGAAGCCCCAGGCACAGAAGGGAAGGACAGTGGTCAGCCCCTGTGGGGAGAGGGACGGGGCTCCGTCCTTCCTTCTGGCCGCAGGAGGATGCCCTGGGCCACGCCAGGACAGGGTGTCTCTCCTCCTCAGCCCCAGGGGAAGGCGAGGCCTGAGGAAGGCCCCGGGTGCTGGGCTCAGCACGGGCGGTGTGACCGGGGCCAGAGCCCTGTCTCCTGCCGGGTGCCGGCCTGGCCGAGGCCAGCGGCTCCCGTCACGCAGCTCCTCCCGCCCGGGGCTGTGGCTGGAGCCCAGACAGAGCCGCCTTTTGGGAAAGACTTGCCGATCCAGAGCGAATCCAGAGCAGATCCCCTCCTGTCCTCTCACGTCCCCTCCCTGAGGGGGCCCAGACCCCACGAGCAGACCGAGGGAGGGCAGACCTGCGCACACACCTTGCGCTGCTGAGAGAACAGCTCCAGGTGAAATGGCCCCTCTTGCAGGCCGTCTCTCCGCAGGCCCAGTGTCCCGGCTGGCTGAGGAGCAGCTGCCCTGGCGGGGGGCAGCTGGCGCAGGGCAGCTCTGTGAGGAGAGGCCCGGGCTGCCCCTGCCCGCCCGGCAACAGCTGCGCCATTGGCCACGGCTGAGCCAATCAGCGGAGCCGGTGTTGGCCTGTCAGTCACTGCCGACCTGGGGCGGGGCCGGAGGGGGCAGAGGCGGAGTGGCCTGAGGAGAAATGGGGGAGAGACGGGGTGGGGCAGCCGGGGCGAGGGGGGGACCAGGGCCAAGGCCAAGGCCAGGCCCAGGGCAGGGGCAGGGGCAGGGGCAGGTGGTCTCGCCGTGTGGACGGGCCCGGGGGAGACCTGGAGACCTCATCACCCGTGGGCCCTGCCGTGGCCCAGCTCACCAGCCCTGGGCCCGAGTGCTCAGCCCCAGGAACAACCCCAGCACCAGGGTCAGAGCAGCTCCTGCTGCTGCCCCGAGGGTCGCCAGCCCCGAGCCAGCGTGCAGGTATCTGAGCTGGGATGAGGTGGAAGTGGCGCGCGCAACAAACTTTACAACTCGGAGAGTGAGTTCTAAAGCAGGCGTGTTTCTTTCAGCGCTGGGTACACGGGGGATCGCTCCACCTATCGTGCACGCCGTAAAGCTCGTTAGTGAAGTTTAAAGACATGTGTGATATAAATATTCATCATATTTCCAGGAAACCTTATTCATTACATTTCCGAGAAATAATTAACGTATGCAAATGCCCTTCGCGCAGTCGCAGTTGTTGCCTTGGGTGGTCGTCGGGTGTTCTTCGGGGGTCTTATCATCCTCTTCCTTGCTTAAGCGTTCTTTACCCTTTTCAATATTTCCATATTAAACTTCTGTTTTTCCTTTGTTCTTCTTGTATCTTTCATGCCAAGTAATCTTTGACCTCCAAAAGTGCTGTTCTCATGCCAACAAACCACCCCTTATCTTCTTACTTGCATGCTTAGTTTCCCTCGTCCTTGAGTCCATATGTCTGTTTTCCTGCGTTCTCACAAATCTATCTACACATCCTTTAATTACTTTTGAGTTACAGGATGTCTTATCTCGTTAAAGGAAACCATACATTCTGCTTATACCTACTTATTGCTTACAAACTACAAAATATAATTGACATCTGGAATATCTCTCAACTACCATCTATCAGAAGAGACTGGAAAACAATTCATGGAGAGGAGGCGATGGAAGAAGGTACAGTGTATGTGGCACCTGGGATTAACTGGCACCCTCTGTTTCCTATCTGGGTCAGTACTGTACTTGCAGATGTGTTGTCCCACAAGCGGGGGTCGGTACCCGGTGTGCAGTAAGCCAATCTTACAGGCAGAGCCGAGAAATTTGTTTCTTTCATGTCTGCGCAGAGATGGGTGCTGGGGGGTAAATCCACAAAGCTGGCACACCACACCAAAGAAGAACAATGTATTTATTCTGTTACAGGATTAGTAAAAAAACACCTAAATTTACATTCATTGGTTAGTAGTCGCCATCTCATCTACTGTTGGCCAGTTATATTTAAATTAGCCTCACTTGCTATGTAAACTAGCACGCATCCTCCTTGCAAGTGGCGGGGGGGCAAGTTCTTCCAGCCTTGAATTGAGTCGGTGGTTGTGATCTCCCCCTGCTGCCTTTACTTTTCCCCTAGCTCATGGTTCTTTGGCGATCATCCCGTGCCTTCTGGAGCAGGATGTTTCCTTTTTGTCAGTGTTTAGTTCCTTCTTCAAGGGTACAGTCCTTAGCAAAGCATGCGTAATTTATACAAAATAATCAGGCTTGCATAGTGAAGCTATGGAGTAATTGTCCTCCTTAAAGGCCAATGTATCATGTTTAACCCTGAACTGAGCAGTATCACCATGGCTAGGCCGTAACTCAAACGCATGACCGCACATGGACTGAGCCCCAGTTGCGAGCAGAAATTGGTGTTACTAATCCTGAGTGACAGAGGGCTGTTGCTGCTCTCTCTTCCCTGGTGTGAGCCGAGTGCGTGACTGCCCTGCCTGCTCCTGCCTCGGTGCTTTGGGAACTGGGGTGAAAAGGAAAGAGAGACTGGTGTAGTTACGGGATCTCTTGAGGTGTGCTGGGTTTGCTTTGCTAATCACTTGTGTAACGTTTCCTGGGCTATTCGCTAGATATGTGCATAGAGAGGCAAATTAAGCCATGAACTGGCTTTCCAATTAAAGGTTTCCTCTTACAATAAAACATGCTTCCATTTTCTCATGGGTAACAGCCTGAAAGATAGAAGCTGAAGCAGCATGTGCCTCTTGTGCAAATAGGTGACAACAGATGGTTGTATTCAGTTGATCCTTAGTTCCTGTGTAGGAAAATTGGCCATTAATTTAATCTTTGTGTATAGGCAGGGCCTTGCTAATGTCACTAGGTAGGCGGCAAGTAGGTGGATGTCCGGTTTTCCGCATCTTTGTGACTGATCTTTGTTGCTTCTTTTGATGAGGAAAGTCTTGCTGTGTATTCCCAAGGAATGAAAGAATTTCAAAGAACTGATGAAGAAAGAGCTGCCAATCAAGATGGGAGTGTTAGGTTTCAAATTTTCTCAACTGTGTTCTACCCAAAAGCCTGGTCTTAAACAATCAAAATGAGCTGGACCACTGGGTATTTGTCATCCCTGTGCAATTCTGTATCGCTACGGACTTTACCAGCCATGGTGGTGGACTCCGGACCTGTCCTGTAGTGAGGTCAAAGAGGGTATTCAGAAAAAAAAAGGGTACTTTTCCAAAAGGCTTACAAGACAGAAGGCAACAGCTGCTGTAGACAGGTGGGAATACACAGGAACGGGCAGTCTCACTCAGAATGAGGAACAGTGATGTGGGTACAGCTGTAGTGTAACAGTTTTCATGGCCTTGAGCAGCACAGCAGGAGTTTTCAGGCAGCATGGCCAGGGTAGGGGTGTGTGAACAGCTCCTCCCAAGCGTGGAGATGGGCAGGGGAGAGGACAGTGCTGTTCGTGTTGGCGCGCAGCAGGGGACAGTTGGTGGAGGCTGCTCTCAGGACATATAATTAAGAGCTGTCATCTTGGTACTCAGTGGGAAATAACACGTTCCCAAAATAACAAGACATGACTTTCTGAAGTAGCCATTTTTCTAGGAGCTGCATCAGAGCTAAGGCAGATGAGAGAGTCTTGCCTGCTATTAGTCACTGAAGCTGATGACAAGTCACCCAGCAGTTTTGGCAAGGACAGAACAAGATCGATACGTATGTGGCTGTGTGCTAATTGCCTTCAGGTTTTGCAGGTTGTAGGTTTGGCAGGACCAATTGTGTCGTTAACGTGATGGTAACAGCAAAACCTGTAGGCATCTGTGTGGGGTATTTTGGATTTTATACGATTTGCAAGAGTACTTGAACAGTTTAATGTTATGCTGAGGTACGGTAGCTATAGTGCGATCAGAAGAAAGTGGAGGGAAGGAAGATGAGGATGGCAAAGATGCTCAAAAGCGTTAGAATCTTTGACAGCGGAAACGTGTCGTTAACAGTTTATATGAACAGTTTTCCTTCAATGTACTGTTCTTTTCCAAGATTTACAGAGGACGTTTTGCTATTCCCATATCAGAACTCAGTGATTTTCCATTAAAGCTCTCCACTGAGATATAAAAAAATAATAAAAAAAAAGACCAATGTGTCCTGGAAAGAAGAGTAATTACCCAGACTCGATAGTCTTACTCTTGTGGTTTTCCATTCTCCTTAAGCAGCAGGTGTGTGCTTTTTTGCTTGTGCTGGGGTATGATTAAAAAAAAAAAAAAAAAGAAAACCCCTTGAAACTTCCTCTGAAATTAGAGGTGGGTGCGACACATCACCTCCTCTGCCTTTTCCGCGATCCTGCATCATCTTAAAATTGTTTGTATCATTATTCTAAATACTTTGCTTTCACTAGAGCCAAGACGACCTAAGATTTTTGTTTTCTGGCCGGTCATCTCCTGTCAGGCAGAGATATCCATGTAGACATGCTTGGTCACAGAGGCCTTGCTGCAAAAGGACTAAAGGGTAGGTGCATGGTTAGTGATGGTTCTCCCTTATCAACAGTGAACGATGCTTTAGAGGGGTTTCAGATTGGTGGTAATTGCAGAATAATTGTATGATTATTACTGCGCTAGTCTGAGGGTATAAGAGAAGGAAAGATTTGGGAGGGAGCGGATACTTTTTATTAGCCATTAGATTTTTTCCAGCATGGTGTTTGTTGGTCACTGACAAGATGATCAAGGAGGTGGTGGCTGAGATTCTGTAGTGGAAATTCTTTTGTTCTGGAATTGAAGCCAAAATCGCCCTCTGACAGTCTTTGACTACTTAATCTGGAAGTATATGCTTTCTTTTCTCAAAGCTGAAGAGAATTGAGTTAGAGGGAGAGCCTGTGTGGAAGTCTGAATAGTTTGGGGTCAGAGGCCAGCTGGGCCCTCGAAGGTGGGGGCTGTTTCTGCCCCCGGCTTGGCACTCACAGCTGGGAAGAGGATTTCCTAAATCCTGCTGGAAGGAGCCAGATGTGGCCAGCCCTGGCACAGCCTCAGGGTCTGCTGCCAGCCTGCCTTGAAATCTGCTCTTCCCAGCAGGACGCTGCCCAGGAGGAACTTTGAGTGTTGCTGTTCTCCTTCAGGAGGCATGGTACGCACCAAGCACACCCAGAGTTGCGCCAGTGCCAGGAGAACACTTGGAGCACAGCTGGGGGTTTCCTGGGTAGCAGCTGCAGACTCCTCCTTGGTAGTGGCCTGAAACCAAGAAATGTAACTTAACAGCACTTTGATGATACTGTTAAGCAGGTATTCTTTATTAGCAGCGCTGGGCAGCGCTGGGGATTGGTCCACCACAAGTGCTCCAACGAAACGATGGTTTCAAACAAGTTATATGTACAAAGTTGTTACATAGCCACGTTATCTTCCTGGCAATCTTTTACATAAACCCGCCTAGTCTAAAAAAATGATGTCATCATGTTACAGTCTTTCATTTCGTGGACTTTGCTGCCATCTAGTGTCCCCTTTAAAAATCGCAGCCTCTCTGGTGGTCCTTGACTTCATCTAGTGGTCGTATCATCTTCTTCATCATTTGTCCTTTAGTTGAAGTTTTCTTGTTGGCAGCTCCCAATGCATGCATTAGTCATTATTGCTTACATGAAGGTTTTACTTCTCTTTGTTCTGCTTATGGTTGACTTATCTGTTTGCACATCTGTGGGTTTTGGTTCCCCATATCATGAGAACATAATTATTCATTGTATAACTTCTACACAGTTTTTTGATCAATTACAAAACCTAATTACTTTTTTCATTAAAGTATAATCTAAACAATCTACTTTTAGATTAACTAAAACAACACTTCCCTGTCAGTTGCCTGAAACCAGGTTTCTTCATGCAGGCATTCTTGTGTACGCACTTAAAATCTGGCAGGTGAGCATGTTGAAGCTACAGCGTGCCGTTTGGTGACTGCAGGTAACAGTGAGTTCATAGGAGACCCTAAATTCAGACGGTGTGGGCTGCTCTTTTCCTGCCTTCTTTCACCGAGCGTGAAAGCGGTCACTTCCGAGTGGCTACTGCCCTTGGACAGGCTGAGCATCGGCCTGAGAGAGTAACGGGAGCTGTAAAAAGTGCTCCTGTTTCACTGCCGTGTGTGGATTTCGTGCTTCAGGGGGAAAAGAGGCTGGCTTTACTGATGGTATTTTGAAACTTTGTTTAAAGCGTTCAACTGAGAAGCTCTAGAGCCTTTGTAGTGGTTTAACCCCAGCAGGCAGCTAAGCCCCGCACGGCCGCTCGCTCGCTGCCCCGCAGTGGGAGGAGGGAGAGAATCGGAAGGGTGAATCAACTCGCAGGTTGGGATAAAGGCGGTTTAATCAGTCAAGCAAAAGCTGTGCATGCAAGCAAAGCAAAATCAGGACTTCATTCACTGCTTCTCGTTGTCTGGCAGGTGTTTTATTTGCAGGAAAGCAGGGCTCCATCACACCTAACAGTTACTTGGGCATGTCCCCCCTTCCTTCTTCTTCCCCCAGTTATATTGCTGAGCGTGACATCCTATGGTCTGGAATATCCCTTGGGTCAGTTGGGGTCAGCTGTCCCAGCCTCGTGCCCCCCCAGGTTCTTGTGCCCCCCCAGCCAACTCCCTGGTGGGGTGGTGTGAGGAGCAGAAAAGGCCTTGACGCTGTGTAAGCGCTGCTTTCAGCACAAATCCAAAACGTAGCCCTGTGCAAGCTACTGTGGGGAAAATTAACTCTCTCCCAGTCAAAACCAGCATAGCCATGAAGCTCTGTACTCAAAGTATGTACTTACTTCTTGGGCTGTCTGCTGTTAGCAGTGTGCCTTTCGCTGGCCTGGCAATCTGGCGCTCGAGTGTGAATGTGGAAAGAGTCTTTGGAAACTCTCACTGGCAGTAGTTGTTTGTTGTGCTCTTGGGATTTTTTCTTTCACAAGGTTCCCCTTGCGCTGCCACTCCTCTTTCAGATGTGTTTGTGACAAACCTGTCCTGTTGTTTTGAAACAAGAGCGTGCCTCTGCTGCAGGCAGAGGGGCTGAGCAGGACTTTTAGGATAACTGCTGTTCTCAGTTTCTAGAAGGCACTGTAGTGGCAAGCCTGAGAAACAAGAGTGAAGGGAGAGTGTTTTAGTTTGTGGTACTGCTGGCATGCAAGGCAGAGAAAGGAAAGCAGCCTTTGGGTGTGCAGGGGACAATGAATAGGAGGGTTGTGGGAGGTACCAGTTGTGTGGTAAGCCTCAAATGGGAAGTTTGAGTTAGCAGCCAGCAAAGTAACTAAAGCACAGGGTGCTGAGCAGTCTGGTCAGCTGGGGAAGATGTAAAACAAGTGAAGAGGATGGTCCTTTAGAAGTGAAACAGAGACTTTCCCTGAGGGTATTGCCCTGGAGGAATCTGCTTGTGTCTGCTAGTCAGGCACACAGAGATGATGGGCAAGTGCTTTTGTGAGTGGGCAAAACCTTGACCAGCTCACTCGAGGAGCTCTGGAGCTTTTAGTTTGAGAGGGGACTTGGAATCCCGGAGGCTGCGATCTGATCTGTAACAATTCCAGAAGTTTGAGCTGCTCTGAAAAAGGAGCTGGAGCTGCTTAGGTTTAAGGGTTGTATTTTTAAGCAGGTGCTTATAGATTGGGTGCTGCTGAAGGAGTGTTCTGTAGGGCTCAAACTTGGTCTGAAACTTTATGAGTTGTTGCTGTCTTAGCCTCTGATAAAAAATTAATAATGATAGTATTCATAAGTATTAATAAAAACCCCCAAAGCAGTGGCTCAGCATAATCTGGCTCCCTGTGTACATCGTTCAAGGCTGTGATCGTCATCAGACTGCAGTTCAAGGTTGATGCCCTCAGAGGCTTTTGGAAAGTGTTCTAAACTGTTGAGGTTAAGTCTCTTTTCAGGTGGTGGCACCCATGCAGAAACTAGGACTGAGATCTTTTTGAGCCAGGAAGTATCCCTGCGTCAGAGAAACAGAACAGCGTCGTGGCATCCCGAAACCCCTGTTTTCATGCCAGTGAGGTTGCAGCAGGGCTAAAATGCCACAGGCAACGACTCAAGCCTCTGCCTAGAGAGTGGTTTTAGGAGTGTGAGTGAATTTGCTTTTGCAATGAGATGTGCACAGGCACTGCCAAGGCCTGGGTTTACTCTGGAAGTGACTGTTGTTAGCTGCAGAAGAATTGCAGAGGCTGTGCTAGGAACACCACGCCAATTAGGCTGTCTCCAGACCTGAAGCTGCATTAAATCTCGTGCCACACTAGTCTCCTTTTTCCTTTGGAGAAGTAGGCTGAGTCTTTGAAATTCTGCCGCATGACTTTATTTTGGGATGAATTGAAACGCAGTTGTTTCTTTAGCTTTGCTTATTAGCATTCTGCTGGAATAGTGTCAAATCCAGGAGGATTAACCTTCCTCCTTGTTTTGTTCTCTGTGTTGACTTTGGAGAGGAAGGTGTGTTGTCTGTCTTGTGGTGTCATGTGGTGTTCAGAAGATGCTTGAAATGTTGCTCTTGTCTGTGACCAAGCTCTTTCCCTCAGTGTAATCCCTTTGGTCGGCACTGCCAGTAGTGTGCGTACATTTCTGAACAGCCTGCAGGTGTTTGATCTCCTGATGGTAGAGAGCGCACTGCATTTGTTTGAGTTTGGCAGCCTGTCATCGCCCCTTGCTTTCTTCCATTCTTTCCACCCTCTTCAGCGCAGCGCAGCGGAGCGGAGCGGCAGGTCTCGGCCCAGGGGCCGCGCCACCCCCAGCCCTTTCCGAAGCGAAGGAAAAAGGAAAGGAAAGGGGAAAGGGAAAGGGAAAGGGAAAGGGAAAGGGAAAGGGAAAGGGAAGGAAAAGGAAAGGAAAGGGAAAGGGAAAGGGAAGGAAAAGGAAAGGGAAAGGGAGAGGGAAAGGGAAAGGGAAAGGGAAAGGGAAAGGGAAAGTAAAGGAAAAGGAAAGGACAGGGAAAAGGAAAGGAAAGGAAAAAGGAAAGAAAAAGGACAGGGAAAAGGAAAGGAAAAGGAAAGGACAGGAAAAGGAAAAGGAAAGGACAGGGAAAAGGAAAGGAAAGCAAAGGAAAGGAAAGGAAAGGAAAGGAAAGGAAAGGAAAGGAAAGGAAAGGAAAGGGGAAAGGAAAGGAAAGGGGAAAGGAAAGGAAAAAGGAAAGGAGGCGAGGCCAGGCTGGGGGCGGCAGGTGAACCCCCTCCTCGCCTTCCCAGGTGCCTGAGGCTCCGGAGGTGGAAGGCCAGTCCAGGAAGGCTGTGGAGCTCGGACCAGCTACGCCAGAGGTGTTGCCACGGTCAGAAAGGCCTACCCCCTACCCTACGACCGCCTCCCCGAGGAAGCAAAGACGGCTTAGGGGTGTGGGTGACTCCCTTCCGAGGGGAACAGAGGGTCCGAGATGCCGGACAGAGCCTCCTCTTAGGGAAGCCTGCTGCCTCCCCGGGGCCCGGGTTCAGGGCAGCACTGGGAAACTTCCTAGCCTGGGACGGCCCACGGGCTATTGCCCACTACTGCTCTTCCGCCTGGGTGGCGACGAAGCTGCAACGCGTGGTCCGAGGGCGATCGAAAGAGACTTTGGGGCCTTGGGATGGTTGGGAGGGGAATCTGGAACACGGGTTATTTTTCCCTCTCTCCTTCCAGTTGCGGGCAGCGACACTGGAAGAAAGAGACGGACCCGGTCTGTTAATACGTGGGTCGTGGCTGGTGTCCCCGCCAGACTTTTGGGTTTTTCGATAATGGGGTGGCCGGCACGGCCCCAGGCCTGCTGGTGTCAGATGGGATTCGCCTTTCTCAAAGGGAGAAGGGGGTCTTGGCTCACGAGCTAGCGGGCCTCCTTGGCAGAGCTTTAACCTACACTCGAAGGGATGTTACAGAGGCACGCACAATCAAATCCCACAGGTGTTAAAGCTCAGCTTTATTCTTTAGTAAAAAGTTAGTTAGAACTCCGGTAACATTTTGTAAACCACAGGCTCAATGATGTAAGGGGAATTAATACCACACAGCCGACTTCTTAAGAATTCTTAAGATTTAAAATGATGACTCAAAATGCGCGTATCACTCACCTAAAAGATGAGGGCTCTCTACCTCGAGGAGTTACCTCGGGCGGCGTCCCGACCCAAGGGGGAGTCCCTGACTGCAGATCCGCTGCTTTCGGGAGGACTGATTCCAAAATGTCCTCTGGCGGGACCCTCTTTATACCCTTGTCGAATCTGATCTGCGGTCATTTTACTCCCCATTGGCCAAAAGGTCACTTCAGTATACCTGGCGCTTCTCGATTGGTAAGTTCAATTTTCAGCCTGCGGCCTCTAGGGTTTGGGGTTTTTTCTCTCTTCTCCCTGTTTGGAGTTTTGTTTCCTGGAGGGGGTGTGTGTTTGTGTGTGTACTGCCACAAGGGGGAGAGGGATACTATCAGGCTCGCCCTTGACAAGCTGTGGGGCGACATGCCAAGGTTAGGGGGACGGGGGTGCTAGCGAGGACCCTCGGCCTGTTGCTCCAAGACGTGAGGGGTACACTGGAACACACTTGTGAAGTCTTAAGAGAGATGAGCCAGGGGCTCCTGAGGTAATGGGAGCCAAGAGGGAAACAACAGAGAAATCATAGAATGGTTTGGGTTGGAAGGGACCTTTAAAGGTCATCTCGTCCAACCCCCCCCTGCAATGAGCAGGGACATCTTCAACTAGATCAGGTTGCTCAGAGCCCCGTCCAACCTGGCCTTGAATGTTTCCAGGGATAGGGCATCTAGCTACCACCTCTCTGGGCAGCCTGTGCCAGTGTCTCACCACCGTCACTGTAAAAAAATGTCTGCCTTAGAGCTAGCCTAAATCTACCCTCTTTTAGTGTAAAAGCATTCCCTCTTGTCCTGTCGCTACAGGTGCTGCTGCAAAGTCTGTCCCCATCTTTCAAAGAAGCCCCCTTTCAAGTACTGAAGGGCTGCAGTAAGGTCTCCCTGGAGCCTTCTCTTCTCCAGGATAAACAACCCCAGCTCTCTCAGCCTTTCCTCACAGGAGAGGTGCTCCTCCCTCTGATCATTTTTTGTAGCCCTCCTCTGGACCCACTCCACCAGGACCATGTCTTTCTTTTGCCGGGGACTCCAAAGCTGGATGCAGTATGCCAGGTGGGGGTCTCACCAGAGCAGAGGAGAGGGGCTGGATCCCCTCCCTCGACCTGCCAGCCATGCTTCTTTTGATGTGGCCCAGGATACGGTTGGCGTTCTGGATTGCAATGGCACATTGTCAGCTCATGTCCAGCTCTTCATCCACCAAGTCGTGCATGGGGCTGCTCTCAATCACTTCAAACCCCAGCCTGTACTGATACCGGAGATTGCACCAAACTGGGTGCAGTACCATGCCCCTGGCCTTGTTGAACTTGATAAGATACACATAGGCCCACTTCTGCAGCCTGTCCGGAGAGGTGGGTGGATCCTGGAGGGCAGAGCTTCCTCAAAAGGACAAAAGTCCTGTTGGGTAGCTGCTTGGAGGAGTCTGTCTGTGACCCGAGATCTTCGGTACTTAAAGCAGATGCCAAAAGACTCTGAGAGATACCTGGGAGGAGTCTTGGGTGGATCCCAGAGAAGAGAGCTTCCTCCAAAGGACAAAAAACATCTTGGGTAGCTGCCTTGGAGAAGTCTGGGGCTGATACCTGGGATCTCAGGACCCTAAAAGAGATGTCAAAAGACTCTGGGAGTTACTGGGAGGAGTCACAGGGGGATCCTGGATGGGACAGCTTCCTCCAAAAAAGAAAAAAACCTCAAGGGTGGCTTCCTTGGAGGAGTCTGGGGCTGAGACCTGAGATCTTAGGTACATAAAGCAGAGGTCAAAAAACTCTGGGAAGTACCTGGGAAGAGTCTTGGGTCAATCCCAGAGAAAAGAGCTTCCTGCAAAGGAGAAAAATCATCTTGCGTAGCTTCCTTCGAGGAGCCTGGGGCTGCTACCTGGGATCAGAGGTCCCTGTCAGAAAAGGACAAAAGACTCTGGGAGTTACTGGCAGGAGTCACAGGTGGATCATGTAGGGAAGAGCTTCCTCCAAAAAAGGAAAAAACTCAAGGGTAGCTTCCTTGGAGGAGTCTGGGACTGAGACCTGAGATCTTAGGTACGTAAAGCAGATGTCAAAAGACACTGGGAGATGCCTGGGAGGAGTCTCGGGTGGATCCTGGAGGAAAGAGCTTCCTCCAAAGGAGAAAAATCATCTTGCGTAGCTTCCTTGGAGTCTGGGGCTGCTACCCGGGATCTCAGGTCCCTAAAAGGGAGGTCAAATGCCTCTGGGAGTTACTGGGAGGAGTCACAGGGGGATCCTGGAGGGCAGGATCTTCCTCCAAAAATTTAAAAATCTAAAGGGTAGGTTCCTTGGAGGAGTCTGGGGCTGCTACCTGAGATCTTAGGTATGTAAAGCAGAGGTTAAAAGACTCTGGGAGACGCCTGGGAGGAGTCTTGGGTTAATCCCGGAGGAGAAAGCTTCCTGCAAATGAGAAAAACCATCTTGGGTAGATTCCTTGGAAGAGTCTGGGGCTGCCACCTGGGACTGGAAGTCGCTATAAGAAAAGGCCAAAAGACTCTGGGAGTTACTGGCAGGAGTCACAGGTGAATCACGCGGGGAGAGCTTCCTCCAAAAAAGAAAAACTTTAAGGTTAGCTTCCTTGGAGGAGTCTGGGGCTGCTACCTGAGAGCTGCGATATGTAAAGCAGAGGTCAAAAGACTCTGGGAGATGCCTGGGAGGAGTCTTGGGTTGATCCCGGAGAAGAGAGCTTCCTGCAAAGGAGAAAAATCATCTTGCGCAGTTTCCTTGGAGAATTCTGGGGCTGCTATCCGGGACCTCAGTTTCCCTAAAAGGGAGGTCAAAAAGCTCTTGGGAATTCCTGGGGGGAGTCACAGGTGGATCCTGGAGGGCAGAGCTTCCTCCAAAAAACAAACAACCTCAAGGGTAGCTTCCTTGGAGGAGTCTGGGGCTGAGACCTGAGATCTTAGGTACATAAAGCAGAGGTCAAAAAACTCTGGGAAGTACCTGGGAAGAGTCTTGGGTCAATCCCAGAGAAAAGAGCTTCCTGCAAAGGAGAAAAATCATCTTGGGTACCTTCCTCGGAGGAGTCTGGGGCTGATACCTGAGATCTTACATTCGTAAACTAGAGGTCAAAACACTCTGGGAGACGCCTGGGAGGAAACCTGGATCGATCCCGGAGGAGAGAGCTTCCTGCAAAAGAGAAAAATCATCTTGGGTGGCTTCCCTGGAGGAGTCTGGGGCTGCTACCTGAGATGTTAGGTACGTAAAGCAGAGGCCAAAAGACTCTGGGAGATGCCTGGGAGGAGTCTCAGGTGGTTGTCGGAGTTGAGAGATTTCTCTAAAGGAAAAAAAAATGTCTCGAGCTACTTACTTGGAGGAGTCTGGGGCAGGTAGCTGGGATCTCCGGTCCTGAACGCAGAGGTCAAAACACTCTGGGAGACACCTGGGAGGAGCCTTGGGTCGATCCTGGAGGAGAGAGCTTCCTGCAAAGGAGAAAAATCATCTTGGGTAGCGGCCTTGACAAAATCTGGGGCTGGGCATCCCCTGGGAGGCATGACCAGCCTGTGGGACCAGGAGGCAGGTGTTGCTCACGTGCTCAGGGAATAGCCGATCGCCAGCTCTGGGGTCAGGAAGGAATTTTCCCCCAGGGCAGATTGGCACTGGGCCCCGGGGCTTTTTTGCCTTCCTCTGCAGCACTGAGCACGGCCCCTCGCCAGGGCTCCTTTGGGCCGTTGTGGCTAGGTGCCCGCTGCTCGTGCTCCACGAAGGTGGCCCTCGTGCCCCGCATCCGGGGGGAGGAAGCTTTCTGACTCCCACGGCGGGCTCCAAGGGATGCTCCCGGGGGGTTGCTTCTTGTCCTCTGTAGCACTGAGCACAGCCCCTTGTCAGGGCTCCTCTGGGCCCTTTCGCCTAGGTCCTTGCCTGCTGCTCTTGCACCCCCGAGGCACCGCTCGTGCCCTGGCTCTCTCGGGCTCTCTTGCCCAGCGCAAGTCTGGAGCGGGAGCGAGCTCTGCTCTTCCCTTAGCTCCATTTCCCCAGGGGTTCTGGCTTGGGCAAAACAGCCTGTGCTTGGAAGGGCTCCAGGCTTGCTGCCCCATCAGGAGCTGCCACTTTTCACCTCTCCCTGCATGCAAATCAAGCGCAGGGCCGGCACGAGAGCGCCTTTCATGCATCGTTGGCCAAGAAGCACAGCGGCGGAGCAAGTAGCCGAACGCAAAAATACGCTTTTCACCTCTACCTGTCGTACTTTGGAAAATACCCCACGGTACCACACACCTCCTCCTCCTGCTCCTCCTGCTCCTCCTGCTCCTCCTGCTCCTCCTCCTCCTCCTTCTTCTTCTTCTTCTTCTTCTTCTTCTTTGGCGTGTGGTCGGTCCTGATCCTCATTCTTCACGGTCTCACTCTTCAGGATACAGGGACTGCTTGGCCTGTATTCCTGCTGCTACTTTCTGTAGCTCTCTGACTTGCCTTTGCCAGGCTGCAAAGAATGTCTTCTCAAGCTCAACTGAAGAATGCATCAGCCTGCTCTTGGCTACACGGGCACACCGTGTTAATGCTTGTGAGCATCGGCTCCGAAGCAGACTCAGAAAAATAAAAGTAATACCCTGTTTCCACTTGTAACCTTTGTGTCATGTGTCCTTCAAAGTGTTCCGGGAGCTGAAAGGCCCCTGGCGTTTCAGGCAAATAACACTCTCATCGGTATTTGACTCATGGTGAGCACAGGGAACAGAGTAGAGTAGAATGGAATAGAACAGAACAGAGCAGAATAGAATAGAATAGAATAGTTCAGCTGGAAGGAACCTACAACGACCACCTAGTCCAACTACCCCACCATTTCAGGGCTGACCAAAAGTTCCAAGCATGGTATTAAGGGCATTGACCAAATGCCTCTTCAACACTGACAGGCATGGGGCATCCACCACCTCTCCAGGAAGCCTGTTTCAGGGTGTGACCACCCTCTTGGCAAAGAAATGTCTCCTCACGTCAAGTCCAAACCTCCCCTGACAGTGCAGCAGCAAATGTCCCTTGGTGCGCTGGTAAGGGAATGGTGAGGAAACCATGCGTGCTCTCTGCATCTCTGCAGAGTTCCTGCAGAGGGAACCAAACCCCCGTCTTTCACCTCTGGCATCACCACAACCAAAGGAATGTCTGTGGCATAAATGCCCTTATTTACATAGTCTGAAAGTACAGATCAATTTTGGCACTGAGACAAGGGGAGTCAAAAGAATCTCAGTAGACATCATAAAGGGGGATGAGAGATGATGTTTAGCACTTAGGAGACAAGGGGAGTCAAAAGAATCTCAGTAGACTATTTAATAAAGGGGGATGAGAGATGATGTTTAGCGCTTACGTTGTTGAAATTAGCTGAGGCAGAGACAGTCTTTGATAAGAAGAGCTGGTCCCAAGGACCAGCCAATGAGGTAGAGACAGTTCCTCATAAGAAGCAGGAGCAGGCCCCAAGAGCCAGCTAAGACTGGTCTTGCGGCTTGGGTGAATACCAAGAAACCACTGAGCCTGCGCAAGAAAAAAGGTTACCAGCGGTGACGAAGAGGAGTCATCTATCTTCATCTCTGCGACCACCAGACGACCACCATAAAGAGGCACTGCGCGAGCGCAGTTGAGAGGAGACTATGGAAATGACCTCTCGGAGCTGATTTTAATATGAAGTGGGGATAGGTCATGCACATGTATAGGTGTATTGTGAATATGTAACACTTGACTGTATAAACTTGAGACAAACTGCCGAGTCGGGTGCGCACGACTTTGGTGGGACTACCCCCCGTGCTGCCCAGCGCTGAATGAACATACCTACTTTACAATCTCACTCACTGTGGACTCTGTTTCCGCACGTCAGCACCAACGTACAAAATGGCAAGGAGAATACCTCTCTTAATCTCTCAGTACTCAAAATACTAAAGCCTAAAGGAAAAGGAGACTTGCCAGGGTTTGAGGCAAGATCCGAACATCTTCCCACAAACCGAGGTAGGCAAAGAACTCTCGGAAAGCTTCGAGTCACAAAGGAGCTCTGAAGCTTTTACCCCGTGGCTGAAGCGCGTTTTGTATCCCATATAAACACAGCCAACGGGTGCGTTTAATAGAGAGGCTGCGCAGCTTGGTTTCAGTGGGACAAGGGGATGTGACGGCGACAGCAGCAATGGGCTATTTTGACAGTTTGGAAGAGCTGCCGTTTGCCTGGCTGGGCTTTGGTCACGGATCCAAATGGTCCAGGTCTGAATACCACCGACCTTTCCTTCCACCACACTGGGCTCACCACCGCGCACTTGTTTCTCAAAGCCTGGCTTACTTCCATGGCGGGCTGTTGGCACCCACCATCCCGGCCTAGGGCTCTCATTACACTTTGGCTTGCCTCCAGGCTGCAGCTGCCAAAATCACCCCTCCTTTCTCCCCAGGAAAAGGGCTTGTGTCCAGCCACATCAAGTCCCCGCTCCTCCTGGCTGCAGGGCCGCATAGGCTTTAGCTCTGGCGCAGAGAGGGGACGGCTAATAGGGGCGGTCTCTGCGCTGCACGCTTGGTTTCTGCCATGGCCCGAGAGAAGAGGAACAGCACCAGGCTTGGCCTTGGGAGCCGAGTGGCAGAGCAGGCGTCAGGGACACCCAGCAGCTGGGCCCAGGGCATGGCCACCAAGGGCAGGGAGAGACCCCCGGGCCTCCTGGGCACAGCCACAGCCTGTGGAATGATTGCTGGAGGTGACTTGTCGGTATGACACACGCCCCCCGCCGCCCCTCACGGGAAGGTGAACCTCCAGGGTGCAACGCAGTGGACACGGAAAGGATCGGTTCCACGGTAGCTCCCTAAGCAGCATAGCCTAAGCAAATCAACTGACATAGTTTCATCTTCTCTACCTTTCAGAAAATATATTTTACCATCTCAAAGAGGAAATGAGTTGAGAAGAGCCTGCACTACTTTCAAATGTCTGCACATTGCTGTGAAACTGTGCAAAAGTATAGCACTGAATACATAGTCTTTATCGATATTATTATTATCGACATATGGTGAAGAGGCAAGCAAATTCAGCTTTCGCTTCCAGTGTTACCAGTGCGACTATAAACTCAGAGAACCCCCTGGTAGTTCTGCAGTATCTTCTTCTCCTTTAGTCCCAACGATGCAAACCCAGTTTTGTCTTCAGGAAGAAGTTCATGAAGATCCAAAGTCAATTCACTCAAACAGTAATTGTCCTGAGTGATTCATTAAATAACTTGACTCAAGAAAAATTATCCAGGTCTTTATAACATAGGTAACCTAAAACTGTACCCAAGAAAAGAAGAAATAATGCAATCTGAGGAAAAAGGAAGGAGGTTATATCTTTATAATCTATCAGCTATATCAAGCTGACAGAGGCAGGCACGCCCTTGAGTTAATCTCCTCCCGAGAGTCACAGTTGCACCGGGCTAAGTATTCACAAGCACAGTCATAGCAGAACATTTTCCAATAAAGATTACTTGCTGTTGACGCGGAAGTCACGGACACTGCGCACAATCAATATGATCAAGCAGCTGCCACTTTATTGCCAAGATAGCTCGGTTTATATGTTCGTTCTAGTTACTGTTCACGCATAAGCAAATTAGAGATTGGTTAGCATGAGCTGTCCACGCGCCTAGTTACACCTAATGATTGCTTATATCAACACTGTACACGCGCATAAACATAAGGCATAATTGGTTGTATTAACTAAAACATGCGAAACTTGTCTCAGTCTAATTGGTCAAGATAAGCTGCCGAATTGAGGTTCTTTGTGCCAAGTTCCCTTTATCGTGGAATGCGCACCTGTGTTCTTCTAACTGGCATCTTTCTTTTTTTGTCTTCTGGTTTATTCTGTTCAAGGCCTTCTAAAGGTGTCTGGAATGCTCTTACTACCATTAGCTAAATATGTGTCCACAAGCCTGCTGCCTACAAAGGCGTCCTTGAAGCCTGCTGCCTACAAAACATCCTTGGCTCACAAATTGATCAATTCTATCGAGTCTGGATTGTTCACCATGTGCCCATTACTTTCCAAGTATCCCACAAATCCCTCTTTTTGTTTTTGAACAATCCAGACTTTAGCCATTGCATTCTGTACCATCCTTCCTAAACAACTGAGTATACAAGGGATAATTAATAACAAGACTACCAATACTAACAAAACAATTCCCAACATTTTTAACAGATCTCTTATCCATCCCATAATTCCCCAGTGGGTAAACAGCCTGTCTAACCATCCCAAACCATCACTAACCTGCAGTTTTTGAACTTGGTCCTTCATCATTTGTATAGCTTTATGGATCCATTCAGAGTGATCAGATAAATTCATACAACACATTCCATCTAAATCTTCACAACCGTGACCATGTGCTAGCAACAGAAAATCAATAGCAGCTCGATTCTGCAACATTGCATGCCGTCTTGCACCGCAAACTCAGCCCAGCAATCGGTAGGTGCCAGCTTTACATGGGCGTCCCCATAGAGGCAACGATGGCCTTGCCGTACACCAGCCCGATGCTCTTCGGAAAATCCCGGTATTTATACATTTGCAGAGGAACGTATTTCAGCACACGTGGCCAGCGGGTGCCAAAATCCGCCTTGGTTGCAACATGGGGAGCCTATGACGCATGCGCTCGCTGGCCAGGCGCGCTGCACGAGTCATAGCCATCCTGTCTACTGGTTCATGGGTTTTGTGATGCGGTTGCAATGCACCGAGAATCTTGACCTGTCATGTTGGCCAAGGTGACCTACAAGATCTATGAACACAATTAATTAAACACAGTAAAAGCAACATTATACCTAATAAAATATGCAAGAATAAAAGAAACCCCGATTTTTAACAAAGATACAAACCAACTCCTAAGTCCCCATCCTGCAGCTAAATGCTCTAAGCCAAAATGACAGCTTTCTTAATTGCGTTAAAGCTCTTGCAGCTCCTTCTTGCCTCTGCAGTTCTGTTATCTTGTTTATTAATTGCTCCACTGTCCAAGTTCCTCGTGTCCATTGTTTTTCTGGTGGTTCAAAGTCCTTTCATACTGCAGCTGTCACGTACTCCGGCCCACTCATGCTAACTGCGGCCTACTTATGCTAACTCCAAATAATCAGGCTCAAAGAAATGTCCCCCATTTTCCATGAAATCTCCCACAATTCCCCCTTTTTGTTTTTGTGCAAGCCAAGTTACATGAAATGCTTTTGCAATCATACGTTCAACTATTTTTATAATATATGGTACAATCATTACAACTGCTAATACTACAATTAGAATAATTAAGCCATGCATAAGCAAATCTTTCAACCATCTCGTAATTCTTAAACTTGTTAGTCATCTACTTAACCCTGTGTTAGTTATCGTGAGTCTTTTACTGGGAATCATATTGATATCGGGTGTCAGTAACGTAAGTTGTCCGAGGCTACATGGCCTCCCGTTAAGTTTCGATGGAATTCTCCCTCACGCTCTATCCCCACAAATTAAAAACATCTCCGTAGGTAAAGCAGCTGGAATAGAAAAAAAGCGTGATATTCTGGAATAGATATAGTTACACCAAGCTGTAGCATTTCTATATACAGGCAAAATAGCATTTACATTCTGACCCTTTCGAGTGGTGTTATAGGTGTAATTAAACATCACACAGGCATTCACGATGACTGATCCTAACAACTCTAACTCTTGAGGTTCTTGCATTACTTGAGGCAGGTGTGCATACACCCCATCCCAATTATCGACACAGGATTGTGGGTTAGTACAAAGGGAAAATTCAGGCATTGGATCTGGCCAGGTATCTAGAGGTAACCCCACCAAAGAGGTAGAAAAAGGGTTTTCAGGGGTAGTGACAGAAAGACATATAGCTTCTTGATGCATTATGTTTGCCAAAGTTACCCATATGTTCTGTTTTGGTTGTTGGATCATCCATTCTTCACTTATGTGTGTCACCCATAACAGGCCAAATGCAGTGAGGAGGAGGAAAGTGGGGGGGGAGGGGGGAAGGGGGTGCATCAAAGGATACGGTTGGCGGGTTTTCTCGCTTCACAGCAGCCTCCTGCTTCTGTAGGGTTTCCTTTAAGCATATGGTTAGGGAGGCTTGGGAACTGTCAGATAGCTGATTAATATCGGCAGTCCCAGGGAGTGGAGCAGAAGTCAAGGGCACAGGAGCAGGCGGACAAGCTCCAAAAGTCTCTCTCGCTGCATTATGTTTTTCTCTCCGCGTTTTTCCTTCGCTTGCGGTGGGAGAGAGAGCAGCAAAAGCAGCCGCAGCCGCTTTACGATCTGCTTTCATTAATTCCCATAAAGTTGTAAGACCTTTAACTTTAGACCCGTCACTAATTTCATGCCATAGGGAGGTTCCGATAGCTTCCCAGGTACTAAGCTCAAAAGCTGTACCCACACTAATTAAAAGGTTTCTGTTCAACGTTTTAAAAGCTAACTCTTGACTGAGTTGTAGAACTTCTATGGCAAATTGTGCCTGCCATCCTGAACTGGCATAAGGACCTGCCCCCAACAACATTTGAGCTTGCACTCCAAACAAAGGATCCCCGTTCTGTCGTGGGATAGCGGCTGCATTTTCACAGGTTGCTTGCCAGTTTTGATAAAATTGAATCTGCTGGGATGGAAGCAGTAACATTTGCACAATCATTTTAGCATCATATGGTGTCAATAAATGTGCAGACAATACATGTTGAATAACAGATTGACTGTATGGTGATTTTAACCCATATTGAGTGACTGCTGCCTTAGCTTCCTTTAAAACTTTCCAGTCTAACGTTTCCCAAACAGAACCCCCATGCGCCCCTGCCACAACTGGAAACGCAGATGGAATAATTTCACCTTCAATTAAAGCATCTCTGATTACCCCCTTCCATCTTTTTGCCGGATCTCCCACCCCACCCCCTGTTAATAAGGTCGCCGGAGGTGGCTGTGGCAAAGGAGCCACGGCACCGATCTCACCCGATATGTCCTGGGAAACACAAGGATTCATTGGAGGTGGTTGCGGGAACGACGAAAATCCTGCGTTGAAGGGTGGTGGAGGTGCAGGAAAAGTTGAAGATGCCGGCTCGGACTTCACCGATGGCTCCAGGCGGGCTTCAAGAGCCTCCAGCCTTTGTAACAGTTCCTTTAGTTGTGGATCCCCCGAACCTATTGCCCGTTCCTCCTTTCCCTCGAGCGGGGATGGGGGAGTGGATGGTGGCAGTGGTGGATACAGGGATGAGGCAACTGGTTTAGGTGATGAAGGACGAGAATTAGAGACTAAGTTGTTTTCCGTCTCTTCTGCTGGTGGCGGTGGAAATTCTGCCAGGCTGTCGGCTTTTTCCAAGGGCTGATCTCTGGGCTCTGGATCTGCTACCGCAGATTTCCTGACTGCACTAGCCCCTGCGCCGGATACACGGGTTGGAACAACGGCTGGAATTTGTGGTGGCACAAAGGTGAAGCTCGCCGGGGATGGCATCCCTTGTGGCCCTTCGGGCTGCAGTGCGGCAAAAGCGGAAGCTGCTGCCAAACGTTCAGCTTTCATATCTTTTAAAGTTTCTATAATTAACTTCCACACGGTGGAATATCTGCTCGCCTCTTTTGAACCCGAACTTATGTTATGCCATAATTCTTGCCCTATCTTTTCCCAAGTAGGAATGGCAAAAGCATCTCCAAAAGTAGGGAGTAAGCTTTTTTCTCTCGCCCATAGTAGCAGGGCTTTCAGGGTAGACGAGTCATAACTTAATCCTCTCGTAGAGAGCATATGTTGGAGGAGCTTAACCACTACTGCCTCTTCCTTGGACATAGTGGACCCCATCTCCTCCCCGGCCGCTCGCCTGATCAGGACGAGATTCCCACGACGGTACCGTTTTTTGTTTTTTTTTTTTCCCCGAGTGCCGGGGCAGCACTCGCCTACAGCCGGCTTCCGCACCCTCTCTCCGTCGGTTCCTGTCATAGAATTCAACACCGATCCGAGGGTCCCTGTTCGGGCGCCACTTGTTGACGCGGAAGTCACGGACACTGCACACAATCAATATGATCAAGCAGCTGCCACTTTATTGCCAAGATAGCTCGGTTTATATGTTCATTCTAGTTACTGTTCACGCATAAGCAAATTAGAGATTGGTTAGCATGAGCTGTCCACGCGCCTAGTTACACCTAATGATTGCTTATATCAACACTGTACACGCGCATAAACATAAGGCATAATTGGCTGTATTAACTAAAACATGTGAAACTTGTCTCAGTCTAATTGGTCAAGATAAGCTGCCGAATTGAGGTTCTTTGTGCCAAGTTCCCTTTATCGTGGAATGCGCACCTCTGTTCTTCTAATTGGCATCTTTCTTTTTTTGTCTTCTGGTTTATTCTGTTCAAGGCCTTCTAAAGGCGTCTGGAATGCTCTTACTACCGTTAGCTAAATAAGTGTCCACAAGCAAAGCGTCCTTGAAGCCTGCTGCCTACAAAACATCCTTGGCGCACAAATTGATCAATTCTATCGAGTCTGGATTGTTCACTATGTGCCCATTACTTTCCAAGTATCCCACAGACACCCACCACGGTCGGGTGGGAGCCACAGGTGGAGAAGGTTCTGTGCCATCCTGGCGCAGAGCGGATGCGCAGAATGGTGGCCAGGATGTCCAGGGAGGAAATCAGGGTTAAGGCTAAAGGGCAGAGGAAGAAGCACACACAAACAGCAAAGATCAGGACTTTATCGGCAGTAGTGGCAGTGCAGGCCAGCTTTAAGACAGCAAGAATTTCACAGGAGAAGTGGACAACCTCGCAGGGGCCACAGAAAGGCAGGTGTAAAGCCAGAGAGGCTTGCAGTGTACCAAATACGAACGCCAAAGCCCACAAAACTGTGGCAAGGGTGAGGCACAGCCTCCAGATCGTGATGAGGGCATAGCGGAGGGGACGGCAGATTGCCACGTAGCGAACAGAAGACATCACGGCCAGCAGCACGCACTCTGTAAGTGCAAAGATTAAATAAAGATGGATCTGCGCCCCACACCCAGCAAAGGAGATGGTTCTGCCTTGTCCAAGGAGGCTCCTTAGCATATGGGGGATATTGCTGGAGGCCTAGCAGATGTCCACGATGGAGAGGTGGCAGAGGAAGAAGTACATGGGGCTGTGGAGGCAGTAGTCCAGGCAGATAAGCAGAAAGACAAGTGCGTTTCCCATCAGAGTGGCAGAGCAGAGGGCAGAGAAAAGGCCAAAGAGGCAGCGCTGCAGGGCTGGGGTGCTGCAGAACCCCAGGAGGATGAATTCTGTGACAGTCGTTTCATTCTGCACGCTGTGCTGGAGGTGAGGCAGCACAAACTGCCACCGCGGAGATCTGGAAGGGAAGGAGCAAGGAAAAGGAAAGAAAAAGGAGAGTTTTCCTAAGAATGCTGTGTCCTTTACTCTTTACGCTGCAGCTCCCTTCTCCCTGTTTTTCCCTCTGACTCCAGTGAAAGGTGCGTACTACCCTCACCATGCCGAGCGACGTTGTGTTGGGTCTGGCTGAGATGGAGTTAATACTCCCCATAGCAGCCCTCATAGCACTGTGCTCTGCATCAGTAGCTAGAAAGGTGTTGATAACACACCAGTGTTTTGGCTACTGCTGAGCAGTGCTGGCACAGCATCAAGGCTGTCTCTCCAACATTTTTGCCCCCCCCTCAACGGCAGGCTGGGGCAGGGCGAGATCTCGGGAGGGGACATAACCAGGACAGCTGACCTAAACTAACCAAACAGATATTCCATACCATATGACGTCAGCTCAGATATAAAAGCTAAGTAAAGGGAGACGGAAGGGGGGCATTTTTTGTCTTCAGGAGCAACCACTACGCGTACTGAAGCCCTGCTTCCCAGGAAGTGGCTAGACATCGCCTGCTGATGGGAAGTAGAGAATAATATCATTTGTTTTTCTTTGCTTTCGCGCGCGACCTTGGCTTTCAGTTTATTAAACTGTCCTTATCTTGACCCACGAGCCTTCGGTTATATTTTCTTCCCCCTGTCCAGTTAAGAAGGGGGAGGGATAGAGCGGCTTTGGTGGGCACCTGGCATCCAGCCAGGGTCAATCCACTACAGTCCTTTTTGGCGCCCAACGTGGGGCAAGACAACGGCAGTTTTGCATTAAACGTGCCATAGCTAGTTATTAAGTGGCAAGCTCCTGTGCAGGTCACGGAGCTTGTTGCCTGCTTGCTTATCTCTACCTTGCTGAGTTTGGGAACGTGGTAACGCAAATAATGGCTGTGTGCTTTGCCCTGGCGCTGATGGCTTTGTTGTGCTGCGGGAGCTATCTTGTGGGGAGAATGAAGGAACTCGGGAACATGCTAATACAAATAATATCTATGTGCTTTGTCCTGGCACTGATGGCTTTGCTGTGTTGTGGGAGCTATCTTGTGGAGGAGATGAGGGAACACATCTCCCTCTCCCTACCGGGCATTGATGTGAATGGTTTTATTATGCAGGCTCCTGAGGTCCTTGTTCACCCTTATGTGAGTTGTTCAGTACTAATAATTAATACTGGTGGTATATTATGGGTATTGTGGAATCTGGTCTCGTCCTGGTATAAGAGAAGACAAGTTTTGGGTGAGGCAATACTGAAATGTGCCCTCAAGCGACCGGTCCCTGGGTGGCAGGGTATATGGAAGGATTTGGGCAGATTCCTAGGACGGTTATCACCTCCCATAATCTGGGACTTTACACCTGAACAGGCAAGTAACCCTGGCAAACTGACGCGCCACCTGATAGAAGGGTGCCTTGCCTATCCCAATGAAAACCAGCAGCTTCTCGCACTGTACTGGGGCCTGGCCTATGCCTACCGAGCCATAGTTCAACACTCTCAGAGGACCACGGTTGAGGCAGGGACCCAGACTGCATCTGAGGACACCATGCTCGAGGCAGGGACCCAAACAACAACAACAACAACTACAGTAATTGCCCCAATAGTGAAAAAGAAACAGTGGACGAGGAGATCAACAGGTCCATACCATCGATTAGTGAGGGAAGAAGAAGAAGAAGAGGAAAGGCTTAATCTAGAAGCTGGTCCTTCGATAAAGAAATTGGAGGAAGGAGTGAGGGAACTTAGACAGGGAGCGGAAACTACCCGGTCCCCGACGTCCTCAGAACTTCGGGACTTGCGGAAAGACTACAGCCGCCAGCCAGGTGAGCGGATTGCTGCCTGGCTGCTCCGATGCTGGGATAACGGGGCCGACAGTCAGCAACTGGAAGGCAAGGAAGCCCAACAGCTGGGATCCCTCGCTAGAAACCGGGGAATTGAAAGAGGAATTGGAAAAGAGGCAGCAATTTGCAGTCTCTGGAGCCGGCTCCTCTCAAGTGTGAGGGCAAGATATCCATTCAAGGAAGATCTTGTGAATTCCTCAGAAAAGTGGACTACCGCAGATGAAGGCATCCAGTACCTGAGAGAGTTAGCAGTGGTGGAAGTCATCTACAGTGATCTAGATGATGAGGAAGTCTCAAAAGATCCAGAGGGTGTCCTGTGCACACGGGCCATGTGGAGAAAGGTGATTCAAGGTGCCCCAGCGTCATATTCTAACAGCTTGGCAGCAATGTATTGCCCAGATATGGAAACACCAACTGTGGAGAAAGTGTCGTCTTGGCTCCAAAACTTTGAAGAAAATCTCTGTGTCTCCTCATCCCTACAGGACAGTGCCTTGGCTCTTAGGGACGCTCCAAGAAATCAGTCCTCTCCTGCCCCGGTCAGAGGGAAAGGGAGCCCAAGGCGTATGCCACGTGGTACACTCTGGTTCTTCCTGCGTGACCAAGGGGAGGACATGAGGAAGTGGGACGGTGAACCCACCTTTAAGCTGGAAGCCCGCGTACGTGAACAGAGAGGGAAGACAGCTGTTAAGAAGGGGTCACCCAAGAAGAAGGCTGTCAGTGTCGTTGCTGTAGAGGCCCAAGAAAGCAATCAGCGATCCTCCAGGCATAGAAGAACTGAAACGACCTCCCTTGACTCTGGTGAGGGGACTTCTGGTCTGGCACCGCAAGGGTCAGACAGTGAATACTCTGATGAGGAACAGCAATAGAGGGTCCCTGCCTTCGGCCAGGAGGAGGAAAGGGATGACCGGATATACTGGACTGTGTGGATTCGATGGCCTGGCACATCAGACCCACAGAAGTATAAGGCTTTGGTAGACACTGGTGCACAGTGTACGCTGGTACCATCAGTGTATAGGGGCACAGAACCCATCTGGATCTCTGGAGTGACAGGGGGATGCCAGGAATTGACTGTATTGGAGGCTGAAGTGAGCTTGACAGGGGACAAGTGGGAAAAGCACCCCATTGTGACTGGCCCAGAGGCTCCTTGTATCCTTGGCATAGACTACCTCAAGAGAGGGTACTTCAAGGACCCAAAGGGGTACCGATGGGCTTTTGGTGTAGCCACTGTAAACGCAGAGAAGATCAAACAGCTATCTACCCTGCCTGGCCTCTCGGAAGATCCCTTCATTGTGGGACTGTTGCAAGTTGAAGAACAGCAGGTGCCAATCGCTACCAGGACGGTGCACCGCCGGCAATATCGGACAAACAGAGACTCCCTGGCTCCCATCCATGAGCTGATCCATCAACTAGAGAGACAAGGAGTCATCAGCAAGACTCATTCACCTTTTAATAGTCCTATATGGCCAGTGCGAAAGTCTGATGGAGGGTGGAGGTTAACAGTAGATTATCGCGGCCTGAATGAAGTGACACCGCCACTGAGTGCTGCTGTACCAGACATGTTAGAGCTCCAGTATGAACTGCCATCAAAGGCAGCCACGTGGTATGCTACAATTGATATTGCCAATGCGTTTTTCTCCATTCCTTTGGCAGCAGAGTGCAGGCCACAGTTTGCTTTCACATGGAGAGGTGTCCAATACACCTGGAATCGACTGCCCCAGGGGTGGAAGCACAGCCCTACCATTTGTCACGGACTAATCCAAACAGCACTGGAACAAGGCGATGCCCCTGAACATTTACAATACATAGATGACATCATCGTGTGGGGCAACGAGGCAGAAGAAGTGTTTGAGAAGGGAAAAAGAATAATTCAGATTCTTCTGAAAGCTGGTTTTGCCATAAAGAAAAGCAAGGTCAAGGGACCTGCACAGGAGATTCAGTTCTTGGGAATAAAATGGCAGGATGGACGCCGTCATGTCCCTATGGATGTGGTTAACAAGATAGCAACTATGTCTCCACCAGCTAACAAGAAAGAAACACAAGCTTTCCTAGGCCTTGTGGGGTTCTGGAGAATGCATATTCCAGGTTATAGTCAGCTTGTGAGCCCTCTCTATCGAGTAACGCGGAAAAAGAACTATTTTGAATGGGGCCCTGAACAACAACAAGCCTTTGAGCATATCAGACAGGAAATAGCTCGTGCGGTAGCTCTTGGGCCTGTCCGGACAGGACCAGATGTACAAAATGTGCTCTACAGTGCAGCTGGGGAGCATGGTCTCACCTGGAGCCTCTGGCAGAAAACACCAGGAGAAACCCAAGGTCGACCATTAGGGTTTTGGAGCCGGGGGTACCGAGGATCAGAAGCCCACTACACCCCGACTGAAAAAGAGATACTAGCAGCATATGAGGGGGTTCGAGCCGCTTCAGAAGTTGTTGGTACAGAAGCATATCTTCTCTTGGCACCACGATTGCCCGTGCTACACTGGATGTTCAAAGGAAACATCCCCTCTACACATCATGCAACCAGTGCTACATGGAGTAAGTGGATAGCATTGATCACGCAACGGGCTCGACTGGGGAAATCTAACCGCCCAGGAATTCTGGAAGAGATCATGGACTGGCCAGAAGGCAGAGATTTTGGAGCATCGCCTGAGGAGGTGGCTCGTGCCCAAGAGGCACCACCATATAATGAGTTTTCAGAAGATGAAAGGTGTTATGCTTTGTTTACTGATGGATCCTGTCGTGTGGTAGGGAACCATCGGAAGTGGAAAGCTGCTGTGTGGAGTCCCACACGACAAGTCGTTGAGGCCACTGAAGGAGAAGGTGAGTCAAGTCAGTTTGCAGAAGTGAAAGCCATCCAACTAGCCCTAGACATTGCTGAACGAGAAAAGTGGCCAGTACTCTACCTCTATACTGACTCCTGGATGGTGGCTAATGCCCTGTGGGGGTGGCTACAGCAGTGGAAGAAGACCAATTGGCAACGCAGGGGTAAACCCATCTGGGCAGCAGCATTGTGGCAGGACACTGCTGCCCGTGTAGAACACATGACTTTAAAGGTACGTCAGGTAGACGCTCACATGCCCAAAAGCCGTGCCACTGAAGAACATCGAAATAATGAACAGGTAGACAAGGCTGCCAAAATAGAAGTAGCTCAGGTGGACCTGGACTGGGAGCGTAAGGGTGAGCTATTTGTAGCTCGCTGGGCCCATGAGACATCGGGACGTCTAGGGAGAGATGCAACATATAGGTGGGCTCGTGATCGAGGGGTGGACCTGACCATGGAGGCCATCACACAGGTCACTCATGAATGTGAAACATGTGCTGCAATCAAACGAGCCACCAGAGTAAAGTCTCCCTGGAACAGAGGGCGGTGGCTGGGCTTTCGATATGGCGAGGCCTGGCAAATTGACTACATTGGACCACTGCCACGAACACGCCAAGGCAAGCGCTACATACTCACGATGGTGGAAGCAACTACTGGTTGGCTAGAAACATATCCTGTAAACCATGCCACTGCCCGAAACACCGTCTTAGGCCTCGAAAGGCAAATTTTATGGCGACATGGTACCCCGGAAAGAATTGAATCAGACAATGGGACTCATTTCCAAAATAACCTCATAAGCTCCTGGGCAAAGAAACACGGCATCGAGTGGGTGTACCACATACCCTATCACCCACAAGCATCTGGAAAAATTGAGAGATATAATGGACTGTTGAAGACTATGTTGAGAGCGCTAGGCAATGGGACATGGAAGCATTGGGATACAAATTTAGCAGAAGCCACTTGGCTAGTTAACACCAGAGGGTCTGCTAACCGTCCTGGTCCTGCCCAAACAAAACCCTTACATACTGTGGGAGGAGATAAGGTCCCCGTAGTGCACATGGGGAAGTGGCTGGGGAAGGCAGTGTGGATTTCTCCTCCCATGGGAAAAGGCAAACCCATTCGTGGGATTGTCTTTGCTCAGGGACCTGGGTGTACTTGGTGGGCAATGCGGAAGGATGGGGAGACCCAGTGTGTGCCTCAAGGACATTTAACCTTGAGGGAAAAATAATCTGTGATGTGAGTTGTATGTTGTAGGAAGTAATGTAGCAGGAATGACCTGAACTGCAGAGGAGTGAACTTCGTAAGGAACCAGACAAGTGCATCGGTGACCCAAACCAAGCCGGTGTTGGTGCCCAACGATCGAACATACTGCTTTTCCTGTCCTGACCACTCATCTTGATGGATGGGGCCCAAGTCATAACCTGTGTGTGAACATCTGGAGGAGTGGAAGAAGCCCATGGAATATCTATCTGTTAAAGGACAGGGGATAGTAATTAATAAGAATGTATAAATCTGTATGTTGGGTATAAAAGTGGTTTAAGTATGTAGTTTCAGTTGTAAGTGTTGGTAAGAAGGGATTTCAGTAATGAGAATTAAATACAACGGCATGGTTAGAAGATATCTGTATTAAATTATGTGGGACCTGAGCATGATGCAAATGGTATGGAATAAGGGGTGGAGATTGTATTGGGTCTGGCTGAGATGGAGTTAATACTCCCCATAGCAGCCCTCATAGCACTGTGCTCTGCATCAGTAGCTAGAAAGGTGTTGATAACACACCAGTGTTTTGGCTACTGCTGAGCAGTGCTGGCACAGCATCAAGGCTGTCTCTCCAACATTTTTGCCCCCCCCTCAACGGCAGGCTGGGGCAGGGCGAGATCTCGGGAGGGGACATAACCAGGACAGCTGACCTAAACTAACCAAACAGATATTCCATACCATATGACGTCAGCTCAGATATAAAAGCTAAGTAAAGGGAGACGGAAGGGGGGCATCTTTTGTCTTCAGGAGCAACCACTACGCGTACTGAAGCCCTGCTTCCCAGGAAGTGGCTAGACATCGCCTGCTGATGGGAAGTAGAGAATAATATCATTTGTTTTTCTTTGCTTTCGCGCGCGACCTTGGCTTTCAGTTTATTAAACTGTCCTTATCTTGACCCACGAGCCTTTGGTTATATTTTCTTCCCCCTGTCCAGTTAAGAAGGGGGAGGGATAGAGCGGCTTTGGTGGGCACCTGGCATCCAGCCAGGGTCAACCCACTACAGACGTACATCTGAATTGCAAGCTCCAAGCTCTCTGCAAACTTTGAGCAGTTTGACCAATCTCGCACAACTTTGCTGCCTAGCTTGCCCTCGAAGTCTTTTTTTTCCTGGCTTGGTTTTGGGGTTTTTTTGCAGGGGGTGGGGAGGGGCAGGGGGTGGTTTTGCTGTTGGAGAAAATAAGATGATGAAGATTGCAGGTGTCGATTAAGGTGAAGTCAGAACAACTTCAAAGCAGCTATTTTAAATTAAGTCCATATTAAAAGGAATGCACAGTTCACAGAATAATTCCAGTTTTACCATTAAACCAACCAGCATTTCCAATCCACTGCTGTGTCCTCTTTACCTTAGTGAAATGCATTCCTACTGAATCCTGCAGTTGCTTGATCCAACTCCCCTTCCCAGCAGGGAGGCTACTGCAGGTCCGGGAAGGTCAGGCAGAACGTCCCCTCGGTTCCTGCTGCGCGGCCGCTCGCCGTTACCAGTTTTGCAGGGTGCTGGTCAAGGTCCCTGGGCATCCCCTGGCACTTGTCTCCACGCGGCTCTCTGGTCTCCAAGATCTTCCGCCACTTCCAGGATATTTCCTCCAGCCAGGATCTTCACCTTTTCCTTCCTGGGTCCCCTTCTTCTTTTCGAGATCCCTTCTTCTTTCTGGGAACCCTTCTTTTTGCCACCACCTCTTCTTTCTGGAACCCCACGTCCCCAGTTTTCCCAATCTAAGTTGTCTATGTGAGCAGTACAATGCCTGATCAGCCTCCTAATTAAGGGTTCTGTCTCCTAGCTCTTTATTAACTGTAGGATTCGGGACATGCCACTTTTGCTTATTCCAGGTGTTACCCAAATGTACAACCAGCCCACGCTGGTTGCGTGTAGCAAGAAGCAGGCTTCTGCTTGACGGCTCAGAATTCAGTTTCAGACATTCACACGCACAGACCTTGCCACACACGTGCACCCAGTCACGTGTTGCCTGGGAACATTCACAGTTTCAGCCAGTTTTTTGTCTACGGCCGGGCTTCAGAGGCAGGGCATGGCCACAGAAGCGCATTCCCCCCGTCAGCCTGTGAGGTGAGCAAGGGAGAGTCAATACTTGTCTGGTGAGCCTCATACCCAGACAACGTGGTCCATCCCTGTCCTGGGACAGCCCTGGGAAAAGCCACAGCAGGGTGCTCCCTTGCCTCTGCCTAGGTCACTGGGGTTCCCCTGCCTGCCATTGCTCCTTGGTCCTCCTCTGTGTTTGTGGAGATGAGCCTTGAACCACACAACCTAACACCTACAACACCGGGAAAAAGAGAGGCAGCAGAGGGTCCAACGGGGAAGGTCGCTGATGTAAAATGCTCTTTGTGAGAGGCAGCACACCTAGCTCACCTCCTTGCTCCTGAGCTGCTCTATCGGAAGCACTGCGTGCAGGACGCTCTGTTCAACAGGCTGTGTCTGTATCTGACTGCCTTGTCCTTGCTACAGCACCGTGTGCTGGGGGAACGCCACGGAGAGCAAGGAGGACGCTTTTTCCCCAGGAGCAACGGAGGGTGCTCAGCTGAGTGCTGCTGCAGGGGCCAAAGTGGGGCGGGCAGGCAGGCAGGGAGGGGAACGCAGGAACGAGGGAGCTGGCAGTAACCGGGCAGTCTGGGAGATGCCCGAGAGGCTCAAGAACCCTGTAAGCACAGGACGAGCTTAGAGGAGGTTCAACGTGAGGCCCTGTAACCACAGGTTAACCATCCCCTCCAGATCTGGACCTTCTCTGGTTCCCGAGTTACCCTGCAGTTTAACAGCCTGGCGCAGAGATCCTGACTGGGAGATCACTGTACCTCCCGCAGTTAGGGATCCACCTAACAGTTAACCTGAGCGGGTGCAGGTCTGTGCTGCGCTGTACGCACAGCATGGCCTTCAGGCTGCGTCCCTACACGTGTCCCTTGGCCGCAGGATAAACGGAGCTGGTTGACTGTAACAGAGGAGCCTCCAGGCAGCTCCTGCTTGGTACCAGCGATTACGCCGCCTGCGCGGCCCTGCCGTTATCTGAAGCGCAGCAAGAAGTCCGCGTGTGAACATCCTTCATGAATAGAGTTGTTTTCTTCTAAGAAAAGTTGTATAACACCGTGAATGACCAAAAAGGAGGAACTTCTCCACAGGCAGGATCTGTACAGTGTGCCAAGGGAAAATCCACCTGGGGTCTGCCCAATGCTGCATGAACGCAGGGTTCCCAGCATCTGAAGGGACCTCAGATTTACTTGCTACCTATATGCCTCTTCTTGCTGCCTGTATGCCTTCTTCCTGGCTACGCCGCCTCCCAAGATCTTGCCCACCCCCAGCCTACTGGGGAGGGGGGGAATGTTAGAGAGACGGCCTTGATGCTGTGCCAGCACTGCTCAGCCATGGCCAAAACACTGCTGGGTTATCAACAGCTTTCTAGCTACCAGTACAGAGCACAGCACTACGAGGGCTGCTAGGGGGTAAAGGAACTCCAACTCAGCCAGACCCAATACAGAAGGAAAGTGGAGGAACGACAGAGGGGGCAGCCCAGGGACACAGAGCCCCAGGTCTCATCTGGCCGCTCCTGTGACCCTACGGTGTATTCAAAATCAAATACCTGAAGTGCTCCCTTAGATGCAGTTTACAGCCAGGGGACAAGAAGGTGGCAGTTCTGCATTTTGCAGCTCCCAGGCTGATGGCAGAGCCAAAGCGAAAAAAAAAAAATCCAAACCAACCAAGAGAGGTAAAACTGGAGCGCAGGGAGCAAATGCTTTTCTTTCACCTTAGGCCAGCTGCTCGGACGCTCTCTATGCTGCCCTGCCACAGAGGGCATCCCTCTCGTACCAGTAAGAGACATAAGAGCGAATTAAAGCCAGGACCCCAAACCAGACCAAAAACCTGGTCGTGATGAAGAAGAAAGTGGAGAAGGCATCAAATATAACAGAAGATGATTTTGGACATTCCCAGTTTACATTTGGAAAAAAGAAAAAAAAAGAAGAGGAGGAATTAGGTATTAAAAGAAGAGCACTGAAGGATAAAGCGGTAGCAGTCCCTCTACCACTGCAAACCCACACCCCCACACGCACGTACGCACACAGACTTAGCACCACCGAACTCCCATTGACTGTGACGTTCACCTCAGCTTGCTGGTTTAGGGATACTGAATGCCTGAAGCACACCAAGGATAACTGAAAACATCTGCATGGCTTTAATGGGAATCCTCCAACTGAAACAAAGCGCCTTCTCCCTCTGTCTGCGTTGGCACATCCCCGAGTCACGCTCTCACTCCTCTCCTTCAAAGTCAAGATTCCTAAATGTGAAAAGCGGGAGTGGGGAAGGGCGAAGGGAAGAGAAAAAGAGGCAGAGCATCATCAGTGGAAGACCTGCCAGCTGCTGCTGATTCCGCCCTGTTCGGGGGACCACCCCAGCAGAGAGGAGCTGGTTTGCATGCCACGGTCCTCACTGCCTGTTCCCAGGGACAGGCCGTTTGCTCAGCCTTGCCGGCCAAAGCACGGGAAAAGCGTAGGCGTGCGCCGTCGCTTGCAGAGGAGCACGGTCACGTTCATGTGCAATCCTTTACCTTTTTCCTCCCTGGATTCAAAGGGTTTCTGTCTTCAAAGTGAGAGCCTTCCATACGGGCGTTTGTGACATTTCATCCAGGATAATAATCTCAGAAGGATCAGTCCTGCAATAAATATTTTACATAGCAATCCGTGATTATGGGAACTGATGCCACCAAGGGCATTAGCATCAGCAAGAGGAACAGCGGGGCCCCGAGAGTCAAAGCTCCGCATAAGCGTGGGAGGTTTTGCTGGATGAGGAGTTTTGGGAGGCAAGCCGGGGAGCTGCAGAGCAACAGCTCTGTGCAAAGGCTCTTGCTGGGGTTTAGCCCCGGTCTGGGTTCCTAAGCCACTGCTGCTACAGATCACGCCTGCAATTCCTCATGTTTAAGTACGAGGATCTCCAGCTACCGTAAAGGCACTGATGATGCAAGGTTTGGGGGTCAAACGCGAGCGCTGCAGCCACTCTGCTTGGGGTCAGAGCCCTGCGATCACCTCCTGCAGCCCTGCCCCCAAATTTGGTTTTCCCACCAAGCTGCCTGCTGGTTTCTGTGGGATGCCCCACAAAGAGGCAAGTGGAGAAAACTGTGCCAAACCCCTTCAAGCTAATCTTGCCGGGGGTCCTGGCGCTCCGTGGGGCTTTACCTGTCACTGCGTTGCTTTGCGATATCCAAGTCACTGGTCTTCCCCACGCTCAGCTGAACTGAACTTGCAGCAGCAGCAGCTTCCAGCGCCTTCTGGGACTCCTGACATAAAAAGGGACAAATCATGTTCTCTGTCTTTGGTCAAAGTGGAGATAAGCTGAAGGCCCAGCACAAACTTAGCAGTCTGCCCTCCCCTTCTGCCCCTTGGCAGCTATAGGTATTAGTGCAGCAGGGTAAAAACCGTTCACTCCAAAGATTTCGGGGCAGGGGGATTGTGTGTTCAAAACACCATTATGAGCAAATCTTGCCAGCAGCAGCAGCAGCAGCATCACCATCTAATAATAATAATAATAATAACGATAATGACCTTTGTGAAAAACGACTCGTTTTAAAAATTACACCTGTATTCAAGTGTTCAGCTCACTGCTAATGGAGGAAACAAAGGTTACAACGTGGGATCCAGGCTATTGGGATCTATTTCGATCGAGTGCTGATCTTCCCCCAACGTTTCCAGACAAGCTGTAACAGAAACAGGCAGTCTCACAGCCCGAGGGAGATGTCCAGCCCCGAGGACCCAGCAAGCCTTACCTCTCCTTCTTCTCCGGCTTCATTTCTGCCATCGTTCAACTTCTTCTTCCTTTCTGGCATAAGGTCATCCAGAAAGCTGAGCTCTCGCTTTGAGAAGCAGAAATCCATCGCTTTCCGGACAAAGACGAGAGCCAAAACCTTCACGAATCAGAGGGAAGGTGCGGTGAGCTCAGAGACGATGCTACCTCTCACTCCAACGCTGCAAACACCCCGCTGCCGAGCGGCAGCAGCTCTTACCATCAGGGGAAAGATGATGGCGGCACGGGACACCTTGATGGTCCAGAGCAGGACGAGGCAGATCAGCTGGATCGCCGTGAAGAAATGCACCTTTCGCAAGGGCACGTGCCGCAGGTAGATGAAATCCGGCTGGTGTTTCGCCGGCATCCAAAACAGCTTCAAGCGATCAAAGAACTGCAAAATAAAAGGGAAAGCTTGCCACCTTGGGACTGCGGCAAGTTTCTGGCCCCCTCGAGACGGGGAGGCAGTTTGCAGCATCTCGCTTGCCGTCAGAAATCCTGGATCCCACCACGTTCCTCCTGGGAGCAGCACCCATTTTCCCTTCGCTCCATCTATCAACCGGCTTGCCCCTGAGAGCTGCCCACCAAACGGCAACTATTCCACCTCATTCCATTATTAGCATTTCTTGGCCCACTGAATCCCCCAGCGAGGATTTCCACCAGTGGCAGAAACTGCCTTCCCTTTGCACTGAATTCCCCCGCTTTCACGTAACCAAACACTGACCTGCCCTAAACCCTGAAACAGAGCGCGCTGAACTTGCCTGGTCCTCCCAGCCCTATATACCTCCTGTGCCTCCACCGATCTTTTTCTTACACAAAAGAGTTTCATTGCTTGCTCTGGGAGAAGTTTCTCCCATGCCACTGCTTACTTCCCTGCTGCTACGGAGACAAAATACCAGGGAGCCGACATGCTGCACGCTGTAAAAGAGTCCATACCTGAATTCCTCTGAGCGACGACACACCCATGTAGAGAAAGACGCCATAAAGCACAGGCATTGGTATAAACTGGGGGAAAAAGAAAAAAAAAAAAAGAAAAAAGAATGCAATCGTTTCTTTTTCTGTGTTGCATTTTCAGTATTACCACCCTCTTCCAAAGGCACTGCCTAAAATTGCTTGAAGCTTTCCAGTTTCCATTCAGGGTTAGAGATGGGTCAGATTTTAACCATTAAAGATTTTGTGCGCACGAGTGAGCTAAGGCTCTGCTTTAGGCTGAACTTTGGAGTTACCTCTCATCAGAATAATCCTATTTTCCAGAAAGGTTGGAGGAAAATAGGCCATTTCACCCGTGCTACCCTATGCCGCATTCTGTGGTGGTAGAAAACCACTTCTGCCTGTTCTTGGGGCAACAGGCAAAGGCCACATGCCTCCTTTTAGCCTAGAGATGAGATTACTTTGTGGGAGAAACATGCAAGGAAGCCCACGGGGATGACTTGAGTGTGTTTAGCTCCTGGGAACGGCTGTTGCGGGGCATTTGGGGAGCAAATTGCAACCAGTAAAGGGCTGCCTGTTTGAAAGAGAGCAGATGTGCTGGTCTGAATACGCTCAACTGTAACCCATAAACATGGGTGGGCCTGAAAGACACCCCAAAATTAAAGCAGTTGCGTTGCTCGCTCGCCTCGAGCACACCAAACGGGGGCCTGAAGGGCTGCAAAGTGTAACCGAGGCTGGTTCCCACCGTGGGTCAAGCCCCAAGGGTTGGGATCACCTCCTCCTCCGCTCCACAACTAACTCCTCAGGCCTGCAGAGAGGGGACTGTTTTTCTGTAACCTCCAACAAGCTCGCGGTTGTTGGGTGGGTTGCATTTTCCTCTCACCTTTAACACGGAAGTGAAGAAGACGGAGCAGCCCATGAGCACAAAGATCAGCAAGCCGGTGACTCTCTGCTCTCGTATCCCCAGAAACTTGGGTTGTTCTCCTGGAGCTGAGCAGTCAGACTCTACTTTGAGGCTATTCACGTGGGTGATGGACAGCACGGTCGCAGCCACAAACCAGGGCAGCCCCATCACAGAGCACACCCCGAGCATCACGGCCACCACGAAAAGGTCCAGGTGGTACCCGCATCCTTTCTGCAGGCAGGAAAACAAGAAACAGAGCATCCCATAGCACAAGAGCAAGGACAACGTCGCAAGTCAGACTCAAACCCTGCTCGAGCACAAGGCAACTTCTTCAGAATTTAAAACAAGAAATGGAAACAACTAAGGGTGTATGCAGGCTTTGCACAAGCACCTGGCATGACAATCTGGCAGGAGTTCAGACACAATGGATATGGGGAGCTTGTGCGATACATACTTCTCCAAAAAAAAACAAACCACCCAACCCAAAACCACCAAACCATTTTTTTTCACTCACAAAGAAAATTCTACCACTTGCAAGGAAGGTGTGACTCTGAGTTATCCCTGGCAGCGCATCAAAACAATTCATTCCCCGCAGCTGCTGCTGCCCACAAAAGCGCGCTTCTATATTGCTCCAAGATTAATTTGCTCCTCCAAAAGGTTGCTCATCTGAACTGCCCTGTCACTTGCTCCCTGCATCATCATTAAGCCAGGAAAGCATCCTGCCACGCAATGTCCCAGACCAATGCCTTCAGAAAGCATTGGGATTAAGAGCTTCTCCCCAGACCTGCAGCCCAGAAGGGGCTGGGGCTGGGGTCATCTCTTGCAGCCCCTTACCTTCAGCTTGTGCTCCTTCCTGTTCACAATAACGGCACTGATCTGCTGGTCCATGAATATCAAGATGGTGCAGAGCAGAGCTGGGACGAGCGCAGCCAACACCATCCACCAAGGGTTGGGTCCTATGGGGTTGATGAACCACCCACGGTCGTCTCTGGTAGGCTGCAACAAAGCCCACACATCAGCATCGTCTCCCAGCCCAGGCACTCCGCTGGCTTTCATTTTCCCCTACGTCCCTGTGTCAGAGCACCTCCCAGCCCTGCCTTCATGTCACCCTCTCCCGTGGGCTTCAGCAGTGCCAGTGTCCTCTTTGCAAGCACCTCTAGATACTTCTCCTCTAGGTATCTAGTTTGGGGGCCATCTTCTCGTTTCCAGAAGGAAGCAAGGCACTTGGAGGTGGAAGAGGAGATGGTCACACCACCAGCATCTCCTCCAGACTCAGCCTTGCCCTGCCCCGGCATCACCTTGTGGCACCCCCACGTGCCGAAACACCCCATTACCTTGAACGCGTGGGGGACGTGGAGCTTCGGCGATGGGATCCCAACCACGAAGTCAAGCAGCACCATGATGACGATGGTGAGGAAAACAGCAAAGTCGCTCACTGTGGACCGTACCTGGGGCAAGAAACCAGAGGTGAGAGGGGCATGGCAAACAGGGCCGTAACTGGAGATGCAAGAGTTGCAGACATCCACAACGTTACGGCTGGTTAACCAAATCCCACCACCCCTCTGAGCACATGCAGCCTAATCCCTTGCTTAGATACTGTTGCTGTGTTTGTCCCTGTGAGATCTGGTGTCAGACAATAAAAAAAGGTTAATTAGGCGGACAAGGGTTGGTTTAAGTCAAAACCTAAAAATAATAATAACATTAAAAATAAGAAAACAGATGTCTGCCACTACAACTACACTCACAGCTACAGTGGCAACAAGGCACTGAGGCATCCTTCATTCCTCAAAAGGAAGCTGCTCATTTGAATCTACTTTCCGCTCGAGCGCATAATGCACAGAAGGTAGGGGAAAAAAAAATAAACCACAACCCCAAACCCCCAAACTTTGGGAAACCTGACTTCCTACTACCTGAGGGGAAAAAAAAAATTAAACCCAAAAACCATCAGTCTGGGGCAGGTCGCGAGGCAGGTGGGAAATGCTACGATGATCTTGCACTCATGGAAATGAGTGCGGGACATCCAAGCTCTTGGAGAGCTTGGCCTGCAAGGCCAACGTTTCCCAGCTTGACCAAGGCGTGGCAAATACTGCTTAGTGCTCCAGGAAAGCCATTTTGGGAAACGAGTGTGGAGATGGACGCTGGCCACCATCTTCTACCTACTCTGGTTGGAAAGTAGCGGCTGGTTTTAAACTTCTTCAAGAAGCTTGACAGGGCAAAAGTGGCGAAGAAGAGGATGCAGCACCAGAAGAACACGTCAGGCGTGTAGGGGCCGTCGCGTCCACAGGCAGGTCCTTGAAACTCCCCATGCAAATACCGACATTCCTGGAGAAACAGAGCGTCAGGACACAAAGGCAGTGCACGGGCGGCAGGGAAACCTCGCACAGCTAAGGGGTTTGGAGGATCTTGGTCCAAGATCCACGACCCTGTAACTGCTCCTGCCAATGGAGATTTGTATTTAATGAGCAGCAGCAGCTGAACAAGTGACACCTCGAACTACACAGCGGAGAAATGAGATGTGAGGGGACACCATACCACACACCCTCGGCACATCCTCTGCCTGCCGTTCGAGCAATCGTGGCTAAAGAAGACACCAGAGGGGAGGGAAACACTGGAAACTCTTGGGGATAGAGAGAGAGGGAACAGGGAAGGAGGGCTAAAGACAACCATGGTAGGAAAGGAGGAGAAGAGACAGATCGTCCCTTCCCAGGGGAGGGCTCGCAGAACCTGGCCAAGAGGGGATGAAGGCCACCATAAGAGCCTGCCGTCCTAGGCCTGGGCTCTGCTTCCAGCAACAACAGCCTGAGAGGCTGCTCAGACATGCAAATTTATGCATGTACCTACAGACAGCACTGAATGAGAAAGCAAGGCCTGGGGGGGGCATTTCCCCTCTGCTCAGGGCTGCTGAGGCCAGCCTGTGTGCTCCATCCAGACCGGACTCCCCAGGACAAGACTGGGACTCACTGGGGTGAGCCCAGCCAAGGGCCACAAAGATGATGAAGGGACTGGAACACTCTTCATATGCGGAAAGGCTGGGAGAGCTGGGACCGTTCAGCCTGGAGAAGGCTCAGGGGGCTCTTACCAATGTACACCTGATGGGAGGGAATGAAGAAGAGGGAGCCGGGCTCTCCTCAGCAGCGCCTTCCGGCAGGACAAGAGGCAAAGGGCACAAACCGCAAAACATGAAATTAAAGCTGAACACAAGAAAAAACTTTCTGACTGCAACTGTGGTCAAGCACTGCAACCGGTTGCCCACAGAAGTTGTGGTGTCTCCACCCTTGGAGCCCACTCAAAACCTGAGGGGACACGTCCTGGGCAACCTGCTCTGGGTGACCCTGCTTGAGCAGGAGGCGTTGGACTCGATGATATCAAAGGTCCCCAAAACCTCAATGCTTCTGTGAAAGCCACAGACAGAGATCTCTGCCTCAAGCCGAGAGGCAGCAGTCATCAGCCGACTCAGAGGAACAGGCTGGGAGGCAGCTAGAAAACTGTTCCCAGTTCCTCCCTTGTCATCCCTGCCTCAGCTGTGCAAGCCAGTGCACCGCTTTGTCGAGCTGCCCAGTTCTCATCCCGCTGTGATTCTGCAGGTAACGTTAACACAAAGGAGTTAGACGGGAAGAGCTCTAGTTAACGGCATGGGAACCTGAAAGCACAGGAGAACTTTTCTCCAAACGTGGGCAATGCTGCTTAGATTCTGTCACCTAGGGAAGAGAAGGAAGAAGACAAATGGGCCAAAGGGCTACACAGGAATGAAATATGAGGAAGGTGCAAGAGACATCAAAAACATTGATATGTGCCCCGGAAGGCTATTTTGTAGTCAACTGACCTGCCCATACCCGACTGTGGGCATGAGGCCTCCGCTCTGACTTCCACTCTTCTCCTCTTCACCGTTTCTTCCACTGCAGCACTTTCTGACACTTCTTTTCTTCTCTTGACCTTCAAAACATTGCAAACTTGGTATTGATAAAATTTGATTTTGACTTTTCTATTTTAGAACAAAAGTCAGACTTAATATACATCCGTATTTCGCAACATTGTCCAGGCTTATACAACAAAAAAAACAAAAAATGACTCAGGAATAAAAGATTAGCTGCCTTATTCAAACAGAAGGTAAGCACTGAGAGGCCATCCAGAGAATTATGCTCAACAGTTTTAAACAAGAACTACTGCTTCCCACGACATCCTATTTGCTCCAGTTTTTGAGGAGGGCCTAGGAACGTAATGCTAGCAGAGAGAGCGGGATTTTCTCTGGGGGAATTTGGACAGGACACCTTCACTAATTCACTCCGTCTTCAGACACTTACCTGTATTGAAAACAAACCCACCCTGAGATCTCACTAAACAACAACTTCCCAAAGAAGCTTAACTTTGTTGTTTTCGACACATACGGCACTTAGGAAACTACATAATTATTCAGCAATATTGACCTCATACAGACTCTCACAGTGAAGAAACCATTTGACAGCTCAGCTCAGACTTGCCAAAAACACATTTAACTGAAGCCAGCACGGCTCTCACGTCCTCAGGCAGGACTTCATTCAAAGTCCGCTGGAATTGACAGGAAGGTTTCCCTCAACTTGGATGGTTTGAGGTGAGAATTCACTCCCACCTTACACTGCCTGCCTGACACCCTGAAACAGGACAACTATAGCATTGCCTAGATATATATTCTGCTTCTCCAGACTACTTGGAATATCACTTTTCAAAAAAAAAAACCCAACACACAAAACAAAACCACACACGCAACTTACAAGCTCATCCCTGCCCTTGTTTACTTCTTTACCTGTAACAGAGGTATTATAAAATCTGGTGAATATTTGGTGACTGGACTTTCTTTAACCAACTTTAAAGTACAGTTTTGCATTGCACCTTACTTCCTGAGAACAAGATAAACGACTTAGAAACAATGCTGGACTTGCATATGATATCTTGAAACTGAAGAACTGCAAATACAGCTCTTTCAGAATTCCTGGCTGTGAATAACACATGCCAGGGGGATGGGGACAATTGCTTTGGACTACTTGTCCATTTGATAAAGGAGACCAGAATATCTACTAAGCGCTCACAAGAAAGACCAGCAGCAGCCTTTCCCAGGGACCAATAATCAAAACAGGAAACAGTAAGAAAAAACACTCAGTTTTCACAACAGAGCAGGTTCAATGCAGAGTCCCACAGAGGTCGCAGCTGGGGCCTGAGGCTGGTCAGGGAATTCATAGAAAACCTGCAAAATGAGACACTAGGGAGGTGACAACAGTTGCTAATTATACAAAAGACATTAGCACCATTATTACTATCATTATTTAGAAAAACAAATGCATTCTTTCTTTAGGAAAATAGAAACAAAGAGTGTGAAGTTCAACATCAACAAATATAGTCGAGCACAAGGAAGAAAAACACGTGTTCCATATATATATGTGCTGGCTCCAGCCTAGCTACTGACATTCAAGAATGAAGGTTGGGAGGCACTGGGCATTGCTTCATAAAAATACTAGCTGAAGAGTCAGCAGTGGGTGAAAAGGCAAAGACAAATTCCAGACATTTTCAAAAAGCAATATAGGACGAAAGAGAACACACTGCTATGCTCTATTTCAAATCCATGGTACAGCCATACCGCACGCAGTTTTGCTCCCTCTAATTCAAAAACACAGTAGAGGAAGGGAAAGGGAAAAGCAAGACATAGATCGTAGATGTTTCCAGACATTATCCAAACATAACCATAGTGACTTACCACAAGATATGTTTTGCTGAAAAGAGCTGAGTTCTAGATACATAGTGCAAATGTAGGGATAAGGAACAAAGTAGACATTCTCATGTTTGAATCTCATCTTCGATACTCTCTCCCATTTACTCAAATCCGAGAACAACGATAAGACTTAAGAACATAGCACCAACATTTCAAAGGAGCAGGAGTCCTCTTGTAAAGCTTCAAACGTCATACCACACTGAACGTATATGCAGAAGGGAGCACCTACAATCTGTCCGTATGAACTTTCTGAAAAAACACTAGCAACACATTACAAGAAACACTCATCCAGGTGACACTCTCCCATCAGTCGCTTGTATTAATAGCATTGTGTTTCCTTAACTGTATCTGGCTTCAGTCCTGACATCTTCCCGCAAGAAACAACATGCCAGGCTCTCCCAACCCTGGGAATAAAACCTCATCAGCTTTCCTAACTAAAAAGTAATTCTTTTAAAAATTATTTTTAAAACTGAGATAGGACTAGGATTCACAGGAGTAGCGTCATTACATTCACTTCACAGTTCAAAATGGGAGGGCAACAGATAATTGACATGACAAACGCCACAGTTACAGACGTTCCTTCCTGGGGGGGCAGTTCGCACACCTAGGAGCTCATGCATGCAAGAATGGGTGACACCAGGCAGCAGTCTCTTTACACGCCTCTGATCTCGGGAAGAAACAGGTAACATGAATACTTTTACTCCATTTGCTAGCAGAAACTAACATCCTGAGGACTGGAGATGGAGCTCAAGATTTGCCTAGATGAAACGCTGACACAATCAGTTCCTTTAAGGGATGAAATTGTTCGTTTGAGTTTGGCTTCAAGGACTCCCACAGCTGGTGATTAACTAAGAGGTATGCTACAGCGAGGAGCCCGACACACAGATTGCAGGACAACTCATCACGCCAGGCCTCTGAGCTTGCAGTTCTCCTCAGGGCCCGGTGCTGGCTGAGCAGCTGGATGGACTTCCCAGTTCCAGAAATACAAGCTCGTGAATCAAACCCTCCTCAAGCACGCAGGCAAAACTGGCTGCGCTTTAGTGAAGCAAACCAACAACGAGGCTTCGTTTGTTTGGGTGCCTCCTGTCTGACGATGCTCTGGGCTACTTTCTCTTCCTGGCACTAACAGGAATAAGTTGCTCTCATACATACCAGCTTCTGACAGAGAAAGAGGATGATCTCGTTCTTGCCTGCTAGTACCAGGGGTGGCAATAACGCAGTCTGCCGAGACTGGAAGGGAATGCCTTGGAGGCGGAAACACGTGGGTGTTCATTACTCCTGGGCACTCGGAATCACGGGAGGCGATGCCAAAGGGCCTGATCTGATTCACAAACTGACACACCTTAGGACTGAAAAGGCTTCTCCTTCAACTAACTTACTTTTCTCTTCGACAACAGCCTCAGGAGAGTAACTTCTTCTTAACCCTTTACGCTACAGCAACTACAATATTTAATCCTAATGTACCTTACAAGAAAACTACTGCGGTCTTCTCTACTAGTGGGCCAACGCTGCTGCGCCTGTAAGGGGTGCTTTACGTTTTATTAACCTTTTGAAACAACGCACTAGCTTTCCTTGCAATCGCATTACGTGGGCTTCCTGGGACTTTATATATACACATTCGTTTTCTCTGGCTAAATCAGATTTGGAACGCAGGGGCGTTCATCTGAAAACACTGCAAAACGTTCTTTTTACATACATCGGTTCTCTGGTGAAGGTAACAACTGAGGAGGATCTTCAGCTAATGTAAAACTGCAAAGCTCAAAGGAGTCGTACTCCAGCTAAACATCTGCGCACTACTAGGCAGGAATGTCGAATTAAGCAATGCCCAACAGATACAAGTCATTGGATCTTTTCTTTTACAAGTAGGAAAGAAAGCATACACAGAAAGATAGTGAAGTCATCTGTAGAAAATGGATGTAAATCATCAAGATTTCCAAGGATTACTCGAATCGCTTCTTGGAGAGGCCAAAACAAGAAAGGAAGGAAGAATATTAACAAGATAGCCACAATTCCACTGTCAAGTACAGTTCTCAGGCTTGGGAAAAAATTAACATTACAGTTTGCAGGAATCGTGGAAGAGCGGGTTCCAGATATTTTGCTTTTCCTCCTCCCCTTCTTGCCGCCGCTCCCTCCCATCACCTTAGAGCACACTGCCCTAACAGATTCACAGAAATTGAAGTGAATCAATGTCTTAACCCTCAATTAACACACAAGCATTACTATGGAAACTGGAGGTGTGCTTTTAAATTTAAGAAGCCTCCTCCTTGCCAGCACAACACATGCGGTATTGACCTGTTTCAAAAATAAACTTATTCCCCTTTTTCTGAATATTGACCCAATTCAGTTACAAAGGAACTGTAATTCAGCCCCAACAAACTCCTGCTTTATAAATGGGAAACTTTTTCTAGTAATACCTTTCAGTATTTTCAAAATTGAAAAAGAAAAAAAAATTAACCAATAATTTTCTCTATCAGTTAAAATCAGCACATTTTCTTCAATAATATTTACAATGCTACTACTGTACTCTGAAGATTTATTTAAACTTAAGTAACAGGAGCATTTTTAAGCAGGCAGTATATCGGTCTCATTTCCTCGGGAATGGCAGGGGCTTTCTACTGTCTCAGGAAGAAGACGACAACAACAGAACTCATCAGCTGTCACCAAGCTTGGCCACAAAGTAATGGCATCATTAAAAGAACATCCACTGGCTCCCGCAGCTCCACAGCTATGAGGAAAGCATGTGAAATTGAGCATTAGATTAGCCGCTGTCAAGCTAGCTCACCAGTACTGCCACAGCTCCTGAAAAACTAGGAGGGTCTGACAGCTAGTCAAGCCTGAGAAGTTCAAAGCAGCGGTCAGGTCTGGGGCTGAGAGCGAAACCACGGGAAAGTGCTACTGCAGAACGAATCTGAACAGGAAACAGAAAGGCACGGCGTGCAACTAGCTCAACAAATAGGAGTTTTCATTTGTCCAATTTCAACAGTCAGTAGCTTCTTTGAAGTATTTCTGATAAAAGCATTACTCGCTTACGCTAATGCTGCCTGTTGATGACATTTTTTGTTTACGCCATTTTTTTCACCCTTGTACTCTCCAGAGAAGTTCCCCATTACTCCCACTTGAAATACTGCATTTGACAAAGCATCCTCCGTCCCATAACAAACAAAAGATTTGCTCAGCCTAACATTCAGCTAAGGTCCCGTGGACCTGCTTCATCTCCTACCTCTAACTCCTTGACAGCACTTTCAGTGGTGTCGAGATCCGGAGCGCTGTGAAACAAACAGAGAGAGTTAGTCCCACCCCAACCAAAAAGCAACGGAACTACATTCCTTGTAAGAGTTTAAACAACAACAAAACATCATTCCCATTGCACTGAGAAAATACTTAGCAGGCAGATGAATTCCCAATTTATTGTTCTTAAAAAGCATCCATTATTCCACAAGGACTGTTTCTTTTCAATTTTCTGCCCATTTGTATTTTGTGCGTCTGAGGATACAAAGGATGAGAGATCAGATCTTTTCAGTCGATCCTCAGTAACCTTTAGGACTGGGGTTTTTGACAAGGTGCCCTCAAACCAGCACCTCTCTCTTCCAGCCTATCCCAATGCCATTCTGCTCAAGGGACTAAAAGAAGGAACCGGCAGGACGTGTCTCTTAATCCCCTCCACAGTGCAAACCTGCAGAGGAACGGGCCTTCACAGCATTGGAGCTAGGCCCTGTGATGCTGGGAGCTGTGTACTGCCTGCATCAAACTGCGTTCCCAACTATTAACTACATGTTTTGTAAGTCAGCTTCTCAAAAGTTGTTTGCTGCTAGGTATTGGCCAACAATAAAATGCACAGGGAGAGAGAAGGTCTCAAAGGAAATCTGAACCCATGAAGAAGTAAACAAATGTTGCACAAATGTCACTTGGAAATAAGGAAATACGGTGGAGTGTAAGGAATTACGGCATGCAAGTATTCTCTGGTATATGGTCTGGCAGGCAGCCATTCTCATATCCTCCACATTCAGGGGCCCCAGCCAGAACTCGGTCAGAGATGAGAACTTTCCTTCCTCTTCAGAAAGGCCCTCTCCTTGCTTAATATGGCACAAGTTAATGAAAGGAATTGCACAGCGCACCACAGCAGAAGGACAGATATCACCCACCCAAGACATATGCTGTAGTCATGAAGTCTTCATGAATCAGCAGGGACACAAAAGTACGATTCAGGAAGGGACGCTGAAGCGGCGATGAGGAGAAGAGGGTGGAAAGAATGGAAGAAAGCAAGGGGCGATGACAGGCTGCCAAACTCAAACAAATGCAGTGCGCTCTCTACCATCAGGAGATCAAACACCTGCAGGCTGTTCAGAAACGTACGCACACTACTGGCAGTGCCGTCCAAAGGGATTACGCTGAGGGAAAGAGCTTGGTCGCAGACAAGAGCAACATTTCAAGCATCTTCTGAACACCACACGACACCACAAGACAGACAACACACCTTCCTCTCCAAAATCAACACAGAGAACAAAACAAGGAGGAAGGTGAACCCTCCTGGATCTCACACTATTCCAGCAGAATGCTAATAAACAAAGCTAAAGAAACAACTGCGTTTCAATTCATCCCAAAATAAAGTCATGCGGCAGAATTTCAAAGACCCAGCCCACTCTTCCAAAGGAAAAAGGAGACTAGTGTGGCACGAGATTTAATGTAGCTTCAGGTCTGGAGACAGCCTAATTCGCGTGGTGTTCCTAGCACAGTCTCTTCAATTCTTCTGCAGCTAACAACAGTCACTTCCAGAGTAAACCCAGGCCCTGGCAATGCCTGTGCACATCTCATTGCAAAAGCAAATTCACTCACACTCCTAAAACCACTCTCTAGGCAGAGGCTTGAGTCATTGCCTATGGCATTTTAGCACTGCTGCAACCTCACTGGCATGAAAACAGGGGTTTCGGGATGCCACGACGCTGTTCTGTTTCTCTGACGCAGGGATACTTCCTGGCTCAAAAGGATCTCAGTCCTAGTTTCTGCATGGGTGCCACCACCTGAAAAGAGACTTAACCTCAACAGTTTAGAACACTTTCCAAAAGCCTCTGAGGGCATCAACCTTGAACTGCTGTCTGATGACGATCACAGCCTTGGAACAATGTACACAGGGAGCCAGATTATGCTGAGCCACTGCTTTTTTATTAATACTTATGAATACTATCATTATTAACTTTTTATCAGAAGCTGAGATAGCAACAACTCATAAAGTTTCAGACCAAGTTTGAGCCCTACAGAACACTCCTTCAGCAGGACCCAATCTATAAGCAACTCCTTAAATATACAACCCTTAAACCTAAGCAGCTCCAGCTCCTTTTTCAGAGCAGCTCAAACTTCTGGAATTGTTACAGATCAGATCGCAGCCTCCGGGATTCCAAGTCCCCTCTCAAACTAAAAGCTCCAGAGCTCCTCCAGTGAGCTGGTCAAGGTTTTGCCCACTCACAAAAGCACTTGCCCATCATCTCTGTCTGCCTGACTAGCAGACACAAGCAGATTCCTCCAGGGCAATACCCTCAGGGAAAGTCTCTTTTTCACTTCTAAAGGACCATCCTCTTCACTTGTTTTACATCTTTCCCAGCTGACCAGACTGCTCAGCACCCTGTGCTTTAGTTACTTTGCTGGCTGCTAACTCAAACTTCCCATTTGAGGCTTACCACACAACTGGTACCTCCCACAAACCTCCTTTTCACTGTCCCCTGCACACCCAAAGGCCGCTTTCCTTTCTCTGCCTTGCATGCCAGCAGTACCACAGACTAAAACACTCTCCCTTCACTCTCGTTTCTCAGGCTTGCCACTACAGTGCCTTCTAGAAACTGAGAGCAGCAGTTATCCTAAAAGTCCTGCTCAGCCCCTCTGCCTGCAGCAGAGCCACGCTCTTGTTTCAAAGCAACAGGACAGGTTTGTCACAAACACATCGAAAGAGGAGTGGCAGCGCAAGGGGAACCTTGAGAGAGAAAAAATCCCAAGAGCACAACAAACAACTACTGCCAGGGAGAGTTTCCAAAGACTCTTTCCACATCCACACTTGAGCGCCAGATTGCCAGGCCAGCGAAAGGCACACTGCTAACAGCAGACAGCCCAAGAAATAAGTACATACTTTGAGTACAGAGCTCCATGGCTGTGCTGGTTTTGACTGGGAGAGAGTTAATTTTCCCCACAGTAGCTTGCATGGGGCTACGTTTTGGATTTGTGCTGAAAGCAGTGCTTACACAGCATCAAGGCCTTTTCTGCTCCTCACACCGCCCCACCAGGGAGTCGGCTGGGGGTGCACAAGAACCTGGGGGGGCACGAGGCTGGGACGGCTGACCCCAACTGACCCAAGGGATATTCCAGACCATAGGATGTCACGCTCAGCAATATAACTGGGGGAAGAAGAAGGAAGGGGGGACATGCCCAAGTAACTGTTAGGCGTGATGGAGCCCTGCTTTCCTGCAAATAAAACACCTGCCAGACAACGGGAAGCAGTGAATGAATTCCTGATTTTGCTTTGCTCGCGTGCACAGCTTTTGCTTGACTGATTAAACCGCCTTTATCCCAACCTGCGAGTTGATTCACCCTTCCGATTCTCTCCCTCCTCCCACTGCGGGGCAGCGAGCGAGCGGCCGTGCGGGGCTTAGCTGCCGGCTGGGCTTAAACCACTACAAAGGCTCTAGAGCTTCTCAGGTGAACGCTTTAAACAAAATTTCAAAATACCATCAGTAAAGCCAGCCTCTTTTCCCACTGAAGCACGAAATCCACCCACGGCAGTGAAACAGGAGCACTTTTTACAGCTCCTGTTACTCTCTCAGGCCGATGCTCAGCCTGTCCAAGGGCAGCAGCCACTCGGAAGGGACCGCTTTCACGCTCGGTGAAAGAAGGCAGGAAAAGAGCAGCCCCCACCGTCTGAATTCAGGGTCTCCTATGAACTCACTGCTACCTGCAGTCACCAAACTGCAGGCTGTAGCTTCAACGTGCTCACCTGCCAGATTTTAAGTGCGTACACAGGCCTGCCTGCAGGAAGAAACCCGGTTTCAGGCAACCGACAGGGACCTGCTTTCGAGGACGTCCTCCTTTCTCCCAGCCCGGGGAAGGAAGCAGGAGAGCCAACGGGACGGGACTGCTCTGGAAATGCCGCTGCCGACCTCCCTGAAGCCTGACAGGCCTCTTGCCCCGGGGGCTGCCAAGAACGCCCGGGCAGGACTGTGTCGCAGCCCGCCACCGACGCCGGGCTGTGAGGGACACCCCCGGCGGCTGCGGCTCCCTGCGGGGACAGCCGGCAGAAACTCCTTTCTCTCCACAGCCGCACGTCTCCGCGGTGCCCGCCGGCCTCCGCCAGACAGCCACCAGCGGCAGGCAGTCCCCTGCTGCCCCCGCAGCCCCGGGGGCGGCAGGGAGGGGCCGGGGCTGGCCGGGCCTGCGGGGGGAAGGCCGGGACCCGGCGCCCCGGCCTGCCGCGAGGGGAGATGCCGCCACCGCCGCCGCCGCCGCCTCAGCCCCGCTGCCGGCCTGCGAGGCCCCCGGGCAGCCCCGGCGCTGGCGACCGCCGGGCAGCCCACCGCTCCACGGACGGGGAGGAGCCCCCGCCACGGCCACCGGCCCCGCCGCGCCCGCCGCCCACCCTTGCCTCAGGCGGGGCCGGGCCGCGGCTGCGGCTGGAGCGGAGCCGAGCCCAGCCGAGCCCAAACGAGATGAGCCGAACCGAGCCGAGGGGAGGCGAGCGCAGCCGAAACGACATGAGCCGAGGGGAGCCGAGCCCAAACGAGACGAGCCGAACCGAGCCGAGCGGAGCCGAGCCCAGCCGAAACGAGCGGAGCCGAACGGAGCCGAGCCGAGCCCAGCCGAAGGGAGCCGAGCCGAGATGAGCCGAGCCCGGCCCGGGCGCCCCCTCCCTCTGCTCCAGCTCCCCGCGCTGCTCTGCACTGGCTGCTGCTGCTGCTGCTGCGCTGCAGAGGCAGCTGCATTTTGGGGCTTGGAGCGCTTTGGGTTCCAGCGTGAGCCCGAAGCATCAGAGGAGTTGGCCTGTACCTCGTGGCAGGTCTTGCAGCTGCTTTCAGGGGGGTCTGGGCTCTGCCCAGGCCTCTCGAGTCAACGTTAACTCTGGTGCCTAATGACAGTATGCTGGCAGTGCCCCTGGTAGCTCAGCCCTTTCTCTCCCAAATTGTGATGATGTCAGCAGGTTTGCCTTTTCTTGGTCTAGGCACCCTTCACGCAAAGATTCCCAGAGATTTTTTCATCCCTCCCCTACACACACAGTGGGATACCTGGAGGGCCACAGAAATGCAACAGCAGCAGCGTTAGGCTCTTCTGGGGTTTGGGGGAGGAAACACCCTCATAGATAGCTGTCGGGAGCCTGTCTGGCAGCCACCTTTTACATCTCAGACACAACCGAAAAGCTCCGATGGTCAGTGACCTAGCCGAGCGATGATCAAAACAGAAGGCACTTTTTCTCCCACGAAAGCCTAACAGCGACGTTTGTAAGAAAAACAATGTCCCCGTTCGTTCTCTTGTGCCAAACACAAAAATGGATTTTGGTGTAAAAGAAGAGGCTCCTAAGGAACTAAATAAAAACCTAAACACAGAACGTGGGGGGCAGGACAGTCAGCATTTCCCTTTGCCCTGTAAAGTACATCCTTTCCATTAAAATGAGGAGTTCCTCTTTGTTGAACCAGGAGGCAGTCAGTGCTCACCGGCTTCTGACAGCAGCCCTGCCTGGGGAACCCGGCTCAGACAAGCGCTTGCACCGCTTTGGTGCTGCTCGGGAGCATCTGGACTCCTCCTGCCTCTCAGGAAATGCCTGGATCAGAAATGAGCTCAGCCCTTCTACTCTGCCTGGGGAGCTGCCCGCTGGAAACTGGAGCGGCATTTTTCCAGGAGGAATCCTCTTTTCTGATTGCTTTTCCTCGCAGCTCGCGTACCTGGGCATCTAGGGTCGAGGTAGGTTTTCCATCCCACTTCCTCATGTCCTCTTCACGGTCACGCAGGTAAAACCACAGGGTACACCATGGCATGTACCTTCTATCTCCTCTCTCGTGAGCAGAGGAACGCTTACTCCTCATAGCTGCGACGCGGGCCCATACAGGCGGGGAGAAGGACATAGCCTCTTTGAATTGCTGGAACTCCCGGGACAGTTCCTCTACAGCCGAGACCCGGGCCCATCGGGAGGAAGAGAGACTTCCTTGGTATTGCCAGAGTTAACCAGCCACTTCATCCACTGTTTGTCCCTCGCCTTCTTTCCGGGACATCACTGCCAATGAGTTGGCATATGACGCTGGTGCACGTCGTAGAAACTTCCACCACATGGGTTGTGTGCATTGCACTGCATCTGGATCTGTGGGTGACTGCTTGTTATCCGGATCATTATAAATCACCTCCAGCACGGCTAATTCCCTCACGTACTGGATACCTTTCTCCGTGGTGGTCCACTTGCCCGGGTGACACGTAACATCTTCCTTGAAGGGGTATTTTTCCTTCACGCCTGACGGAAGTTCCCTCCAGAGGCTGAGGGCTCGTGTCTTTTTCCCAATCGCCTTGTCAATGGCCCCTTCCCTAGACAGGGATCCCACCTGCTTGCCTTCCCTACCCTCTAATTCCAAGCAACAACACCACTAATTTCTTCAGAACTTAATTCCCCCTTTAAGGTGTTTAAAACTGAAAAGGTGGCTCCAGTGTCAACTAAAAATTCAATTTTCTGTTCTCCCAGGTTAGCTGTAACCAGACGTTCTGCTGGGAGACTCCCCTCTGGTCCCCGTCAGATACTTTCACTCAACTTTCCCAAGAAAGGGGGAACTTGCTGAGACTGTGCAGTCAAAATTGGGATCACTTGTGACCTCGTAGGTCTCAGGGGACATTCCTCTTTCCAGTGTCCTTCTTGTTTACAGTATGCACACTGATTCAGTCCCAGGGACTGCTTGAATCCCACTGGTGACCCCAATCCAGTTCTTCTCCCTCGTCCCGTTCTTCAACCACATCCCCTTCCTCGAGGAATAACTCCTCTGCCTCGTCCCATACCAGCTCCTACTTCCAGAGCAGCTACTAACCTTGCATTCATTTCACTCTGTAATTCATCTCTATTGCCATATGCCACCCAAGCAACTTCTAATAATTTTCCCCAATCTCGAGAATCTGCTCCTTGTAATTTTCTGTAATTTCCTTCTGAGATCATCAGAGGATTGTCCTATAAATAAAGGAGCCAATTGAGCTTTTCCTTCTTCAGACTCAGGATCCATACTAGTATATTTCCTAGCAGCATCTTTTAATCTGCTTAGAAATTCAGTGGGAGACTCTACATTAATTGCTATAGAGGCAGCAGTAATTCTTGTAACCTTGTACCTTTCAACAGCCTGTAAAAAGGGAATAAAATGTCCATATTTCAGTGCTAACTGCTATCATCTGCAGCCACAAACAGAAAGAAACAGCACATGCTAAAAATAAAAGAAGAAAAGTTAAATAATCCTGCAAAAGAAAATACCCTGTTCCTCATACCATGATCCAGGGATTTTGTAACTTAGTGAGAATCCACGGGACTGTTTCACATTTACAACCAGTACTTTTATATTTACAACTTTACGACTCAAAGGATCCATTTGAGTCGAAGGGCTGCTTTTGCGACCACTGACCCATTGAAGTTCTTGCTGGCTGTCCTTGAAGTCTTTATTCTTGTCCTTGTTCTTTGATCTTGAAGCTTAAGGCAGTTTCAATCACATGTGGTCAGTTTCAGCATTGTTCTCATCTAGTGTACAGGAACACCTAGTCATAAGAGCAAAGAACTGCAAAACTTATGAATAATTACTAGTTAATCACTTGACTACACTTTTGTCATTATCTCCCCAGTTACCCTTTGTCTATTGTTTCAACCATAATGTTAATGTATGATCATTTACCAAATCTCCCTTATACAGTCATCTAGCAGCAAACCAGTTTTCATAGAAGGTACAAAATATTAAAACCATAAAAGTTTGAAGAAACCACATGAAACGTATGGACATATGCTATCAAGTTCAGTTATACATATTCGATTTCCAAAGTTCTTCCCCCAAACTATTACTGGGAGTCGCTTATCTCGCGGTTTCTATTGGGTTAAAGTTTCCCCGCTTCGAATTAAAGGTACAGTGTTCTTTTGTTCTACAAGGGGGGGGTGAGTAAGTCTTTTGGTGTGGGATTGAGTCGGTGGTCTGATCTCCCCCTGCCGCCTTTACCTTTCCTCCAGTTGTCGAAGATTTTGGCTGACTTCATGCCTATTAGCAATTTTTCAACTTTTCTGCGCCTCCTGGGGTAGGATGTTCCCTTCTTATCATTATCAGTCTTTTCGTTCTCCTTCAGGGGCCCAGTCGTTAGCAAGGCATGCCTTGTATATACAAAGGATATCTGATTTCACAAGACCTCTGGGGTCTTCTTAAGGAAATCACTCCTTAAGTACCTCGCTTCTCAAGTACATCTTTTCTCAAGTACGCCGTTACTACTTTGGAATCCAGTGAGATTAATGCTTGCTGCACCTCTGTCGAGAGAAGCCCCTTGACTGAAATACCCCCATTTCAGTCCTTGGCTGCTCTTCTTGGGTCTGCTAACTCACTGTTTCGGGTTTGTGTGGCGGGGTTTGTGTGTTGCGGGGGAGGGTCCGCAGGGCCGGCTCCTGGGAGAAGCTGCTCGAAGCTCCCCCGGCTGGGAGCCGGACCCGCCGCTGGCCCAGGCCGAGCCCCTCCGCGACGGCGGTAGCGCCTGTGGGAGAACAGCTTTCAGAAGGGGAACGCCCAGTGAGTCGGGGGAGTGGGCTGTGAGAGGAACCCCTCTGCGGGTACCGAGGTCAGGGAAGGAGGAGGAGCGGGGGAGGACGCGGTGAGGCGGCAGGCTGTCCCCCCCAGCCCATGGAGGGGAGCGGGGGAGCGGAGGGCGCCCAAGATGGCCGCGCCTCCGTGGCTGAGGCAGTCTGTGACTGAAGGACTGCGCCCTGTCTGTGGAAGGGACCCGCGCTGGAGCAGTGGGTGAAGGGCTGCCTCCCGCGGGAAGGACCCACGCTGGAGCAGTGGGTGAAGGGCTGCCTCCCGCGGGAAGGACCCACGCTGGAGCAGTGGGTGAAGGGCTGCCTCCCGCGGGAGGGACGGACCCCACGGCGGAGCAGGGGCCGAGCGCGGAGTCCTCCTCCCCCTGAGGAGGAAGGAGCGGCAGAGACCAGGGGTGAGGAACCGACCCCAGCCCCCGTCCCCTGCTCCCCTGGGGAGAGAGAACCGGGAGTGGGGCTGAGGCGGGAGGGCGGGGGGGAAGCTGCTCTCGGGTTGGGGTTTACTTCCCAATAGCCTTGGTTTGGTTTGAGTGGTAGCAAATTAAATTGATTTTGTTCCTTCCCCAAGTTGAGCCCGTCTTTCGCCCGTGACCATAAGTGGGGAGTGACCCCTCCCTGTCCTTGTCTCGACCCACGAGCCTGCCTTTATATTTTCTCCCCCTCCCACGGGGGGCGGGGGGTGGGTGAGGAGTGAGCGAGAGCGGCTGCGTGGTGCTTTGTTAGGGGCTGGGCTGAGAGCACGACCCTCACCCCTGCATGCTCTGTAATACTTGAAAGTTAGAATGTGACACAGGTGTTCAGTGTGGTAGGATCACTGGGATTTTTGGAAGTGCCTAATTTATTCAGAAGCCATCCGGAAATTTTGGAATCTGTGAAACAGAGACAGTTCATCAAATTTAAGTAAGGCACGTATTCTGTTCTTCAAAGGTGGGGAGGAGATCTGACTGAAGGATGCTAATTGTACTTTGTCAGTGGAGCTAGACTTACAGATGAGGATGGGTTCTCTGAATGACATGCAAGAGGCACCTGGTGACACTTGTAAATAAATGTAAAAAGATCATCCATAGAAGTATTTTGGCATTTGAATGTCTGCTGGGAAAAGTTGAAATTTCAACAGGAAAGAAGTATGTTTTTTTGATACTAGTCCTTCAGTGGTATCTCAAATCTGTAATTTAAGCACTAAAAAACTCAACGATTAACATTGTATTGATTTGGTGCTTTGTTTTTTAGTTAGTTCTTTGTCTTAAAATACAGCCCCATCAATACATGCTAAGCTCTAAGTTAATGTGGAGAGGATGGTTTTTATGGAGATGTGAAACTCCCTGTTCTGTAACCAAATCTTTTTATGGGAAGCATTGTGGTCTTGGACTTGGAATGACCTGAAAGTTAGTGCTTATTTCCACTTGGAGCTTTATTTCGGGTTTTCAGGCTTAATCCCAAACTGGTGGTGATGCAAAGGTAAAAAGATCACAGGGCATCTTTGTTTTGCAGACTGCTGAGAGGCTGGACAGTAGGCCTATGAATGTATTTTGCTGACTGTCTGGTTTTGCAGGGTCTAAATGACAAAACTGCTTGTGGAACACCATTCTCGGTGGGCTGAGCGGCAACCTCAAGGAAAGGCCAAAGCCAACCATTGTCAGTGACCCTAGACCTCCTGAAGAAATCTTAGTGGATGAACTACCACCAGTGGACAGTCCTGAGGCATTGGTGAAAACATCTTTCAGGTCTGACAGATACGAGTTTACTTTGTTTATCCTTGAGAGGATATCTTTTTAAGACTAAGTCTGCAGTGTGGGTTTGGTGGGAGAAATCAGTCCCGAAGGATTCCGCAATGCTGCGTATCCGTACTGAGCAACAGTGAAAAAAGAGGTCCATAGATAATCCTGGCTGGACTTGTCCTTTACTTCTCCAACCTCATGAGCCTTCCTAAAAGATGATGAACTAGACAGATATAAAGTCTGTAACTAGTCAAAATGGTCGGCAAAGACAGCTCATTATAGGAAGATGTCTTTGAAGGTTGGCACTGTTTCTTCTGAAAGTGGTTTGGTGATGAAGACTTGCACTTGAGGTCAGATGATGTGCTTTATTGATGCCAGAGAGAGCTAACCCTTTTTCTGTTGCTGTGATGTCTTGAGAACTGTCTAGCATGAATTTATTTTACCAAGGAGAAGGATTCTGGCCAGGGGCTTGCAAGCAAGCGATGGCTGCTGTTGTAAAGTGTGTGATAGATCTCTTGCTGGGTTTTTCTACCTCTTATTGAATCATGTGGACGTACAGTTGTCCGATGTTTCTTGGAGGCATGTTTTCTGAAAATGATTTTTCTCAAAGTGAGGTGAACTAGAGAAGCTGTGTGATCTTTGACCAAAATGTGAAAATGGGCGTGCCCAGCAAAAGCGGAGTGAGTGGCAGAATTTATTTTTTCCAAGTGTTCTTCGAGCCTTTTTTCGGTTGTTCTTGAAAACCTATGCTCTACTTTTCTTTTATAGTAAACCCACATGTGTGCAAGCATAAAATGGTTTTTGCTTTGGATAAATTTCTCTTGACTACAGTGATTTTGATTATACCTCAGTCTGTCAAACTTATGTCGGTCTTCATATAATCGTTATTTTGAAGGCACTGAAGTTTAAGTCATGATATTAGGTGGTAATTTCAGATACCTTGTTTATCCTGCTTGACATTTAAAACCACGTTACCATAAAGTGAGTTTGTCAGTCTATATAAATGAATCCTGTAATTCCACGGGGCATTTTCATTCTTTAATATTTCCATTGAAATGATTCAGGACAAGTGTTTCAGAACCTGGATCCTCCTTTTATGGTGAGCCGTGGTATTTAATGGCTTTTAAACACTTTGTGTCTCTGCTATTTAAAATGTATAATTTCAAGAGGTCTAACTCTTTTTCAGCTTTCACTTCTCATACCAAATTCTGGGTATCTGCAATCCTTAGGGTGCCGTCGTCAAGATAATGTCAACCTTTTTATATGCCAAAATAATGTCACCGCATTTCAAATGGCATGATTTGATCACGTGAGTAGGGGTGACTCTTGGAAGAAGTGAGCTTGTATATAGCGTGAAGGGTTGGAAAATGTAATTAAGCAAAATAGTTTTGCTAATGCAGTTTAAATGGCTTTATAAACATTACAGAACCTTTGTTTTTCACCAGTAGAGCAATTACTGTATAATGTGGCATTTTTGGAGGCTTCTATAGATGGGAATCCAAAGAAATTGCTGTTACAAAGTAAATGTTAATTGCCTAGTTTCATAAAGAAAGGAAGCCCCGTGTGCGCTTGAGCTGTGCAGGGGAGTGGAAGAGAAGAGAGTACATTGCAATTACTGTCTAAAGACACGAGAAGATAAAAACACTGCGGTGTTTTTATTGAGTTGGGGACCTTGTTGATATTATGGTGCAAAGTGGGGCTTAGGAGGCAGTAGCATCTTTTGTATGATGGGCTGCATGTTTGATTCATCAAGGTCTTCTGTGGGTCGTGATCTTCAAGTGCTTCTGTGACAGAGTTTGCCTGGTGTGTCTGAGGGTAAGTGATTGCCTGGCAAGCATGGGCTTTCCTTGTTTCTTGTTGACTAGACGCTAGTGGAAGATCTTGCTACCCTGTTGCCGTTTGGGGACTGAAATGTGCTTTCCGAGTTGTCCAGTTCAGCCTGTCTTAATTGGGAATCTGGTGGCTGAATCTCAGGGGGTGCGTGGGGCCATGTTGGGCTTGAGGAACTGATTTTAGAGAGAGAAAAACCAGGCCTTGCTTTTGAACGTGACTGCTACAGACTGTAAAATGCAGCGACTCCCTTACTAGTTCTGATTCGCTGCTGTTGGAGCAGTGTATGGCGCAACTATCCCTTTCATGCCCAGCTAGAAAGAGAATGCCTCTCCAGTGTCAATGAGTCACGCTTGCTTGTGATTGCATATCTTTTTATGTGAATACATATAAGCAGCATGAAATCCCAGCTGCCACCTCTTTTATTAGATCTTGTTTTCTACTGTGCAGTACTTATTGTTCTGTAGCTTAGAAAATTAGGAAGAGATCTATGTTTGATTTTGTTCCGCTTCTAGATACGAGCCTGAAACGCATTTAAACATGGAAGGAGGAATGTGACTATTTCAATCATTTTGGTTGTACTTTTCCTGCGGTAATAATCCATCTTTAAGATATAAAGCAAAACCCAAATGAAACCAACCCCCTCTCTATACCCCGCATAAGTCTGGTGCGTGATCCCTCCCTAATGAAAAAGTGTTCTGATGGATCTTGTTTGTCTTACACAATTATTTTACTATCTCTTTTCTGAAGATACCAAGAACCAGCACCAGATTGGTCTAAACAAGGCTGATTACCTTTCTAAAGAGAGAATTGAAGGAGTTTGTAGTATCATCTTGTTTGGAATATTGCAGTGAGCGAGCAGTTGTAAGTAATTCTGTGTCTTGACTAGTTATACTACTCCAGTGCTTAAAATATAGATTTAAAATCCATTCTCACTGGCATTTAGCCTATTTGTCTAGTAAAGGCAGGGGAGGCCCCAATTTGAATTACATTTGAAAATACAGTGGAATATGGAGAATGGTGGATTATCCCCTTTTGACAAGGAAAAAAAGTATAATGAGACACATAGAAGTGATTAGCTTCTTGGCCCACACTTTATGCAACAAACCCGATATATCCACTGTCTTTCTTTGCATAACTATGCAAGTTCATGATTACAGGATCTGTGATCCCTTTCTTTTTGAATAGCTGTGCGTGGATCAGCATCCATGTATGTACAGTCGTTGGCAGTGGCTGTGGACTGATGCCACTGTGGAATATTAGGTGGTGGGCGTACGGCCTTGCCAGGGCTGGGTGATCTGGCTATTGGCTGGAGATGTCAGCGGTTGCTGACACTGAAGCCTGTAACTCAGAAACTCTCTTCCCAGACCTGCTTTTTGGTCTGCTTGGTCCCTGTAAAGAGTAGTGGTGCTATTGGTAAGAATTAACAGTGGTAATTACTGAGCTCTTCGGGAGACTGTGTGGTAACTTTACAGCCTGCTTTAGCTTCCGTGTGCTGCTCCCTGGCAGCGCTACCCAAGCAGGCATTTTGATAATGCTGGGCTGGCAGCCAGCAGGGGGAGCAGAGAAACCAGAGACAGTTTGGGTGCTGTTCTCCCAATACCACCTAGAAGTTTGTGGAAGTGCTTTATATTGGAGGATAGGAGAGAAACTGCTGCATTTGTCCCCAGACTGCTGCCTGGAGTGAAGCAAGTCACCAGGGTGGCAGTGCTCCAGCTGAAAACTTGATGTGTCCAAGATGTCATCATTTCTGCTAGACTTGTTTGGTTTTGATGTACGGGAGAGACGGGCTGTTATTTTGAGCCCGGAGAGCTGGGACACTGGATTGGGGTATATGACTGTGGTGGTGCTTATGGGATGTAATGGCTGTGCTGGATCTTGTGGCAGGAGAGATCCCATGGTACAAGGTGACGGTGACATCCAGGGAGGAGTGGAGATGCTCATCTGAGACAAAATGTTCAGTGCAACCTGCCATCCTGGTCCAGGGCCTGTGTGACAGTTGAAGTTGGTCTGGAATCGTGGAGTAGTCCAGCTGGCTCTGTCTAGCACGCGGGGGCCTGGGGCAGCAGTGCTTCCAAAGTGATCAGTCAGGGTAGCAGGCAGCTGAACAGTCAGCAGGTGAGGCAAAGACCCTCTGTCCTGTACCAGACAAGCCTTACTGGATACCTATGTAGCTATACTGAACTAGGAAGTGATATATGTCATCTGTTACTGAGGCCATATGCCCTGGGAACCAGAAAGGCAGATTCAGTTCCTTCAAGGTCAGAGTGTTTTTAAGCTCAAGGCTTGCATGGGTTCTTAATTGCTGTCACCTTTCAAAATACTTTTAGCTTGAGACTGGTAACACCCCTGCTTACCTTAATAGCTGCTTTCTCTGTGTCAGCTGCAAAGTTTCTTTATCTTTCCAAGGACGGTTTGCTTTGCTTTCCTTATCTGCTTCTGTTCTGCTTTGGGAGTCTTAAATCGCACCGACAGCTAACCTTCCTGTATTTCGGGTTCAGTTGTGAGTGATGTAAACTGTTGCTCGTGCCAGCTACTGGCCATTTGATCGACAGGATAGAGGTGATACTGCAGCGCTCCAAATGCAAAAACTTCAGTCCCAGCACTGTGTGCTGGGAGTCAGCCCACGAGCCTCAGTTGTGTGGGTCAAGGTGGCATCGGTGGGAATAAGGGGTATGAGCCAGCCTTCCCCCTACCTTGCCTGAGTCCTAGCAAGAGCCCATCTCCAGTCACCCGGTGGAGAGGGACCTACAGGACTCCTTTAGCACCTCTCACGTTTTGACACTCTCTGGGCAGCCCCAAAGCTTGGCTGTAGCGACCTAAGCTAGTATGTGAGGTCTGAAAATCAGAGAGGGAGGCGATGCTATGTGGGAGAGCTGTGACCATGACCGCAGAAGAACAGGAGTTGAGGGCTAGTCGTGGGGTAGAATAAAGCCCGCCTTCCCTCCTGGCTCTCAGTATTTGTTTATTGCCTTTTTTATTTGGATTTTCTTCTTGTTTTTTTAAAGAACACACAAAAATGAGAGATGAATCTCACTTGCCCTAACTTGTTAAAAAAAAAAAACCACAAGACATTTTCTCATTGTTTTTTGTACCCATCTACTGCAGATTCAGGTCTCGCTAAACATTAAAATGTAAGCAGTCTCTCTGAAAACCACCCTTCTCAACATCTTTTTCAATCCAGACTTGTTATAAGGCACTTTACTTGCATTAAACTTAAATTCATCGACGTTGTATTCAAACCTGTTGCTTCTTCCTGTTATTTATTGGTAGTCATTGTGACGAATAAGAAGGGAAAAGTGTTCTGTTCGTTAAGGAACTGGCTCCCATATCATTTGTCTCTCTTGTCTCTTCTTTTAATTGTGCCTCCCTTCTAGGTGCATGTCATGCTTTGTGAGAGCTATGCACTATTTTCTTGGTAGATGGAGATTTATGAGTCAGAGGGGGAATGATCAGAGGAGAAAGATTTCTCCCAGTTCCTGTTCAAAGGCTGCATTCTCTCTCTCTTTGCATATATCCACAGGGGTCCAGGAGGAAGGTGTTTTTTCAGGCAGTTGCAAGAGAAATGGACTTCTCTGTCTTTTGGTTTGGGGTTTTTTTTGGTGTCACAGTTGTCTTGTTTGTCATAGGATAGATGTCTTATTGATGACAAGCAAAGCCAGAGATTCTGTCCCTGTCAATATCAGACACGTGAAAAGACCCAAGTTGAGAAATTCAGATGGATTGTGGGTGTCCTAGCAGAGCTGTGCCTCTGAAAGGCAGGGAAGAAATCCGCTTCCAAAATGGCAATGAGAGTTTGAGCTGAAGCTCCATGGCTAAACAAAGTCGTGGTAGTAAAGAAGTCCTGCTTTGAGGACTGCCCAATGCCTGTCCTTGACCACCCTTCTCTGCCTGACGTATGTCATGTGAATCTTGTACCATTATAAACTCTGAGCATTTGTTTTGCAGCTGTGCAAGGCTTCCAGTTCCATCTTTGTAAGCATGCAGATCACCCCCAGTCCTTGACATGGACTAGAGTACCCCCACCACACACAGAGGGCGAATGTATTTTTAGATCCAGATGTGGTATAGCTCTACAACCATGTGAGTCTCAAATGTCCGTGTGGCACTCCTGTGGGTATACAAGGCTGTTCCAGGGGCTGTGCTTAGTTGCTTGGCTTACTGAAGTTGCTAGCCCAGTCTTCCTTGCAGGTTTTCAGAAGAAACTGTATATGGGCAGGGAGTTGTATATAGGAAAAGACACTAATTTAAGGATAGCCTTTATTCTGATAAGGAAGTGTTTCATAATGCGCTATTTAGTTGTCTCCACCATGATTGATTAAAAGCCTCTACATACTAATATCAAACTGGGATGCCTTGCAATTCCTGTTGACATAATTTTTAGCCTGGTTTCCTAAGGAAAACTGGCTATCCTTTTCCGAAGGAAATTGCTGTATATCTCTCAGTCAGCCTTCCCGTTAAGTTCTTTAGCATAGCTGAACTTGATCAGTAGCTTAACAGAATGGTAGACATCTCAAAGGTATTGTTGTGGTTTAACCCCAGCCAGCAACTAAGCACCACGCAGCCGCTCACTCACTGCCCCCCCCCCCCCAGTGGGATGGGGGAGAAAATTGGGAAAAGAAGTAAAACTCGTGGGTTGAGATAAGAACGGTTTAGTAGAACAGAAAGGAAGAAACTAATAATGACAATGATAACACTAATAAAATGACAATGATAACACTAATAAAATGACAACAGCAATAATAAAAGGATTGGAGTGTACAAATGATGCGCAGTGCAATTGCTCACCACCCGCCGACCGACACCCAGCTAGTCCCCGAGCAGCGATCCCCCGCCCCCACTCCCCAGTTCCTCTACTAGATGGGACGTCCCATGGTATGGAATACCCCGTTGGCCAGTTTGGGTCAGGTGCCCTGGCTGTGTCCTGTGCCAACTTCTTGTGCCCCTCCAGCTTTCTCGCTGGCTGGGCATGAGAAGCTGAAAAATCCTTGACTTGAGTCTAAACACTACTTTGCAACAACTGAAAACATCAGTGTTGTCAACATTCTTTGCATACTGAACTCAAAACATAGCACTGTACCAGCTACTAGGAAGACAGTTAACTCTATCCCGGCTGAAACCAGGACAGGTCTTTAGTTCCTCTCTGCTTTGTGAAAACTGACGGTAGGATAAGAAAGGGTGCCAGGGAAGGAATGGATAGGAGAGAGAGAAGCTGACTTCCCAGAGTTGCTGTCTGGCTGACCAGTGCTGACATACTCTCTATCTAATCAGCACATCTGTAGCTGTGAACGAGGCGCCATACGTGACCACACAAGCAGGCAGGGCGATATTTGGAGGAAAAGCCCAAGGAGAGCAGAGCAGCAGGAGACACAGCAGGTCACAGAATGTGTTGCTGTGGGGAAGGTAGGAAAGATGTAAAGCACAAGTGCCTAAGAAACCAGTCACAGCTTGTGCTGCAGCTTTGAGTACTCTAAGTGATGCTAATGAAAGGTATTCTTGTCACTACTGTTATGCTATAAATCGTGTCTAATCACCCTGGTGGAGTGGACCACATATCTTTTTCGGGTAGATTAAGTGAATTCTGTGCCATGATGGCATGACCCCCTGGCCTCTTGGCATGTGGTGGCACCCAGCGTGGTCTTTCTGTGCACATGCAGAGGTCGAGGGTTTCCTGATGTGAACTGACTGTCATGGCGTGTCACCTAATGGGGAGGAGCAGCTGGGTTTTCAGGCAAAATAGCATTGGAAAGGGGCTGGTGGCCACCTGGCCTACTCCTCCAGCCTGCAGCTTGCCCTTGAAGGGCATTTGGGAGGAGGGGAATGCGGGCTCTGGAAGAGATTTATTGTCCTTGGCAGTCTGTGCATGTCCATGTCCTGTGGTCCCTAAGTTGCTCATCCTGTTATTGAATTAAGGCTGTCGTGGTGTCTATTTGATTCCCAATGAGGAAATGGGATAGTGGCTTTCTTACTCTTGGCAGTCAGAGAGAGTGTGATGAGCTGAGCTAAGTGTCTTTGATGAATTGCTGAAGCTTTGAGTTCTTTAATTTGCATAAGCAAGAAGCATTAAAAAGGCACTCAAAAGGAAATTCCTATACAGTTTCATCTGCTTTTAAATGGCTGGCTGATGGCAATGAAGTTAAGTGGTACGTTGTACTGTGATGCTTTCCTAAAGGATGTGGTAAAACATTCTCCAGATCCAACCCAATCAGGGACGGATTTGGTTTGGTTTTGAGACCACAAAACCTGCAAGTAAGAGTTGAGGAATATTTTTAAGTGAATAACAACAATAGCAATCATGCAGTTACCCCAAATAATCTTAAGGCTGATGGATAAGAGCTTAATCTTTGCTAACGTCCTGCATTTCTTAATGTGAAGAGCTTTGAAGGAGGAGGAAAAAGGGATACTTAGCTCCAGTTAATTGAGTATGACGATCAGATCTGGAGAGAAAACTGTGTTCCGGCTTGGGAAAACACTAGCCATTTATGCATTGAAATATCAATTTGAGATTTGTTTTTTTCATGAAACCCAAGAGAGAATCTATGCTAAACATTTACCTGGGACACATTGGAAATCCCCAAACCTGTTGCAGGTGTCATGCGTCCAATGGATTGAATTGTTGATTCCCACAAGAATGCTATGACTACCAGGCTATGGGTTGCTTGGAGTCCCCTGTTTGCACCCCCTGCTCTGTGTATCTCTCTTTTGACCCTGTGCTTTCTGATGAAGGTTTTGTCTGGTTTGCCTCCCCATGCAGAATGATTTTTGGTAACTGCTGTATTTTGCTGGAAATTCTTTTGCCAGAAATTCTAAAGCCCAGCCTACCAGTGCCTTTGCAGATAGATAGCAAGGTCTAGGTAAGCTGCTGTGAACTGTCAACACCCCTTACCCACCTAACTTGCTAATGGCTGTTCTTCATCTGGTTTTTGCATGTTAGGCTGCCAGCTGGCAATTTCTAGAAACTGTTTTATGTAATAGAAAGGTCTTATTTGGAAATTATCACACTATCCATCTGAGTACTCAGCACATGCTGATGTCAGAGCCGCTGTGTCTGTAGTTTGCAGATTGGGACATTTCTTTTTAGTTGTAATAATTTTTGGATCTGAATCTACTGAAGTGTTCACAGCAAGACTGCTAAAGCTATCATGTGTTACTTGGTTTCCATGTGAACGTTAGAAATTGATCTAAACTTTATAAATTGACTCCGGTGGTTTTGAAAGCAGGCCTATAGTTTAAATTTGCTGTCAGTGCTGCTCTTACTCTGGCAAAGAGCAATCTTGTATCTTCTTTTGGTGGAAAGGCCTTCATTCTGAGGTGTGGCAATTGACGCTGGAATGTGGGCTTTGGGTCCCCCTTTGTGCCCAGGGCTTCCTTCTGTTATGTCTGTACCTTTGATCTGTCTCTTCTTTCATGTGAGCACTTGCAGTTCCTTGTCAGAGGAAATTTTCTCTCAGCTCAGCTGGGAAAGGGCTAGACCTGAAGTTGTGTTTCTTTTAAATGAGAGCTACTGAAGAGCATTTATTGTGAAAAGGAAAACTGTCAGAAGCTTCTTTTCCTTCCTCTTGAATGATGTGCGCAAGCAGCATTTAGATCAGCATGAGCATCTGTAGTTGGAGTTTCTAAGATGAAGGTAACATTTCTCTTTCCAGTACTTGGAACCTCAAGACTGATTTTTGTCATGTAATTGTCACCAATAGTATCTGCTCCTGAATCAAAAAGATGCTTGTTATCCTACCGGCTGCTTGTAGTAGTTACAATTAAGTCTGCCCTAATTCCAAACAGTATTACTCATAATAAAGTAATACTCAGATTCATTCTGAAGATGTTGAGAAAATTGGATTCCTCATGTGGCACTGTACCTCCTTGTGAGAGTTTCTTCACTTCCTTAATACAGTTGCTTATAATATAATTACCTGCAATGTCTGCAGTACTTGAGTAAAAGAATTAGAGAGTGTAGTAGTGTAAATGGAGTGGGCCAAAATTGGTGTAAATTGGCATAAAACTCAGTTGACTTCTGTGGAGTTATACTGATTTACTGCAGGTGAGTGTGTGGCTTGGTATTTCAGAACAGTGCTCGTGCACTGAAGTGTGCCTCTTTGTTGATTAATGTTACAAATCTGATAAACTTGGCAGAGTGGTTTTGCTGAATCATGAGCGATGCTGCTGAACAATGTGTTAATCCAAGTGGCCTGGGCTAGATACAGCAAATTCCCATCTGCGGAATGCACACTGGCTTTCACAAAAACTCCATGAAGCTTGCAGACTTGGAATCAGTATGGCCTTTAACTGTTGACCTTTTTTCTCCACTGCTTTAATGCTGATTCTAATGTAGCCAAGGCACTTTGTGAGCGCCTGAGGATGGTGTTGGCAAGCCATGAGCTGACATGTAGGTTCTCTTTGTGTTGCTTGGGCTTTGCATGTTTGCTCATTGCATTAGTTCTCAGAAAAAAAAAAATGTGCTTAGTGCTTTTCTGCTTTATAATTAATTATATAATATAAATAATTGTGTTATCCTGATATATCAGCTCTTCTGCTAGCAAAACTGTCTAAATTTCTTACAAAAATTGCTGGTTGGTGTCAACAGAATACAGGCTCCTTAGTTTTGTGCTGCAGCAGAATATCAGCCGTATTGGTCTCTTTTTTCCAAACTCATTTCATTTTTTTCTGAATTGAAGTGAGGTTGAACTCAGATTTGTCATCTTCTATATGTCATTCTTTTTGAAGCAGTTGTACAGTAATGAATGAAAATTTTATATTAGCAGAAATTGATTCAATGTATTTTACACAGATTGATTTCTGCCCCGGTCGCCCGTGTCCCAGCATGGCTGTGTTATGGCCTATACAACTGTGGTTTGTGCTGTTCAACATTAATGACCTGGATGATGGGGCACAGTGCACCCTCAGCAAGTTTGTAGATGAACCCCCGCCCCCCCCCCCCAAAAGAGGGGGTGTGGTTGGTAGACCTGGTGGGTGTGTTGCCATCCAGAGGGACCTCCGCAGGCTGGAGAACTGGGCTGACAGGAACCTCATGCAGTTCAGCAAGGGGAAGCACAAAGTCCTGCTCCGCGGCAGGGAAAAACCCCATGCCCCAGTATGTGCTGGGGGCTGACTGACTGGAAAGCAGCTTTGCTGAGAAGAAGGTTGGGGTCCTGGTGGACAACAACTTAGACCATGAGCCAGCAATGTGACCTTGGAGCAAAGGCGGCGGCCAACAGCATCCTGGGTGGCATTAGGAAGAGCGTCACCGGCAGGTCCATCTTCCGCTCTGCTCAGCACTGGTGAGGCCACATGTGTAGTGCTGGGTCCAGTTCTGGATTCCGCAGTGCAAGAGAGACAGGGGCATGCTGGAAAGAGTCCAGCAAAGGACCATGAAGAAGATGAAGAGACTGGAGCATCTGACATAGAAGGGGAGGCCAGGAGAGCTGGGACTGTTCAGCCTGGAGGCGAGAAGGTTTGGGGGAAGCTTATCAATATAAATACCTGACGGAAGGAAGCACACAAGATGGGGCCAGGCTCTTCTCAGTAGTGCCCAGTGACAGGACAAGAGGCAGAGGGCAAACATGGAAATTCAGGAAATACCATTCAAACATAAGAAAAAGCTTTTTTTGTGTTAAATGGTTTTTGGGTTGGATTTTTTTTTTTTGTTTTGGGTTTTTTTTTTACTGTGAGGGGTAGTCAGACACCGGCAGAGGTTGTCCAGAGAAGTTGTGGAATCTCCATCCTTGGAGATATTCAGAACATGATGGGACAGAGTCCTGGGCAACCTGCTGTAGCTGACGCTGCTTTGAGCAAGGGGGTTGGACTAGATGATCTCCAGAGGCCCCCTCCAGCCTCAGCATTTCTGTGATTCTGTAGTGGGAACAGCAAAGCTGAATTATCACCCTGTGAGTAAAATCCTAGCATCTGATCTGCATTGCGGATCTGTTGTCTGCATTGCAGATTTTTGTTGCATTGTCTGCACACGTCTGCTGGGTGGAACTCCCTCTAACATCAGTACGAAGTAGAGGTCTGCAGTGCAGATTGACAGCTGGGATTTTTCTCTGGAGCGTTTCCCCATCTGTGTTTGAGACAAACCAGGATAACATATTTTAACTTTTTTCCTCTGTAAACCGAGTGTTTGGTGAGTTGAGTGTTCCATAGAGAAGTTCATTAAAAGGCAAGCTTCATCTCCCAGTCCTCGAAAGAAAGTGGCACTGAGTTCACAGCTCAGATGATAGGAAAGAAGAAACTCATGTGACAAGATACTAATACAGGTCTGCAAATGTAATTTAAATTTGTCTGAAGAAGTTTCCTCTAAGAAGGGAGGGGAAGTGCAAATGACAGAGACAACTTCCATAGAGAAGTAGTGAAAACTTTTTTATCAGTTCCTTGTGAGTTGGGTAATGGTCTTAGTGAGATTATCTGTAGCCTTCGAAAGCATTAGTTCATTTCCAGGGTCAGCCAAATGCTTTGATCTATTTTGAATCGAAGCCTGGTAACAGAGGTTGCTGCTTGTTGCTTCTGCAGAAGCATTTCTGGGGGTCCTGCTGAGCTTTCTCTAGGTCTTAAAAAATACTGCTTAAATATTGATCTTGGCAGAGATACTAGGCTAAGGTGTCATCTATTTTTAACCAGTACTCTCTACTAACGTTGATGTCAACAGAGAACTTCTAGTGTATTTCCTCCAGCCCTGAGATAAGAGGAAGCGATAGGGAAAGCAAATAAGCCCGTTCTCTCATTAATCTTTCAATTGCTGAATTTGTGTGTCTATTGATGTGCAAAATGTGATTATACTTTTCCTTTGTCTTGTCAAAGGTAAAGTCATCTTAATGACACTCCTCTGTCCACAGACACTTTATGGGGAACTCCCTGTTAAATACTTTCAGTAGCTGGCTTCTAAAATTCTCTATTTTTGTTTGGTTTTGTTGGCCCAGGCATGGCCTCAGACGTGAGACCAGATTCTCTGCCAGTTTTATCCGTGCAGTTTTATCAGAGTACCTGCCTTTAGCAGGGCTGTACCAGTATATGCCTAAGGCAACTAAGATGTCACAAGCTGAATGGCATTAGCTAATTGGGTGCAATTCAGATGGAGAGCAAGGTAATCAATCAACCAGTTCTCTGTTCTCCTCTGAGTGCCTTCATACTTCTGTGGGAATTTCAAGGAATCTGGTGATAGAAACAAAGCACCAAAAGCTAACTTGACTCAGAATTTCAGATGGGTAGCATGAACAGCGACCATCTGTGTCTTTTTTTTTTTTGAACAGGAGGTATTTTCTGGAGAGGAGGTGAAAGAAACAGGCTTGCTATGTGACCACATTGAGATAAACACTGGCTTTGTTGAACTCTGAGACAAAATGCTGGCTTTTGAGGGCCAAGTATGTGCAATTTTCAGAGTAAGTCTCCACGGCTGTAGCTGTGGCTAGACAACTGCATCCATGTTCATGCTGTTTGACATCACTGGTGCAGAAAGGCTGAGTGCTGCGAGGGATACTTGCTATTCCATAGCACCTGACTACGGTCTGCCTAGTCTTGGCGAGCATTTGTGCCATACTTGACTTCTCTGTAACCATGCGGACCCCAGGGCCACCTCACTGTTACCTTTGTAAGTGGCTCTGCCCCATGTCCTCCTTGGCTGTTCTCCAGTGACCACGGAGGGATTCTTTTTCAGTGGGATGTTACTAGGAAGACAGGAAAGGCAGGAGGGGTTCAGCTGTTTTGTGAGGGACTTAGGACAGCCAGAGCTGCAGCTAGAGAGCTGAGGTGACCTGCGGTGACCTCCTCGTGGTCGTGGATAAGCAGCTGGTTCACATGCAGGGGTCTAGCTCCTGTGCCAGTTTTATGTTGTGTGTGGGATTTTGTGTGATTTTTTTGTTGTTGTTGTTTTTGGGTTTGGTTTTTTTTGTGATTCTTATTGAACCAAGGCCTGTCACCTCAGGCTGTATCTGGCAGAGTGACACCAGCATCCCTGGGTAGGACTGGATTTGCAGGACTGGGCTGTGGGCTAAATGAGCTGGCAGAAAGTCTGGAGTAGTGCCAGGTCTGGGATGAGCTGCCCAGTCCAGGAGGAGAGGGTGGTGGTCATCATCCTCTGTCTGCACTGAACTCGCATTACCTTGTGGCTTTCCTCGCTTGGCACCAGCCTGTTCAATGTCAGCATTGGAGCGTGCAGGTGTGTGAAACTACAGCCATCTGGCTTGCCCTCAACTTGGCAATGAAACTAACAGTCGCTTTCTGACAGAAGGCCATCCTTGGCTGGGCTGGGCATGTCCAGGGGTTCCCTGTTGCGTAGCATCTACTGGAGGATATTGTCCATTTGTGCCATAAGCATTCCATTTATGCTAGTGTCACTGATCAAGTCTACGATTTCTGTGTGTTTTAGGGCTTTTGCGTGGCCCAAACTTGTAAGCAGTCGAGTCCCAGGTGTTAGTTTAGTCTTGTGAAGCCCAGTGGCAGTTACCTGATCAGAAACCTCCTTGCTTGGTGCCAGTGTTGAGATGACATCATGACTGGTTACGGTGTGGCATCATTGCATCTAGTTTTCTGGGTCACACTGGCTATGGCATCGTGCTGACCTGGCCATGTAACTACTTTGGGCTATGTTTTGGGCTATGCCTCTTCTCCAGGTGTACATTGACTAGGGATGCTTCAGGTGGCTTGCGTCCAGAAGATGCACCCAAACTACATAGGAGTGCCGACTGGAAAGTGCATCAAAAGCTCACTATTTTCAAAGCGTTACTGCTTGTTGAACAAAGGCTGGTGCCTTGCTGTAGCCTAGGCAGTGTGGACATATGGCCAACTTAGCCTGCAAAGTGTCTTTGAGAAGATAGTCTCAATAGCACCAATGGAGAGTTTAGAGAGGATCGCTGAGTTCATTTTATACCTATTTCCTGAAATTTCTTCTCAGCTTTATTCTTCTTGGTCATATATTCTTAAAATGAAACTCTTCTTTACGGGAAAAAAAAAAAAAAAAAAAAAATCTGGCTCTGTAGTTTCCAGGCAGCATGGATTATAAAATGAAATAACCCAACTGTATATTTAGAAGCATGCAAGTAAATGTCTCGTAGCTAAACTTAATATAAAGGTACAGCTAATTGGAAGTAGTATGTTAACACAGAGAATAATGGTGTACTTATTTCCCATTTCACAAGGTAGAAAATAGACTTCAGTTAAATGAAATTGCAATGAAAATCATAATGATTTTGTTGTATTTCTGAGGAAGAAAGTAAACCTTGGAAATTTCTCAGGTGATTTTGGAACTTTCTTCTATTGTGGGTGTTCTTTCAACTTTAAAACATTTTCCTCAGAATTTTTTGATGCCTGTAAAAATAGTACTAATGTAGGAGACTAGCAATATTAGATAAACAATTGCCAATTAAATCAATCTCACTGTTAAAACACAATATGAGAATGTACACTGCAAAGCAGCATGAAAAAAATGCGTAGAAAAATGGTAATGCATGATTTTCAGAATAATGCGCTTTGTGGTTTTTACATCCCTGTTTAGTGGTTTGTCATAGTCCTTTACCAAACAGTCATGTAAGGAACCAGCTTTGCAAAGGACCTTCCTTGCAACACTCTCCTTGGGATACCTAGTTTGTGACAGCAAAAATGGGAATGCCATGGAAAGAAGAACGAGGAATGAGAGTAGATGGATGGTTTTCCGTGTGTGTGCATGTGTAGGTAGGGAGAGCCCTGGACCATTTCATGAATGTCAGACCAGGATCCTGCTGGGAGATGCTGGTGGTCCTGCAGGATAACTCAGCCCCGGGTTGTCTTCCTTCTTCAAGTGCTCTGTCTGTGAGAAGCCTGAAAAAGGCGGCATATGTTGGAAAAGCAGGGTGTGTGGTACCAAGTGCCTGCTTTTTTTTACCCTGATAGGAGAGGAGGAATTGTGGCCTGTCACAGGCTGCAAGCCTGCTTTCCTCTGTAGTGTCAGCAAGTGGGAATTTTGCTCCTTCCAGGGCAACATGGTAGGTTGAGACCTCTGAACACACTGCAACAACTCAGCCAGGTGGGAAGCCTGAAACCATAGTGAGGGACAAAACTTAGCTGCTAGAAGAAGCATTAGAAACTGGCAGTGAAATTTGTCATGAACAGGTCCAGTGAGGAACCCGCTATGTTGTGCCCATCTCTGAGGAGATGCAAAATCCACAGCTGAATACTAAGCAAAAAGGGGGAAAAAAGTAGGAAGAAGAAAAAACCAAGCAGCATCGTTTGGAGGAAAGCACGAATTTTTCACTCTCATGTAGAATACAGGAAGTTGATTTCAAAAGTTTTGTTGTTGTCATTACCTTTTTGATACGAGTAGTTCATGCTGCTACAGGAGAATCACAATTAAAACTGATGACGGTGTGAGGGTAGCGTCCATGGTAGGAGGCAGTGCATTCCCCTCTGTCTGTGTTGGCTTGCAGAGCCTCGCTCCTCACTGAGGGAGGTGGGCTGCCACACTGCTCTGAGCAGGAGGCGGGTGATTTTGATGCTGAAGGTCATGCCCAGCTCCTCTTTCATGTGCCACAGGTCTGTGACTAGCTGATGAGTGTAGCTGCCCGTTATGTATATGCAACAGGAGATAAGAGGGCTGTTTTTCTGTGGCTCTACAAAAGCTGTGGACAAGAGGACCCAATGACAGAGGGGTGATAGCTCTGATAAGCCAGACCTCTACGCAGTGTCAAATGTTAGTGTTTATCTGACCAGTGGGTAACTGGAAGCGTTGTCAAATGGCAGATAAAACCCTAAAAACGTGCACTGTGACCATCCTTTTATCATTCGTCGCAAGTAACCGTGGGGCTAGGGATCCAAGAAGTCGGTTTTTGTTTTGCCGTTGTTCAGTTCAAGAGTGAAATCAGGAATAACTTTAAGTGAGAGTTAAATGGACTCCAAGCCTGTAGATGAAACTAAATACAGGGGCGGAGACTCTGACCTTGTCTATCCACAAAAATAGCAGTGATTTAGAGATCAGTTTATGAACTTATTACTTGCATCTATTTAATTTAATTCAGTAACTGATGTGTGCAGCATTCCCTTCCGAGCACACCTGGGTAGAGGAAGATGTTACCATGCCAGTTCAGGCACTCATGCAGCAGCAGGAAATCATGAATAGAATAGCTGTTGTTTTCTTCCTTCACTTCCTCTGGATGAACATCTGAAGTAAGGCAGAGGGGCATCTTTCCACACTGTCATTCTCTGTATTTCTTTTTCTTCAGCCTGTTTCCATTGTACTTTAATTTTGTGCAGAAGTGATGGCTTGCCCATGACACCTGACTGATGGTTGTTCTCTCATTTGGCCCTCGTCATGGCAGAAGCAGGCATACTGTGATTGCTTTACTCACCACGTTAGGCTATCAACCAGCATTTGTTGATCACTTATGCGCTTGCAGATTTGAAGTTGTCATTCTTTCCATTTGCCACAGTTCTCTTTTCTGTTTTCGTTTTTTTTTTTTTTTTTTTTTTTTAAAGCTTCTGGCACAGGACACAGCCCTCGCTATACTTTAAGTAATCCTCTCTGCACCCTTCCCCAAATTCATCATGGCTATTATTCAAGAAAGCAAAGAAGGGTTCAACGAACAACACTGAAACAGGAAGAATTAAGTCCTGTCAGTTTATATTTCATGGATGGCATTTTTTTAAATTCCTAATTAAATACCACAACCTTTTCTCATTTCAATTGTTGGCAATAGTTTTGCTGTAGCCCAGTGTAAATTTACTGTTCTCAGGCAAGAGAGGAGCCCTGTTGGTGGGAGAATTGTGCGGGTGGTCTAACACATGGAGCTTCCAGCTCGCCTTCCTGTTATTCAGATGCCAGAGTCTGTGATCAGTTGTATACAGCAAGTTGCCTATATTTGTGTTTCACATTTTGGTGGCACTTGCAAGATACCTACTGCTATGTATGAGTCTTGTATTTTGCCACTAGTATGAGATTGCTGCTGAGCTGATTCATCCTTGTGGAGAGTGAAGTCATATATGTAAAAAGTAAATTATTTGGCATGTGCTTGACTTACTACCCTGACTTTTTAGGATGTTGTGAGTCAAATTCAGAGTGTTTGTCCTCATCTTCAGTGATCTGGATTGGCTGTAGTTCAAGCTGCAAAGGAAGGCTGTGGTCAGCAGCCTTCTGGACAGTGGAGCTTTTTCTACAAGCGTACCAGTCTGTATAGAAAATGGAAATAACTTTAGCTTTCAAGATTTTTCTGCATTTCAATGGAAACTTACAATTCTGAACAAATCCTGCGTGCAAAGGTGGCTGGGTTAAAATCAAAGAGTGACTCCTAGGCAAACAAGAACAAGGGGAAGTTTGACAGAAAGTGGTCCAAATTCATGCAAGCATTTGGACGAGTTAGCACAATTTTTTTTTTATAAACTTGAGGAGATCTTCTTGGCCTCGTTAAGGTATCTTTCAAGGTTGTTAGTTCCTGCAACAGAGAGGTTTCCGTAGTCATCCTGAGACCTTTCAAGCATGGGATGTTTGGCTGAGCAATATTAATTGAGGAGTGAGGAGTTTTTGGAGTCTGTTATTAATAGATGAGCGATCCAGGAGAATTTAATATTTTATGAGGTTTGGGGGGAAAAAAAAGATATAAAAGAGGTACAGGAGGGGAAAATATTCCTCAGGTGAATCATTCTGTTTTACATCAATGGTTCTCATTCCACCTCCCAAAATGTGAGTTAAATATTCAGAACAAGTAATTGTGAAGTAATGGACAAAACCTGACATACACCTGCTGCATCCTTTCTACCTCTTAAATGAACAGTAAATGATGCAGCTGCTTTGCCTCACTGGGTGTATTTAGCTACAGAAATGGGGAGATGGCAATAGAGAGCTGTGATGAGGCTGTGGTAGGTTTCTGTTTTTAACAAAGGCTGCCAAATGTCAATGTGTAATTTATGATCATTTCAATAAAGACTGCTTTTAGATTGAATACAGAGGGGAAACAGGCATGTTGTGAGTGGCAGATTTATGCCCAAAGTCCTCTACTCTTAAGAATATAAGTGAAATTCGAGAACAAGTAATTCTTAAACCATATTTTACTCTGTCCACTGTAAGTTAGGAGTAAGTCGGTGCATATCAGACTGATAAAGGAGAAGTCAGATGCTGTTATCTGATTTTACTGAATGAACCTAGTCTATAGCGTCTCTCTTGGTTCTTCTCCTAGAGACAATATAGTGCTCTCTTTTTCTCATCTGCATGGAGATGCTGTTGCATTTTTTTTTTTTTCCTTGATGGCAATTTTGTTGGCCAGTTGACAGCTTAAGAAAATTTCTTCTCTAAGCAAATTACCTGCAGTTTGCCAAGGGCAGGACTGAGGTTTGTGTGGGAAACCATCTTAGTTGTTGTTCATTGCTGATTTTGTTTGGTGTCAGAGGTCTTTGCTGTGCTGGCGGTTTCAATTTCAGGACAGAGTGACAATTAGAGCATTCAAAAATTTCCTCCTCCTTTTGAGGTTCTTTGCATGTTGATGCAGCTCCCCAAACGTTTTCCAGAGGCAGCCAGCCATATAATTTGCTGGAAAAGCAGTAAGGTAACCTTCCAGGTGCTTTCTACATTGCTTGTCTTGTACTTTATCATGCATGAACACAGCTAATGTTGATGAATGATAAAACCGTGTAGCATGGAGGCAGCAGTGTTTTGGGATTCCCATATTCCCCAGTGGATATCTGCAAGTGCTGCAAAAGAAAGAAACAACATGAAGAAAATGTAGGATGTGACTGATGCGCAGTTATCCCATGTGGTGCCGAGCAGAGACAGTCTGTGGCTTCTGTGTCCAGAGGGACTGTTTATTAAGGAGAAAATGTACAAATTTTTTGTGTATCCTTCAAGTGGCTTGGATTACACAGCTTTGCATGCTCACAGCAGCATAATTCTTCTGGGAATGTCCACCCAAGGAGAACCGATGTGGATGTGCAGAGCTCTGAGGTGTCCTGGGAGTTGTGGAGTGGCAGGACTGCAAGGCAGCAGGAGCATTTCTTTGCTCCGACATGATGCAGAGGCTGCATGCAGAAATATAATAGCAAATTATAGATCTTTGTGAGTCCCAAGCAGTCCTTTTAGGCAATAGTGGGGTGGAGGAAGAGATCTCCATAGCCATACCTGGTCTATGGATTTTCCATGTGGGCAATGAAAGGATGTGCCTTGGCATTTTTTAAATCAGCATTTTCTACTTGTGTGTTTCTCCATTCAGCCTGAATTTGCCTGAATTAAAGCATCTTTTTAACTTCCCTGGTAATGGAAAAGAGTCTACACTGGCACATACTGCATCGTAACCACCTGAGGAACATTGTGCTTGGTGAAAGACCTGTGATGTAAATGAGCATCAGACTGGTGGATTTACAGGCGAGGGATGTTTTGGAGTTGCACTTACAACTGGACTGCTGTAAAAGTTAGAGATGTTTTAAAACTAAAAAAGTGTTTTTAAAACCTGAAATCAGTTGTTTGTTTTGAGTGGGCCCATGTTTAGAGATGGAAATATTGAGTACAGTGTAAAACAGTTGGCATTACAGAAATGAAGGATCTCGCCCAACTGGCTTACAAGTGGTGGAGATGTAAGGATAAAAAGGAAACAAATTGCAAATTAACCTATTAACACTTTGTTGTACATGTGACATAGACAAATCGCTGATCTACCTGTGCTGATTCCCATTTCTCTATTATTCATGTACAAAACCTCGCACTCTCCAGAATGTGTGAAAGATGGTCAGCCTTTCAAGCCATATCACTGTGTAATCTTTGTATTAATCACAGAGCAATAACTTGAAATAACACTCAGGGTAGGTGAAAACAGCATTGGACTCTAGTCTTTCTGTTGTCATCTTCACCTCTGGAAAGAAACTAAAACTATAAGGTGTGTTGCAGTGAAGCTTACAACTTGCAGTTGAGTGAGTAGGTGTATACTTGTTTTCTCATGTTGAGATATGTTTCTTCAGCTATGAAATAAATAACTGATCATTTGAAATGAATGCATGCATATGTATTTTATAATCTGAGATATGTAGTTACAGGACAGTAAGTTCCATGCTGGTGGATAGCAGTATAACAATAATATACAGCAGGTTTTTCCAATAGCTCAGGTAACTTTATGACTAGAAAACTTGCTTCCAACAATTACAAACTGAGATTCAGAAGAAAAAAAGCCATCAGTACAGTGTGAAGTATTTTCAATGCTAAACTGTGTGCATGTGTTTTTCCTTTGGAGGCAGGGCTACAAACCATACAAGAACACACAAGCATACTTGAAGAGCTGTTGACATTTACTACTTTCTGGTAATTTCTTCTGGAAAAACAACCACCCACCCCATCAAGCCAAAACACACCCTAAGGGTGTGACAAATACACTTGTATTTGTCAAGTATGTACAATTGGACTGTTAAGTACTCAGCTCAAAGGAGTCCTCTTAGCTGCAGATGTTTTGAAAACAGTTAATAAAAGTGGCAGTTCTTGCTCTGGAGAAGAGTACTGTCCGGTTTCAGAAGGCAAATCCTGTTCCGCTTTCTCCCTTCTCACCCAGTAAATTCACTGTATCACGTGAATCTTACTCCTGTGTTTGTCTACGCTGTGGATAGAGGATGCAGCATCCATGCTGGATGCACCAAAGGAGACTGTTTTAGCCACCTCGTTAGCCTTTGCACAGGCATTGTCTCACAAATGCCAGATTCTGTATGTGCGGGTACCTGTGGGAATCATATGTATACCTAAGGGTTGACCAGCTGATGTTGCCAATGAGATGATATTCAAAGCAAGCTGTGATGAAAATAGCCCTACTAAGATAAGTTGCTTTAAATGAGTATGCGTATATGAACGAATGAATACTGATAAGCAATGCAGGTAATTAAGAAAGTGTATAAGACAGGTCTCTGCGTATATAGAATGTCTGGCACAGGATGCACGTTAGGCACCTATACATCAGGTAATTTTAGCAGAGCTTGAACTAAAGCAGACTATTTTTATTTTCTTTGAAACACTGAGCTTTATTTTTGTTAATATATCTGCCAAGGTTTTGATTAATTTTAGAAGTTCTGATCTCTAACTTGCCTAGTTTTTCAAGCTAAAGAGAACAAGCTTAATCTATGAATATTTACCTTCTGCAACCTGGTAATACTTTCTACATCAGCTTTTATGGTATGCAATTTAATTATGGAACAGCTGCATAACATCTAAGTGTACTAAGGCGAGGTGTGTGGTACTGTGGGGTATTTTCCAAAGCATGACAGGTAGAGGTGAAAAGCGTATTTTTGCGTTCGGAAACTTGCTCCGCCGCTGTGCTTCTTGGCCAACGATGCATGAAAGGCGCTCTCGTGCCGGCCCTGCGCTTGATTTGCATGCAGGGAGAGGTGAAAAGTGGCAGCTCCTGATGGGGCAGCAAGCCTGGAGCCCTTCCAAGCACAGGCTGTTTTGCCCAAGCCAGAACCCCTGGGGAAATGGAGCTAAGGGAAGAGCAGAGCTCGCTCCCGCTCCAGACTTGCGCTGGGCAAGAGAGCCCGAGAGAGCCAGGGCACGAGCGGTGCCTCGGAGGTGCAAGAGCAGCAGGCAAGGACCTAGGCGAAAGGGCCCAGAGGAGCCCTGACAAGGGGCTGTGCTCAGTGCTACAGAGGACAAGAAGCAACCCCCCGGGAGCATCCCTTGGAGCGCGCCGTGGGAGTCAGAAAGCTTCCTCCCCCCGGATGCGGGGCACGAGGGCCACCTTCGTGGAGCACGAGCAGCGGGCACCTAGCCACAACGGCCCAAAGGAGCCCTGGCGAGGGGCCGTGCTCAGTGCTGCAGAGGAAGGCAAAAAACCCCCGGGGACACTTGCTAGCCCACCGTGGGGGAAAAAAAAGCCTTCCTCCCCCCAGCTGCAGGGCACGAGAGGCCATCTTCGTGGTGCACGAGCAGCAGGCAGCAACCTAGCCGCAACGGACCGGAGGAGCCCTGACAAGTGGTCCTGCTCAGTGCTGCAGAGGAAGGCAAAAAACCCCCGGGGCCCAGTGCCAATCTGCCCCGGGGGAAAATTCCTTCCTGACCCCAGAGCTGGCGATCGGCTATTCCCTGAGCACGTGAGCAAGACCTGCCTCCTGGTCCCACAGGCTGGTCACGCCTCCCAGAAGATGCCCGAGCCCTGTTCTCCCTCAACCTGGAGCCATCTCAGGGGCTTCCGAGAGTGGCCAAATGCCCGCGGCCTGATGGACCTTGGGGGCAAGAATCCTTCCCGCGCCTTCGGGCCGCCAGCGGGTGCTCCAAGGCACTGGGACCCCGGCAACATCTCTGCATCCCACTTCTTACGGCTGCTGCCACTGGTTCCGCGGGGAGTGAGGACGGCGAGCTCTGCAGTGCTCCTCAAGAAGGCATTCCCTTGGTCTTGCCACAGCTATCCATCCAAAAAAGCCTGATGGCCTCAGGCACCTCCAGGGCTTGGTGGTTCTTCTCGTCTCCAGCAGCCTGGTGCAGCCGCCAGTCGTCCTCCCTCAGCCCCCGGCAAGTAATTCCAGCGGCTCCTCGCGGACTTCGTCTGGGCTGTCTCTGGGCCGCCTGCCAGGCAGACTGGCAGTGGGACAGGGGAGGCTGCCCCTTTTATACTGCCCCGGGGCATTGTGACTGCTGCGTTGCCGGGTGGTGGCACTGCGGCACGGGGGTGAGGGGGCCCCCGTGCGCAGCCCTGCCCGCCGCCCCTCGGCCCAGCATCCTTCGGAGGAAGGCCTTTGGGGCGCCGGCCCCGGGGGCTGTGTTGCGTTACCGAGTCAAGAAGTTTGGCAGAAAATAACCCCCCTTGCGTTCCAGCTTGTCCTTAGATGTCAGAGGGGCTGGGGACGGCTAGGTTTAATTTCTTTCTGAGTGATGTCCAATTTGACGCTCTAAGTGCGGTCGCGTTCAATGTGCTGAACTATCACGATGACGGATGCACTTAACAGCCTACTGCACTCTCGGCTTAGCCGCGTTCAACGCACGAGAATGACCAGACTTGGGGAGTTTGGTTGCGCTAACGAACTATCACGACTAGATGAATGAGCAGCGCAGCTTATTAAAGCAACAGTACAGGTTCTTTTGGATTGCCCGTGATAAACAGACTGTCTGCAAAGCACGTGCAGGTGGCAATACAGTCGACTACAAGCGCATTAAATGAGGAAAGAAAAGAGCTCTGAAGAATTCTAAGTTTCCCGGGGAAGCACTCGCTACAGCCAAGTGTTCGAATCTCACGCAAGAGGCGTCCCTGTGGCGGGGGGAGAGAGGCTCAGCCCGTCGAGTGATCCCAGAAGTCAGCGGTGTCCTCCTGACTTGTCTATGATGGTGTCTTCCCTAACATTTCTCCTCTCTTAAGCCCTTTTATATTTTCTGATTTTTTCGGTGGAGCTTGAGTGACTCTAGTCATACGTACCTTTCCTTTGATTGGTATAAAGTTCTCCTGCTTTGCTTTTAAAGGTGTACGCTAGAGAAAATTCAGAGCGCGTGCTCAGTGGGGGGGTGGTGGCACCTTGGAGGTGGGTACCTTTGGGGATGGAGGTGTGTTTTGGTGTTGTAATGAGCAAAGTTCACCCAAAGGGCTTGCTGTTGCCTGTCAGTACCCCAGAAGTGGGCACGTGTGATATAAACCAGAAGCGTAGGGCATTAGCTCGACAGAACCCCCGTTCTTTTACCTCCTTGCTCCAGTGGATTCAATGCAGGGACCAACCGTTCTCGTTCCTATCGTTCCGGTTGCCTACCCCTGCGATCACAGAGCCTGGCCGCGGCGCCTCGGCTCCGCTCCGCCCTCCGTGTTACTTTTCAGAGTCAGCACACCAAGCTCCCCTGGTGTTGCTGACATCTAAAGTTGCAGGTTATGTCGCTTAGGGAACTACCGTGGAACCGATTCTTTACGTGTCCACTGCGTTGCACCCTGGAGGTTCACCTTCCCGTGAGGGGTGGCGGGGGGCGTGTGTCATACTGACAAGTCACCTGCAGCAATCATTCCACAGGCTGTGGCTGTGCCCAGGAGGCCCGGGGGTCTCTCCCTGCCCTTGGTGGCCATGCCCTGGGCCCAGCTGCTGGGTGTCCCTGACGCCTGCTCTGCCACTCGGCTCCCAAGGCCAAGCCTGGTGCTGTTCCTCTTCTCTCGGGCCATGGCAGAAACCAAGCGTGCAGCGCAGAGACCGCCCCTATTAGCCGTCCCCTCTCTGCGCCAGAGCTAAAGCCTATGCGGCCCCGCAGCCAGGAGGAGCGGGGACTTGATGTGGCTGGACACAAGCCCTTTTCCTGGGGAGAAAGGGGGGGTGATTTTGGCAGCTGCAGCCTGGAGGCAAGCCAAAGTGTAGCCAGAGCCCTAGGCTGGGATGGTGGGTGCCAACAGCCCGCCACGGAAGTAAGCCAGGCTTTGAGAAACAAGTGCGCGGCGGTGAGCCTGGTGTGGTGGAAGGAAAGGTTGGTGGTATTCAGACCTGGACCATTTGGATCCGTGACCAAAGCCCAGCCAGGCAAACGGCAGCTCTTCCAAACTGTCAAAATAGCCCATTGCTGCTGTCGCCGTCACATCCCCTTGTCCCACTGAAACCAAGCTGCGCAGCCTCTCTATTAAACGCACCCATTGGCCGTGTTTATATGGGATGCAAAACGCGCTTCAGCCACGGGGTAAAAGCTTCAGAGCTCCTTTGTGACTTGAAGCTTTCCGAGAGTTCTTTGCCTACCTCGGTTTGTGGGAAGATGTTCGGATCTTGCCTCAAGCCCTGGCAAGTCTCCTTTTCCTTTAGGATTTAGTATTTTGAGTACTGAGAGATTGAGAGGGGTACTCTCCTTGCCATTTTGTGCGTTGGTGCCAAAATTGATCTGTACCTTCAGACTATGTAAATAAGGGCATTTATGCCACAGACATTCCTTTGGTTGTGGTGATGCCAGAGGTGAAAGACGGGGGTTTGGTTCCCTCTGCAGGAACTCTGCAGAAATGCAGAGAGCACGCATGGTTTCCTCACCATTCCTTACCAGCGCACCAAGGGACATTTGCTGCTGCACTGTCAGGGGAGGTTTGGACTTGACGTGAGGAGACATTTCTTTGCCAAGAGGGTGGTCACACCCTGAAACAGGCTTCCTGGAGAGGTGGTGGATGCCCCATGCCTGTCAGTGTTGAAGAGGCATTTGGACAATGCCCTTAATACCATGCTTGAACTTTTGGTCAGCCATGAAGCGGTCAGGCAGGAAGAGTAGTAGGGACTTGTAGGTCCCTTCCAGCTGAACTATGCTACTCTCATTCAGAATGTGAACAGAGAAAAAGAAACAGTTTCTCCCGCTTTGTTGGAATTTGACAGAAGGTAATTTAAAGGTGCCTTGTCCAAAGTTGCACGGCAGTTTAGCAATTGCATTTCAAAATGGTGTTTTGGCAGTTGAAGAAATTACACTGCCAATAGAGCTGTTCAGGAAAAAAAAGGAGGACTTTTACGGTGGATGTGTGAAGGGCTCTACAAAAACATCTTTAAAGAGTCTATGGATGTTTCCCATGGAAAGCACTGATTTTGTTTGAAAGCTAAGGCTCTTTCAGCTTGGGCATCTTCTAGTTTTACAGCAAAACCTTATTATTTCTCAGAGGAAACAGGGACTTGTACAAATTGAGTTGAATCCTCAGCTTCCTATTTAAAAATGTCTTTAAGGGAAATGTACCATCAGGCCACAACTGTGCAATGGCATTAGTCCCGAAGTTAATCCCAATGGCATTAGTCCCTAAATTAATCCCAGATGCATACCAGTTCACAAGGAAGCCATCTACTTGGTTGTCTGATTTATGAAATCTCACCTGGCATGTAAGGCTCACATTGAAGCCCATCCTACCATCACCTTTAACACACTTGTTTTACCCATGCTTTTAGGCTTCATAAAATGAGCTTCCGTAAGTGTTAGCAACTCCAAGTCAGCACCAATTCTTTTGATAAAAATAACCTGCTACGATTGTCTGAGCAATCATAGTTAAATTATACCACCACTTCCATACAGTTCTGTAACAATATTCGTCTAGTGGTTCTGATACAACAGAGCTTCTTTATCTAATAGTTAATGTTAACACACTTCGATAAGTAAGAAACTCATAGATCGATATACTTTTCCAGGGGAAAATATTTTAAAGACTGTACATTAGTATAAATAAAAAGGCAAAACCCCTCAAAGTCTGGAGGAAGATGCAAAAGTGCTTCTTTACAAGAGGGTTTTCGTCCACTCTTAAGTCAACTCAAGGGAAGATCTGAATAAAGCCATGGTGCCTTCTCCCACCCTACTCTGACCGTTCACCGAGATCCAGTGCTTAGCGCTGTTCCCAAACAGTTTCCACTGAGACTGGATGAACCGTCAGATGCTACCATTATTTACAAAGTTAAGCTCCCAGTCTCTCCTGCCATTTCCACATCCACTTCTTCCCTTTCTGATAAGGCATGAATCATCATCAGAAATCACTCTCCAGTCCATTAACAAACTAAACATTGCACAGACTCATAGAAGTACGCGGGTGACTATTGTTACATCTGCCTCCATATTAGAGGGATCAGCACTGCAAAAATACCTGCAGTTAGCAAATATTCATGTTGCATTTATGAGCATTTTCATTGCCTACAAAAACAGGCATTGTAGCAGTCAAGATGGAATACGCCTTTCTCGCGTACCTTTTCTTTTTTGAACGTGGTGAATTCAATCTGCTGATCAATAGCCCACTGAGTTCAATAGACACCTTGGATTTTTATCCTTCGGCTCAAGAGCTAGACGCAACCTTCTGTCGTTGGTGTTAGCACAATTAATGCAGATAATCTGCTATCTTCTACCTCATAATCTAGGCTACGTACTGTCTAACGATCCGTGTGAGAGTACAGCCGGATCCAATGTTACACACAACATCAGCACTGTGAAGAGCTGTGACATTCCAATGAAAAGCGAGACATTTTGAACACCTTTTAATAGCTTGCAGGAATACCAAGGGGAAGCACTGTTTAAATAATACCAAAACCAATATGGATTTTCCCCCTAAATTTCTAAACCTACTGTGACAAGCGATGGCCTATCAAAGTGCATATCTGCACCCCCTGCGCTGTACCACGCGGGACCTGTTCACATTCCCTGGTCTGGGAGATGGGGCAGAGTGGACCCTCAGGCAGCTTGCAGGTGGCACACAACCGGGAGGAGAGGCTCACGCGCCGGAGGGTCCTGCTGTCAATGAGGGGCATCTCGACAGGCTGGAGAAAGGGGCTGACAGGAACCTCGTGTAGTTCAACAAGGGGAAGAGCAGAGTCCTGGAGACCTGGGGACGAACAAGCCCTTGCACCAGTAACTGCTGGGGGACACCCAGCTGGAAAGCAGCTGTGCAGACACCTGGGGTCATGGTGGACGCCAAGCCGAGCGATTTAGAGCCAGAAAAGTGCCCTTGGGGCGAAGGCGGCTAACTGCATCCTGGGCATCCCTGCAGCAGGGAAAGCATTGGCAACAGGCGGAGGTAGGTGGTCCTTCCCCTCTGCTGTGTCCATCCAGCCCTGGGCTCCCCAGTGCCAGGCAGAGCCGGCCATACTGGAGAGAACTCTCGCCCCAGTGCCCCTCCCACTTTCCGTTGGGCTCGGAATGTTGGTCAGTTGGAGCCCACAGCCACCAGAGACAGCAGCACGGAGCTGTGCTGGCACGGGGGAGCGCTGGGAGGAGGCAGGATCTGACCGAGCCGGCACCGGCACCTCGCTTCCCATCCCCGCTGTCGCCGACTGGCCCGTGTCCTCGGTCCACAGCGAGGGTCCTCCTCTCCCGGGCAGGATGGGCCAGGCCAACTGCTGCTGCGGCTCCAGGTGGGCTCTCCCTGTGCCTCGGGGACACGCGGGCACGGCCGGGACCCACAGCGGCGGCCTTTCTCATGCCCGCCACTCTCTGCTCTGCAGGGAGGCTCTCACCGACGCCGAGCCGGTGCTGAGCGTGGACGTGCAGCTGACCCGGGGCCGCAAGAGGAGCGAGAGACGCCTTCTCCTCCTCCAGGAGGAAGTGGTGATTGCCAAGTTGCAGTAAGACCCTCAGAGCCCAGCTGCCTTTCCCCCATCCCTGGCCCTGGCACCAGGGCAGGGACACCCCGGCACCAGCCCCCGGCCCCGGGACCTTGGTGCTGGATGCACCCATCGATGTCCGTCCCAAGGGCAGGTGGGGGACGGGGCTCTGCCCGGGGGGACCCCCAGGAGGCCACCTCCAGCTCACCGGTGGCCTGCCTCTCCTCTCTGCAGACGTGGCACCACCCTGCGCCCACAGCTCCGCCTGGCCCTGGACCAGCTGTGGGTGCTGAGCGGCGGAAAGGAGGCAGCGGGGGAGGAAAAAGAGGAGGAGGAAGGCAGCGCTGAGGACAGGACCTCCATCATCCTCATCTGGCCCACCGGCTCCTGCGTTGCCGCTTTCGGGTGAGTCATGGTGCCACGTCCCGTGGCCGGGCAGGAGAGGTTCCCAACCATGCCCACGCCATCCTGTGAACGGCCTCTGCCCTGCGTGCAGGGAGCGGGAAGCACGCCGGCAGGGAGGGATGGGGGCATTGCCAGGTCCTGCATCCCCTGGTGCCCTTTGGGTCCCCAGAAGAGAAGGGCAAAAGCAGCTGCTCTGGCAGGACACGGGGAGCCAGGGCTTGGGCAGCGTCTCTGTCCTGCCCCGCGGGGCTTCGTCCTGCCCCTGTGTCCTTCCCCACAGGGCAGGGCTGCGCAGGCGCCCGCCTCTGCCCACGGGCTGGGGGGCAGCGGGGCCTGACGCTGGTTCTCCTCTCTTTCTGCAGCTCCCAGGCACTGAAGGAGCTGTGGGTGGGCACACTGCTGGGGTAAGCTGGGGGGGATGCTCCAAGCGCAGCCAGACGGGGGGAACACGGCTCCCCAGCTGGGGAGAGGTGCCCTCGCGGCTGCGGGCAGCTCTCGGGCAGAGCTGCGTCACAGGAGAGAAGGGGCAGCTTGGGACTCAGCCAGCTCTCTCCCTGTCCCTTCCCGGTGCACAGGACACCAGGAGGAGCAAAGAGAGCCCGCGTGACCCGTCTCCCCTCCCTCAGACCCCTGGAGAAGGAGCTGAGCCGCCGCCACGCTGTGAGTGTCTCTCCGGTCTGGGCTCTGTCCCCGAGCCCTGGTCCTCCAGCCGAGTGGCAAAGGCATCGCTGCTCACCTTCCTCCGCTCCTTCTCTCTTGCCCAGGGGAGGACGTTCAGCGCCAGGAGCCTGGAGAGGCTGGTGGAGGGCCAGGCAGAGGTGAGAATGGCTGCCTTTCACCCGCCTCTGGCTGTGCCAGCGTCTGCAGCCAGCGGGGTGAGCTTGTGCGGCAGGGATGGAGGGAAGAGTGGTGCCACGGTGCCACTCGGGGAGCGTAGAGGGTTGGGGAGCCACCGGGAATGCCGGCACATCCTCGCTGGCGGCACTGGAGGGAAGCCTGCCGTGTGGGGCAGAGAGCCCGGGAGGGCAGAGGGTCCCAGCTCTGCCGCGCTCAGGCTGCTGGTGCTGGGCGGCAGCTCGCCGGTGGCCCTTTCTGCTGCGGGGCTGCTCTCTAAGCGCAGCCTGCTTCTTGCAGGATCATCCCAAGCAAGGGCCACCGACAGCCCCATCTATCAAAGCGGGGGGACTTTGCCGCTCACCAGGTGAGTTCTGGAAAGAAACGCATTGTCCTGCAAACGGTTGAGCTGTGCTCACTTGTCCCTTGAGTGTCACCACGCAGGTGCGGCACCCCAAGGGAGGACGTCACCTGGACGAGCAAGGACCCCCGCTGGGCAGCAGCCGCTGGACGTGGTTCTGTGGGGATCCAGAGCCTCTCCTGCTGCCCACAGCTTGGAGGAGGGCAGGGCGAGGGCTGGAACAGGTTGTCGCGGTGGCACGCCGGCTCTCAGGAGCCTCCGAGCTGGAGCCGCTGAGCTGGAGCTGTGGTTCCAGCTGCTGGCTCCCTGCCCATCCTGCCGCACCGCTCAGCACCGTGCTGCAGGCAGGGCAGGCTGCGGGAGTGCTGGCCCGGCTGTCTCCGTTGACGCGCTCTTGCTCCGTTTTCCTTTTCAGAAGGAGGGAACAGCAGCAGCAGCAGGAGGAGGATGGGGCTGCCCTGGCCCTTTGCTCTGCGGAGGACCCCGGCCGCTGCCCAGGCGCCAGGGCAGGCGGGCTCCGGCTGCGGCAGGGTGCTCTTTGGACGGCCCCTGGCAGCCCTCTGCGGGGAGGATGGCTCCCTGCCCCAGCCCATCCAGGTAAGCCAGCCTGGGCAGGGGGTCCCCAGCCCTCCCTCCAGCTGCTCCAGAGGGGAGGTGGGTGTCCCCAGGAGCTCCGGGGATGGGGGATTGGGCCCTTCACCCCCAGAAGACGCTTCTGGTGCCAGCCCCTTTGGGGGGGGCAAGGAGCAGGGTCTGGGGCAGTGCTTTGGTCACTGCTGTTGGAAGGCAGCTTCTCAGCCAAGCAACTGTCCTCCTGCCCCTCCTGCAGGAGATGCTGGCTGCCCTGCACAAGGAAGGACCGTCGACGGAAGGGGTATTCCGAAGAGCTGCCAGCGGGACAGAGTTTTGTGAGCTGCGGGAGGCCCTGGACCACGGTGCGCATGTCGACCTGGGCAGCCAGCCTGCGCTGCTGCTGGCCGTCATCTTGAAGGTGAGCGCTTCTGACCTGCAGCTGGAAGAGCTCCTGCCTGGCCTGGAGTGTTCAGAGGCTCACCTGGAGCCCCTGGCATTGCAGGACTTCCTCCGAAGCATCCCCGCCAAGCTCCTGGTGACAGACCTCTACGAGGACTGGATGGCAGCGATGCAGAAGAGCAGCAAGGAGGAGAAGGTTGAAGAGCTGAAAGCGTAAGCGTGGGCAGCAGCCTGCCTGTTGAGGAGGGACTGGTAGAGGCCTGGGACTTGCCTGAAAAGGGACGGTCTCCTTAAAAAGCTGGGTCTTCTGACAGCTTGCTTTTGCTGGGGTGGGCTTAGATTGCGGGGGAAAGGGCATGGACAGGGAGCCTGCCCTTGCCTGGGCTCGGGTGAAATGAGGAGCTGGGAAGCAACGCCGTGCTTCCTTCCTGAAGCGCAGGAGCACTGACCGCTGGCTCAGAGCACCTGGAAAGCTGCGCAACCCACCTGCGTTGGGCAAGCTTCGGGGACGGCTGTGGGCAACATCGGCTCCGTTAACGTTGAGTTCCTGTTCCCTCAGGGTGGCCGAGAAGTTGCCTGGAGCCAATCTCCTCCTCCTCAAGCGGCTGCTGGCCCTCCTCCAGCACATCGGCCACAACGCCTCCAGCAGCAGAATGACCGCCAGCAACCTGGCCATCTGCCTTGGGCCAAATCTGCTGAGCCCACCTAACGAGGACCTGCTCCCCCTCGAGGCCATGCTGGCCGTGACCGAGAAGGTGCGCTGGACTGAGCGGCCGGCTGCAGCCTTGCCGGCCCATGCGAGCTTGGCTGCTCAGAGGTCCCTGGCTGCCTCCTCTCTTGAGCAAATGCTGGTGGGGTGGCTGCCTGCAAGAGCAGCCCCACAACCACAGCCACCTGTGCAGAGGCAAGGGTCGGGAGCAGGAAAGGCTGCGTGATACATTTTCAGGCACCTGGGTTGAGACCGAGGGTTTGATGTGTGCAGGTGAACGTGCTGGTGGCGTTTCTCATTGAAAACTGCGGTGACATCTTTGTGGAGGAGATGGCTGGCCGCTCCTGTCCATCAGCCGGGGAGTTGCCAGCACCCATGGACGGAGCCACAGGTACGAGGAGGAACTGAGGGCTGTCACAGCCTGGGGCTTGGGGTACCAGAAACCTCAACGTTGAGAAGACAGCTGGTGTAGGGCTTTGGGTGGGTTTTGCTTTAGGTGTGCTTTACTTCCAAGGAGTCCCGCTGCATTTGTTTTTCTAAATAATGATAGTAATAATGGTACTAATGTCTTTTGTATAATTCGCAACTGTTGTCACCTCCCTAGTGTCTCATTTTCCAGGTTTTCTATGAATTCCCTGACCAGCCTCAGGCCCCAGCTGTGACCTCTGTGGGACTCTGCATTGAACCTGCTCTGTTGTGAAAACTGAGTGTTTTTTCTTACTGTTTCCTGTTCTGATTATTGGTCCCTGGGAAAGGCTGCTGCTGGTCTTTCTTGTGAGCGTTTAGTAGATATTCTGGTCTCCTTTATCAAATGGACAAGTAGTCCAAAGCAATTGTCCCCATCCCCCTGGCATGTGTTATTCACAGCCAGGAATTCTGAAAGAGCTGTATTTGCAGTTCTTCAGTTTCAAGATATCATATGCAAGTCCAGCATTGTTTCTAAGTCGTTTATCTTGTTCTCAGGAAGTGAGGTGCAATGCAAAACTGTACTTTAAAGTTGGTTAAAGAAAGTCCAGTCACCAAATATTCACCAGATTTTATAATACCTCTGTTACAGGTAAAGAAGTAAACAAGGGCAGTGATGAGCTTGTAAGTTGCGTGTGTGGTTTTGTTTTGTGTGTTGGGTTTTTTTTTTTGAAAAGTGATATTCCAAGTAGTCTGGAGAAGCAGAATATATATCTAGGCAATGCTATAGTTGTCCTGTTTCAGGGTGTCAGGCAGGCAGTGTCAGGTGGGAGTGAATTCTCACCTAGAACCCTCCAAGTTGAGGGAAACCTTCCTGTCAATTCCAGTGGACTTTGAATGAAGTCCTGCCTGAGGACGCGAGAGCCGTGCTGGCTTCAGTTAAATGTGTTTTTGGCAAGTCTGAGCTGAGGTGTCAAATGGTTTCTTCACTGTGAGAGTCTGTATGAGGTCAATATTGCCGAATAATTAAGTAGTTTCCTAAGTGCCGTATGTGTCGAAAACAACAAAGTTAAGCTTCTTTGGGAAGTTGTTGTTTAGTGAGATCTCAGGGTGGGTTTGTTTTCAATACAGGTAAGTGTCTGAAGATGGAGTGAATTAGTGAAGGTGTCCTGTCCAAATTCCCCCAGAGAAAATCCCGCTCTCTCTGCTAGCATTACGTTCCTAGGCCCTCCTCAAAAACTGGAGCAAATAGGATGTCCTGGGAAGCAGTAGTTCTTGTTTAAAACTGTTGAGCATAATTCTCTGGATGGCCTCTCAGTGCTTACCTTCTGTTTGAATAAGGCAGCTAATCTTTTATTCCTGAGTCATTTTTTGTTTTTTTTTTGTTGTATAAGCCTGGACAATGTTGCGAAATACGGATGTATATTAAGTCTGACTTTTGTTCTAAAATAGAAAAGTCAAAATCAAATTTTATCAATACCAAGTTTGCAATGTTTTGAAGGTCAAGAGAAGAAAAGAAGTGTCAGAAAGTGCTGCAGTGGAAGAAACGCTGAAGAGGAGAAGAGTGGAAGTCAGAGCGGAGGCCTCATGCCCACAGTCGGGTATGGGCAGGTCAGTTGACTACAGAATAGTCTTCCGGGGCACATATCAATGTTTTTGATGTCTCTTGCACCTTCCTCATATTTCATTCCTGTGTAGCCCTTTGGCCCATTTGTCTTCTTCCTTCTCTTCCATAGGTGACAGAATCTAAGCAGCATTGCCCACGTTTGGAGAAAAGTTCTCCTGTGCTTTCAGGTTCCCATGCCGTTAACTAGAGCTCTTCCCGTCTAACTCCTTTGTGTTAACGTTACCTGCAGAATCACAGCGGGATGAGAACTGGGCAGCTCGACAAAGCGGTGCACTGGCTTGCACAGCTGAGGCAGGGATGACAAGGGAGGAACTGGGAACAGTTTTCTAGCTGCCTCCCAGCCTGTTCCTCTGAGTCGGCTGATGACTGCTGCCTCTCGGCTTGAGGCAGAGATCTCTGTCTGTGGCTTTCACAGAAGCATTGAGGTTTTGGGGACCTTTGATATCATCGAGTCCAACGCCTCCTGCTCAAGCAGGGTCACCCAGAGCAGGTTGCCCAGGACGTGTCCCCTCAGGTTTTGAGTGGGCTCCAAGGGTGGAGACACCACAACTTCTGTGGGCAACCGGTTGCAGTGCTTGACCACAGTTGCAGTCAGAAAGTTTTTTCTTGTGTTCAGCTTTAATTTCATGTTTTGCGGTTTGTGCCCTTTGCCTCTTGTCCTGCCAGAAGGCGCTGCTGAGGAGAGCCCGGCTCCCTCTTCTTCCTTCCCTCCCATCAGGTGTACATTGGTAAGAGCCCCCTGAGCCTTCTCCAGGCTGAACGGTCCCAGCTCTCCCAGCCTTTCCACATATGAAGAGTGTTCCAGTCCCTTCATCATCTTTGTGGCCCTTTGCTGGGCTCACCCCAGTGAGTCCCAGTCTTGTCCTGGGCAGTCCGGTCTGGACGGAGCACACAGGCTGGCCTCAGCAGCCCTGAGCAGAGGGGAAATGCCCCCCCCAGGCCTTGCTTTCTCATTCAGTGCTGTCTGTAGGTACATGCATAAATTTGCATGTCTGAGCAGCCTCTCAGGCTGTTGTTGCTGGAAGCAGAGCCCGGGCCTAGGACGGCAGGCTCTTATGGTGGCCTTCATCCCCTCTTGGCCAGGTTCTGCGAGCCCTCCCCTGGGAAGGGACGATCTGTCTCTTCTCCTCCTTTCCTACCATGGTTGTCTTTAGCCCTCCTTCCCTGTTCCCTCTCTCTCTATCCCCAAGAGTTTCCAGTGTTTCCCTCCCCTCTGGTGTCTTCTTTAGCCACGATTGCTCGAACGGCAGGCAGAGGATGTGCCGAGGGTGTGTGGTATGGTGTCCCCTCACATCTCATTTCTCCGCTGTGTAGTTCGAGGTGTCACTTGTTCAGCTGCTGCTGCTCATTAAATACAAATCTCCATTGGCAGGAGCAGTTACAGGGTCGTGGATCTTGGACCAAGATCCTCAAAACCCCCTAGCTGTGCGAGGTTTCCGTGCCGCCCGTGCACTGCCTTTGTGTCCTGACGCTCTGTTTCTCCAGGAATGTCGGTATTTGCATGGGGAGTTTCAAGGACCTGCCTGTGGACGCGACGGCCCCTACACGCCTGACGTGTTCTTCTGGTGCTGCATCCTCTTCTTCGCCACCTTTGCCCTGTCAAGCTTCTTGAAGAAGTTTAAAACCAGCCGCTACTTTCCAACCAGAGTAGGTAGAAGATGGTGGCCAGCGTCCATCTCCACACTCGTTTCCCAAAATGGCTTTCCTGGAGTACTAAGCAGTATTTGCCACCCCTTGGTCAAGCTGGGAAACGTTGGCCTTGCAGGCCAAGCTCTCCAAGAGCTTGGATGTCCCGCACTCATTTCCATGAGTGCAAGATCATCGTAGCATTTCCCACCTGCCTCGCGACCTGCCCGAGACTGATGGTTTTTGGGTTTAATTTTTTTTTTCCCCTCAGGTAGTAGGAAGTCAGGTTTCCCAAAGTTTTGGGGTTTGGGGTTGTGGGGTTTTTTTTTTTCCCTACCTTCTGTGCATTATGCGCTCGAGCGGAAAGTAGATTCAAATGAGCAGCTTCCTTTTGAGGAATGAAGGATGCCTCAGTGCCTTGTTGCCACTGTAGCTGTGAGTGTAGTTGTAGTGGCAGACATCTGTTTTCTTATTTTTAATATTATTATTATTTTTAGGTTTTGACTTAAACCAACCCTTGTCCGCCTAATTAACCTTTTTTTATTGTCTGACACCAGATCTCACAGGGACAAACACAGCAACAGTATCTAAGCAAGGGATTAGGCTGCATGTGCTCAGAGGGGTGGTGGGATTTGGTTAACCAGCCGTAACGTTGTGGATGTCTGCAACTCTTGCATCTCCAGTTACGGCCCTGTTTGCCATGCCCCTCTCACCTCTGGTTTCTTGCCCCAGGTACGGTCCACAGTGAGCGACTTTGCTGTTTTCCTCACCATCGTCATCATGGTGCTGCTTGACTTCGTGGTTGGGATCCCATCGCCGAAGCTCCACGTCCCCCACGCGTTCAAGGTAATGGGGTGTTTCGGCACGTGGGGGTGCCACAAGGTGATGCCGGGGCAGGGCAAGGCTGAGTCTGGAGGAGATGCTGGTGGTGTGACCATCTCCTCTTCCACCTCCAAGTGCCTTGCTTCCTTCTGGAAACGAGAAGATGGCCCCCAAACTAGATACCTAGAGGAGAAGTATCTAGAGGTGCTTGCAAAGAGGACACTGGCACTGCTGAAGCCCACGGGAGAGGGTGACATGAAGGCAGGGCTGGGAGGTGCTCTGACACAGGGACGTAGGGGAAAATGAAAGCCAGCGGAGTGCCTGGGCTGGGAGACGATGCTGATGTGTGGGCTTTGTTGCAGCCTACCAGAGACGACCGTGGGTGGTTCATCAACCCCATAGGACCCAACCCTTGGTGGACGGTGTTGGCTGCGCTCGTCCCAGCTCTGCTCTGCACCATCTTGATATTCATGGACCAGCAGATCAGTGCCGTTATTGTGAACAGGAAGGAGCACAAGCTGAAGGTAAGGGGCTGCAAGAGATGACCCCAGCCCCAGCCCCTTCTGGGCTGCAGGTCTGGGGAGAAGCTCTTAATCCCAATGCTTTCTGAAGGCATTGGTCTGGGACATTGCGTGGCAGGATGCTCTCCTGGCTTAATGATGATGCAGGGAGCAAGTGACAGGGCAGTTCAGATGAGCAACCTTTTGGAGGAGCAAATTAATCTTGGAGCAATATAGAAGCGCGCTTTTGTTTTAAAATGGCAGCAGCAGCTGCGGGGAATGAATTGTTTTGATGCGCTGCCAGGGATAACTCAGAGTCACACCTTCCTTGCAAGTGGTAGAATTTTCTTTGTGAGTGAAAAAAAATGGTTTGGTGGTTTTGGGTTGGGTGTTTTTTTTTTTTTTGGAGAAGTATGTATCGCACAAGCTCCCCATATCCATTGTGTCTGAACTCCTGCCAGATTGTCATGCCAGGTGCTTGTGCAAAGCCTGCATACACCCTTAGTTGTTTCCATTTCTTGTTTTAAATTCTGAAGAAGTTGCCTTGTGCTCGAGCAGGGTTTGAGTCTGACTTGCGACGTTGTCCTTGCTCTTGTGCTATGGGATGCTCTGTTTCTTGTTTTCCTGCCTGCAGAAAGGATGCGGGTACCACCTGGACCTTTTCATGGTGGCCGTGATGCTCGGGGTGTGCTCTGTGATGGGGCTGCCCTGGTTTGTGGCTGCGACCGTGCTGTCCATCACCCACGTGAATAGCCTCAAAGTAGAGTCTGACTGCTCAGCTCCAGGAGAACAACCCAAGTTTCTGGGGATACGAGAGCAGAGAGTCACCGGCTTGCTGATCTTTGTGCTCATGGGCTGCTCCGTCTTCTTCACTTCCGTGTTAAAGGTGAGAGGAAAATGCAACCCACCCAACAACCATGAGCTTGTTGGAGGTTACAGAAAAACAGTCCCCTCTCTGCAGGCCTGAGGAGTTAGTTGTGGAGCGGAGGAGGAGGTGATCCCAACCCTTGGGGCTTGACCCACGGTGGGAACCAGCCTCGGTTACGCTTTGCAGCCCTTCAGGCCCCCGTTTGGTGTGCTCGAGGCGAGCGAGCAATGCAACTGCTTTAATTTTGGGGTGTCTTTCAGGCCCACCCATGTTTATGGGTTACAGTTGAGCGTATTCAGACCAGCACATCTGCTCTCTTTCAAACAGGCAGCCCTTTACTGGTTGCAATTTGCTCCCCAAATGCCCCGCAACAGCCGTTCCCAGGAGCTAAACACACTCAAGTCATCCCCGTGGGCTTCCTTGCATGTTTCTCCCACAAAGTAATCTCGTCTCTAGGCTAAAAGGAGGCATGTGGCCTTTGCCTGTTGCCCCAAGAACAGGCAGAAGTGGTTTTCTACCACCACAGAATGCGGCATAGGGTAGCACGGGTGAAATGGCCTATTTTCCTCCAACCTTTCTGGAAAATAGGATTATTCTGATGAGAGGTAACTCCAAAGTTCAGCCTAAAGCAGAGCCTTAGCTCACTCGTGCGCACAAAATCTTTAATGGTTAAAATCTGACCCATCTCTAACCCTGAATGGAAACTGGAAAGCTTCAAGCAATTTTAGGCAGTGCCTTTGGAAGAGGGTGGTAATACTGAAAATGCAACACAGAAAAAGAAACGATTGCATTCTTTTTTCTTTTTCCCCCAGTTTATACCAATGCCTGTGCTTTATGGCGTCTTTCTCTACATGGGTGTGTCGTCGCTCAGAGGAATTCAGGTATGGACTCTTTTACAGCGTGCAGCATGTCGGCTCCCTGGTATTTTGTCTCCGTAGCAGCAGGGAAAAAAGCAGTGGCATGGGAGAAACTTCTCCCAGAGCAAGCAATGAAACTCTTTTGTGTAAGAAAAAGATCGGTGGAGGCACAGGAGGTATATAGGGCTGGGAGGACCAGGCAAGTTCAGCGCGCTCTGTTTCAGGGTTTAGGGCAGGTCAGTGTTTGGTTACGTGAAAGCGGGGGAATTCAGTGCAAAGGGAAGGCAGTTTCTACCACTGGTGGAAATCCTCGCTGGGGGATTCAGTGGGCCAAGAAATGCTAATAATGGAATGAGGTGGAATAGTTGCCATTTGGTGGGCAGCTCTCAGGGGCAAGCCGGTTGATAGATGGAGCGAAGGGAAAATGGGTGCTGCTCCCAGGAGGAACGTGGTGGGATCCAGGATTTCTGACGGCAAGCGAGATGCTGCAAACTGCCTCCACGTCTCGAGGGGGCCAGAAACTTTCTGCAGTCCCAAGGTGGCAAGCTTTCCCTTTTATTTTGCAGTTCTTTGATCGCTTGAAGCTGTTTTGGATGCCGGCGAAACACCAGCCGGATTTCATCTACCTGCGGCACGTGCCCTTGCGAAAGGTGCATTTCTTCACGGCGATCCAGCTGATCTGCCTCGTCCTGCTCTGGACCATCAAGGTGTCCCGTGCCGCCATCATCTTTCCCCTGATGGTAAGAGCTGCTGCCGCTCGGCAGCGGGGTGTTTGCAGCGTTGGAGTGAGAGGTAGCATCGTCTCTGAGCTCACCGCGTCTTCCCTCTGATTCGTGAAGGTTTTGGCTCTCGTCTTTGTCCGGAAAGCGATGGATTTCTGCTTCTCAAAGCGAGAGCTCGGCTTTCTGGATGACCTTATGCCAGAAAGGAAGAAGAAGTTGGACGATGGCAGAAATGAAGCCGGAGAAGAAGGAGAGGTAAGGCTTGCTGGGTCCTCGGGGCTGGACATCTCCCTCGGGCTGTGAGACTGCCTGTTTCTGTTACAGCTTGTCTGGAAACGTTGGGGGAAGATCAGCACTCGATCGAAATAGATCCCAATAGCCTGGATCCCGCGTTGTAACCTTTGTTTCCTCCATTAGCAGTGAGCTGAACACTTGAATACAGGTGTAATTTTTAAAACGAGTCATTTTCCCCAAAGGTCATTATCGTTATTATTATTATTATTAGATGGTGATGCTGCTGCTGCTGCTGGCAAGATTTGCTCATAATGGTGTTTTGAACACACAATCCCCCTGCCCCGAAATCTTTGGAGTGAACGGTTTTTACCCTGCTGCACTAATACCTATAGCTGCCAAGGGGCAGAAGGGGAGGGCAGACTGCTAAGTTTGTGCTGGGCCTTCAGCTTATCTCCACTTTGACCAAAGACAGAGAACATGATTTGTCCCTTTTTATGTCAGGAGTCCCAGAAGGCGCTGGAAGCTGCTGCTGCTGCAAGTTCAGTTCAGCTGAGCGTGGGGAAGACCAGTGACGTGGATATCGCAAAGCAACGCAGTGACAAGTAAAGCCCCACGGAGCGCCAGGACCCCCAGCAAGATGAGGTTGAAGGTGTTTGGCACAGTTTTCTCCACTTGCCTCTTTGTGGGGCATCCCACAGAAACCAGCAGGCAGCTTGGTGGGAAAACCAAATTTGGGGGCAGGGCTGCAGGAGGTGATCGCAGGGCTCTGACCCCAAGCAGAGTGGCTGCAGCGCTCGCATTTGACCCCCAAACCTTGCATCATCAGTGCCTTTACGGTAGCTGGAGATCCTCGTACTTAAACATGAGGAGTTGCAGGCGTGATCTGTAGCAGCAGTGGCTTAGGAACCCAGACCGGGGCTAAACCCCAGCAAGAGCCTTTGCACAGAGCTGTTGCTCTGCAGCTCCCCGGCTTGCCTCCCAAAACTCCTCATCCAGCAAAACCTCCCACGCTTATGCGGAGCTTTGACTCTCGGGGCCCCGCTGTTCCTCTTGCTGATGCTAATGCCCTTGGTGGCATCAGTTCCCATAATCACGGATTGCTATGTAAAATATTTATTGCAGGACTGATCCTTCTGAGATGATTATCCTGGATGAAATGTCACAAACGCCCGTATGGAAGGCTCTCACTTTGAAGACAGAAACCCTTTGAATCCAGGGAGGAAAAAGGTAAAGGATTGCACATGAACGTGACCGTGCTCCTCTGCAAGCGACGGCGCACGCCTACGCTTTTCCCGTGCTTTGGCCGGCAAGGCTGAGCAAACGGCCTGTCCCTGGGAACAGGCAGTGAGGACCGTGGCATGCAAACCAGCTCCTCTCTGCTGGGGTGGTCCCCCGAACAGGGCGGAATCAGCAGCAGCTGGCAGGTCTTCCACTGATGATGCTCTGCCTCTTTTTCTCTTCCCTTCGCCCTTCCCCACTCCCGCTTTTCACATTTAGGAATCTTGACTTTGAAGGAGAGGAGTGAGAGCGTGACTCGGGGATGTGCCAACGCAGACAGAGGGAGAAAGCGCTTTGTTTCAGTTGGAGGATTCCCATTAAAGCCATGCAGATGTTTTCAGTTATCCTTGGTGTGCTTCAGGCATTCAGTATCCCTAAACCAGCAAGCTGAGGTGAACGTCACAGTCAATGGGAGTTCGGTGGTGCTAAGTCTGTGTGCGTACGTGCGTGTGGGGGTGTGGGTTTGCAGTGGTAGAGGGACTGCTACCGCTTTATCCTTCAGTGCTCTTCTTTTAATACCTAATTCCTCCTCTTTTTTTTTTTTCTTTTTTCCAAATGTAAACTGGGAATGTCCAAAATCATCTTCTGTTATATTTGATGCCTTCTCCACTTTCTTCTTCATCACGACCAGGTTTTTGGTCTGGTTTGGGGTCCTGGCTTTAATTCGCTCTTATGTCTCTTACTGGTACGAGAGGGATGCCCTCTGTGGCAGGGCAGCATAGAGAGCGTCCGAGCAGCTGGCCTAAGGTGAAAGAAAAGCATTTGCTCCCTGCGCTCCAGTTTTACCTCTCTTGGTTGGTTTGGATTTTTTTTTTTTCGCTTTGGCTCTGCCATCAGCCTGGGAGCTGCAAAATGCAGAACTGCCACCTTCTTGTCCCCTGGCTGTAAACTGCATCTAAGGGAGCACTTCAGGTATTTGATTTTGAATACACCGTAGGGTCACAGGAGCGGCCAGATGAGACCTGGGGCTCTGTGTCCCTGGGCTGCCCCCTCTGTCGTTCCTCCACTTTCCTTCTGTATTGGGTCTGGCTGAGTTGGAGTTCCTTTACCCCCTAGCAGCCCTCGTAGTGCTGTGCTCTGTACTGGTAGCTAGAAAGCTGTTGATAACCCAGCAGTGTTTTGGCCATGGCTGAGCAGTGCTGGCACAGCATCAAGGCCGTCTCTCTAACATTCCCCCCCTCCCCAGTAGGCTGGGGGTGGGCAAGATCTTGGGAGGCGGCGTAGCCAGGAAGAAGGCATACAGGCAGCAAGAAGAGGCATATAGGTAGCAAGTAAATCTGAGGTCCCTTCAGATGCTGGGAACCCTGCCTTCATGCAGCATTGGGCAGACCCCAGGTGGATTTTCCCTTGGCACACTGTACAGATCCTGCCTGTGGAGAAGTTCCTCCTTTTTGGTCATTCACGGTGTTATACAACTTTTCTTAGAAGAAAACAACTCTATTCATGAAGGATGTTCACACGCGGACTTCTTGCTGCGCTTCAGATAACGGCAGGGCCGCGCAGGTGGCGTAAGCGCTGGTACCAAGCAGGAGCTGCCTGGAGGCTCCTCTGTTACAGTCAACCAGCTCCGTTTATCCTGCAGCCAAGGGACACGTGTAGGGACACAGCCTGAAGGCCATGCTGTGCGTACAGCGCAGCACAGACCTGCACCCGCTCAGGTTAACTGTTAGGTGGATCCCTAACTGCGGGAGGTACAGTGATCTCCCAGTCAGGATCTCTGCGCCAGGCTGTTAAACTGCAGGGTAACTCGGGAACCAGAGAAGGTCCAGATCTGGAGGGGATGGTTAACCTGTGGTTACAGGGCCTCACGTTGAACCTCCTCTAAGCTCGTCCTGTGCTTACAGGGTTCTTGAGCCTCTCGGGCATCTCCCAGACTGCCCGGTTACTCCCAGCTCCCTCGTTCCTGCGTTCCCCTCCCTGCCTGCCTGCCCGCCCCACTTTGGCCCCTGCAGCAGCACTCAGCTGAGCACCCTCCGTTGCTCCTGGGGAAAAAGCGTCCTCCTTGCTCTCCGTGGCGTTCCCCCAGCACACGGTGCTGTAGCAAGGACAAGGCAGTCAGATACAGACACAGCCTGTTGAACAGAGCGTCCTGCACGCAGTGCTTCCGATAGAGCAGCTCAGGAGCAAGGAGGTGAGCTAGGTGTGCTGCCTCTCACAAAGAGCATTTTACATCAGCGACCTTCCCCGTTGGACCCTCTGCTGCCTCTCTTTTTCCCGGTGTTGTAGGTGTTAGGTTGTGTGGTTCAAGGCTCGTCTCCACAAACACAGAGGAGGACCAAGGAGCAATGGCAGGCAGGGGAACCCCAGTGACCTAGGCAGAGGCAAGGGAGCACCCTGCTGTGGCTTTTCCCAGGGCTGTCCCAGGACAGGGATGGACCACGTTGTCTGGGTATGAGGCTCACCAGACAAGTATTGACTCTCCCTTGCTCACCTCACAGGCTGACGGGGGGAATGCGCTTCTGTGGCCATGCCCTGCCTCTGAAGCCCGGCCGTAGACAAAAAACTGGCTGAAACTGTGAATGTTCCCAGGCAACACGTGACTGGGTGCACGTGTGTGGCAAGGTCTGTGCGTGTGAATGTCTGAAACTGAATTCTGAGCCATCAAGCAGAAGCCTGCTTCTTGCTACACGCAACCAGCGTGGGCTGGTTGTACATTTGGGTAACACCTGGAATAAGCAAAAGTGGCATGTCCCGAATCCTACAGTTAATAAAGAGCTAGGAGACAGAACCCTTAATTAGGAGGCTGATCAGGCATTGTACTGCTCACATAGACAACTTAGATTGGGAAAACTGGGGACGTGGGGTTCCAGAAAGAAGAGGTGGTGGCAAAAAGAAGGGTTCCCAGAAAGAAGAAGGGATCTCGAAAAGAAGAAGGGGACCCAGGAAGGAAAAGGTGAAGATCCTGGCTGGAGGAAATATCCTGGAAGTGGCGGAAGATCTTGGAGACCAGAGAGCCGCGTGGAGACAAGTGCCAGGGGATGCCCAGGGACCTTGACCAGCACCCTGCAAAACTGGTAACGGCGAGCGGCCGCGCAGCAGGAACCGAGGGGACGTTCTGCCTGACCTTCCCGGACCTGCAGTAGCCTCCCTGCTGGGAAGGGGAGTTGGATCAAGCAACTGCAGGATTCAGTAGGAATGCATTTCACTAAGGTAAAGAGGACACAGCAGTGGATTGGAAATGCTGGTTGGTTTAATGGTAAAACTGGAATTATTCTGTGAACTGTGCATTCCTTTTAATATGGACTTAATTTAAAATAGCTGCTTTGAAGTTGTTCTGACTTCACCTTAATCGACACCTGCAATCTTCATCATCTTATTTTCTCCAACAGCAAAACCACCCCCTGCCCCTCCCCACCCCCTGCAAAAAAACCCCAAAACCAAGCCAGGAAAAAAAAGACTTCGAGGGCAAGCTAGGCAGCAAAGTTGTGCGAGATTGGTCAAACTGCTCAAAGTTTGCAGAGAGCTTGGAGCTTGCAATTCAGATGTACGTCTGTAGTGGGTTGACCCTGGCTGGATGCCAGGTGCCCACCAAAGCCGCTCTATCCCTCCCCCTTCTTAACTGGACAGGGGGAAGAAAATATAACCAAAGGCTCGTGGGTCAAGATAAGGACAGTTTAATAAACTGAAAGCCAAGGTCGCGCGCGAAAGCAAAGAAAAACAAATGATATTATTCTCTACTTCCCATCAGCAGGCGATGTCTAGCCACTTCCTGGGAAGCAGGGCTTCAGTACGCGTAGTGGTTGCTCCTGAAGACAAAAAATGCCCCCCTTCCGTCTCCCTTTACTTAGCTTTTATGTCTGAGCTGACGTCATATGGTATGGAATATCTGTTTGGTTAGTTTAGGTCAGCTGTCCTGGTTATGTCCCCTCCCGAGATCTCGCCCTGCCCCAGCCTGCCGTTGAGGGGGGGGCAAAAATGTTGGAGAGACAGCCTTGATGCTGTGCCAGCACTGCTCAGCAGTAGCCAAAACACTGGTGTGTTATCAACACCTTTCTAGCTACTGATGCAGAGCACAGTGCTATGAGGGCTGCTATGGGGAGTATTAACTCCATCTCAGCCAGACCCAACACAACGTCGCTCGGCATGGTGAGGGTAGTACGCACCTTTCACTGGAGTCAGAGGGAAAAACAGGGAGAAGGGAGCTGCAGCGTAAAGAGTAAAGGACACAGCATTCTTAGGAAAACTCTCCTTTTTCTTTCCTTTTCCTTGCTCCTTCCCTTCCAGATCTCCGCGGTGGCAGTTTGTGCTGCCTCACCTCCAGCACAGCGTGCAGAATGAAACGACTGTCACAGAATTCATCCTCCTGGGGTTCTGCAGCACCCCAGCCCTGCAGCGCTGCCTCTTTGGCCTTTTCTCTGCCCTCTGCTCTGCCACTCTGATGGGAAACGCACTTGTCTTTCTGCTTATCTGCCTGGACTACTGCCTCCACAGCCCCATGTACTTCTTCCTCTGCCACCTCTCCATCGTGGACATCTGCTAGGCCTCCAGCAATATCCCCCATATGCTAAGGAGCCTCCTTGGACAAGGCAGAACCATCTCCTTTGCTGGGTGTGGGGCGCAGATCCATCTTTATTTAATCTTTGCACTTACAGAGTGCGTGCTGCTGGCCGTGATGTCTTCTGTTCGCTACGTGGCAATCTGCCGTCCCCTCCGCTATGCCCTCATCACGATCTGGAGGCTGTGCCTCACCCTTGCCACAGTTTTGTGGGCTTTGGCGTTCGTATTTGGTACACTGCAAGCCTCTCTGGCTTTACACCTGCCTTTCTGTGGCCCCTGCGAGGTTGTCCACTTCTCCTGTGAAATTCTTGCTGTCTTAAAGCTGGCCTGCACTGCCGCTAGTGCCGATAAAGTCCTGATCTTTGCTGTTTGTGTGTGCTTCTTCCTCTGCCCTTTAGCCTTAACCCTGATTTCCTCCCTGGACATCCTGGCCACCGTTCTGCGCATCCGCTCTGCGCCAGGATGGCACAGAACCTTCTCCACCTGTGGCTCCCACCCGACCGTGGTGGGTGTCTGTGGGATACTTGGAAAGTAATGGGCACATAGTGAACAATCCAGACTCGATAGAATTGATCAATTTGTGAGCCAAGGATGTTTTGTAGGCAGCAGGCTTCAAGGACGCTTTGCTTGTGGACACTTATTTAGCTAACGGTAGTAAGAGCATTCCAGACGCCTTTAGAAGGCCTTGAACAGAATAAACCAGAAGACAAAAAAAGAAAGATGCCAATTAGAAGAACAGAGGTGCGCATTCCACGATAAAGGGAACTTGGCACAAAGAACCTCAATTCGGCAGCTTATCTTGACCAATTAGACTGAGACAAGTTTCACATGTTTTAGTTAATACAACCAATTATGCCTTATGTTTATGCGCGTGTACAGTGTTGATATAAGCAATCATTAGGTGTAACTAGGCGCGTGGACAGCTCATGCTAACCAATCTCTAATTTGCTTATGCGTGAACAGTAACTAGAATGAACATATAAACCGAGCTATCTTGGCAATAAAGTGGCAGCTGCTTGATCATATTGATTGTGTGCAGTGTCCGTGACTTCCGCGTCAACAAGTGGCGCCCGAACAGGGACCCTCGGATCGGTGTTGAATTCTATGACAGGAACCGACGGAGAGAGGGTGCGGAAGCCGGCTGTAGGCGAGTGCTGCCCCGGCACTCGGGAAAAAAAAAAAACAAAAAACGGTACCGTCGTGGGAATCTCGTCCTGATCAGGCGAGCGGCCGGGGAGGAGATGGGGTCCACTATGTCCAAGGAAGAGGCAGTAGTGGTTAAGCTCCTCCAACATATGCTCTCTACGAGAGGATTAAGTTATGACTCGTCTACCCTGAAAGCCCTGCTACTATGGGCGAGAGAAAAAAGCTTACTCCCTACTTTTGGAGATGCTTTTGCCATTCCTACTTGGGAAAAGATAGGGCAAGAATTATGGCATAACATAAGTTCGGGTTCAAAAGAGGCGAGCAGATATTCCACCGTGTGGAAGTTAATTATAGAAACTTTAAAAGATATGAAAGCTGAACGTTCGGCAGCAGCTTCCGCTTTTGCCGCACTGCAGCCCGAAGGGCCACAAGGGATGCCATCCCCGGCGAGCTTCACCTTTGTGCCACCACAAATTCCAGCCGTTGTTCCAACCCGTGTATCCGGCGCAGGGGCTAGTGCAGTCAGGAAATCTGCGGTAGCAGATCCAGAGCCCAGAGATCAGCCCTTGGAAAAAGCCGACAGCCTGGCAGAATTTCCACCGCCACCAGCAGAAGAGACGGAAAACAACTTAGTCTCTAATTCTCGTCCTTCATCACCTAAACCAGTTGCCTCATCCCTGTATCCACCACTGCCACCATCCACTCCCCCATCCCCGCTCGAGGGAAAGGAGGAACGGGCAATAGGTTCGGGGGATCCACAACTAAAGGAACTGTTACAAAGGCTGGAGGCTCTCGAAGCCCGCCTGGAGCCATCGGTGAAGTCCGAGCCGGCATCTTCAACTTTTCCTGCACCTCCACCACCCTTCAACGCAGGATTTTCGTCGTTCCCGCAACCACCTCCAATGAATCCTTGTGTTTCCCAGGACATATCGGGTGAGATCGGTGCCGTGGCTCCTTTGCCACAGCCACCTCCGGCGACCTTATTAACAGGGGGTGGGGTGGGAGATCCGGCAAAAAGATGGAAGGGGGTAATCAGAGATGCTTTAATTGAAGGTGAAATTATTCCATCTGCGTTTCCAGTTGTGGCAGGGGCGCATGGGGGTTCTGTTTGGGAAACGTTAGACTGGAAAGTTTTAAAGGAAGCTAAGGCAGCAGTCACTCAATATGGGTTAAAATCACCATACAGTCAATCTGTTATTCAACATGTATTGTCTGCACATTTATTGACACCATATGATGCTAAAATGATTGTGCAAATGTTACTGCTTCCATCCCAGCAGATTCAATTTTATCAAAACTGGCAAGCAACCTGTGAAAATGCAGCCGCTATCCCACGACAGAACGGGGATCCTTTGTTTGGAGTGCAAGCTCAAATGTTGTTGGGGGCAGGTCCTTATGCCAGTTCAGGATGGCAGGCACAATTTGCCATAGAAGTTCTACAACTCAGTCAAGAGTTAGCTTTTAAAACGTTGAACAGAAACCTTTTAATTAGTGTGGGTACAGCTTTTGAGCTTAGTACCTGGGAAGCTATCGGAACCTCCCTATGGCATGAAATTAGTGACGGGTCTAAAGTTAAAGGTCTTACAACTTTATGGGAATTAATGAAAGCAGATCGTAAAGCGGCTGCGGCTGCTTTTGCTGCTCTCTCTCCCACCGCAAGCGAAGGAAAAACGCGGAGAGAAAAACATAATGCAGCGAGAGAGACTTTTGGAGCTTGTCCGCCTGCTCCTGTGCCCTTGACTTCTGCTCCACTCCCTGGGACTGCCGATATTAATCAGCTATCTGACAGTTCCCAAGCCTCCCTAACCATATGCTTAAAGGAAACCCTACAGAAGCAGGAGGCTGCTGTGAAGCGAGAAAACCCGCCAACCGTATCCTTTGATGCACCCCCTTCCCCCCTCCCCCCCCACTTTCCTCCTCCTCACTGCATTTGGCCTGTTATGGGTGACACACATAAGTGAAGCATGGATGATCCAACAACCAAAACAGAACGTATGGGTAACTTTGGCAAACATAATGCATCAAGAAGCTATATGTCTTTCTGTCACTACCCCTGAAAACCCTTTTTCTACCTCTTTGGTGGGGTTACCTCTAGATACCTGGCCAGATCCAATGCCTGAATTTTCCCTTTGTACTAACCCACAATCCTGTGTCGATAATTGGGATGGGGTGTATGCACACCTGCCTCAAGTAATGCAAGAACCTCAAGAGTTAGAGTTGTTAGGATCAGTCATCGTGAATGCCTGTGTGATGTTTAATTACACCTATAACACCACTCGAAAGGGTCAGAATGTAAATGCTATTTTGCCTGTATATAGAAATGCTACAGCTTGGTGTAACTATATCTATTCCAGAATATCACGCTTTTTTTCTATTCCAGCTGCTTTACCTACGGAGATGTTTTTAATTTGTGGGGATAGAGCGTGAGGGAGAATTCCATCGAAACTTAACGGGAGGCCATGTAGCCTCGGACAACTTACGTTACTGACACCCGATATCAATATGATTCCCAGTAAAAGACTCACGATAACTAACACAGGGTTAAGTAGATGACTAACAAGTTTAAGAATTACGAGATGGTTGAAAGATTTGCTTATGCATGGCTTAATTATTCTAATTGTAGTATTAGCAGTTGTAATGATTGTACCATATATTATAAAAATAGTTGAACGTATGATTGCAAAAGCATTTCATGTAACTTGGCTTGCACAAAAACAAAAAGGGGGAATTGTGGGAGATTTCATGGAAAATGGGGGACATTTCTTTGAGCCTGATTATTTGGAGTTAGCATAAGTAGGCCGCAGTTAGCATGAGTGGGCCGGAGTACGTGACAGCTGCAGTATGAAAGGACTTTGAACCACCAGAAAAACAATGGACACGAGGAACTTGGACAGTGGAGCAATTAATAAACAAGATAACAGAACTGCAGAGGCAAGAAGGAGCTGCAAGAGCTTTAACGCAATTAAGAAAGCTGTCATTTTGGCTTAGAGCATTTAGCTGCAGGATGGGGACTTAGGAGTTGGTTTGTATCTTTGTTAAAAATCGGGGTTTCTTTTATTCTTGCATATTTTATTAGGTATAATGTTGCTTTTACTGTGTTTAATTAATTGTGTTCATAGATCTTGTAGGTCACCTTGGCCAACATGACAGGTCAAGATTCTCGGTGCATTGCAACCGCATCACAAAACCCATGAACCAGTAGACAGGATGGCTATGACTCGTGCAGCGCGCCTGGCCAGCGAGCGCATGCGTCATAGGCTCCCCATGTTGCAACCAAGGCGGATTTTGGCACCCGCTGGCCACGTGTGCTGAAATACGTTCCTCTGCAAATGTATAAATACCGGGATTTTCCGAAGAGCATCGGGCTGGTGTACGGCAAGGCCATCGTTGCCTCTATGGGGACGCCCATGTAAAGCTGGCACCTACCGATTGCTGGGCTGAGTTTGCGGTGCAAGACGGCATGCAATGTTGCAGAATCGAGCTGCTATTGATTTTCTGTTGCTAGCACATGGTCACGGTTGTGAAGATTTAGATGGAATGTGTTGTATGAATTTATCTGATCACTCTGAATGGATCCATAAAGCTATACAAATGATGAAGGACCAAGTTCAAAAACTGCAGGTTAGTGATGGTTTGGGATGGTTAGACAGGCTGTTTACCCACTGGGGAATTATGGGATGGATAAGAGATCTGTTAAAAATGTTGGGAATTGTTTTGTTAGTATTGGTAGTCTTGTTATTAATTATCCCTTGTATACTCAGTTGTTTAGGAAGGATGGTACAGAATGCAATGGCTAAAGTCTGGATTGTTCAAAAACAAAAAGAGGGATTTGTGGGATACTTGGAAAGTAATGGGCACATGGTGAACAATCCAGACTCGATAGAATTGATCAATTTGTGAGCCAAGGATGTTTTGTAGGCAGCAGGCTTCAAGGACGCCTTTGTAGGCAGCAGGCTTGTGGACACATATTTAGCTAATGGTAGTAAGAGCATTCCAGACACCTTTAGAAGGCCTTGAACAGAATAAACCAGAAGACAAAAAAAGAAAGATGCCAGTTAGAAGAACACAGGTGCGCATTCCACGATAAAGGGAACTTGGCACAAAGAACCTCAATTCGGCAGCTTATCTTGACCAATTAGACTGAGACAAGTTTCGCATGTTTTAGTTAATACAACCAATTATGCCTTATGTTTATGCGCGTGTACAGTGTTGATATAACCAATCATTAGGTGTAACTAGGCGCGTGGACAGCTCATGCTAACCAATCTCTAATTTGCTTATGCGTGAACAGTAACTAGAACGAACATATAAACCGAGCTATCTTGGCAATAAAGTGGCAGCTGCTTGATCATATTGATTGTGCGCAGTGTCCGTGACTTCCGCGTCAACAGCAAGTAATCTTTATTGGAAAATGTTCTGCTATGACTGTGCTTGTGAATACTTAGCCCGGTGCAACTGTGACTCTCGGGAGGAGATTAACTCAAGGGCGTGCCTGCCTCTGTCAGCTTGATATAGCTGATAGATTATAAAGATATAACCTCCTTCCTTTTTCCTCAGATTGCATTATTTCTTCTTTTCTTGGGTACAGTTTTAGGTTACCTATGTTATAAAGACCTGGATAATTTTTCTTGAGTCAAGTTATTTAATGAATCACTCAGGACAATTACTGTTTGAGTGAATTGACTTTGGATCTTCATGAACTTCTTCCTGAAGACAAAACTGGGTTTGCATCGTTGGGACTAAAGGAGAAGAAGATACTGCAGAACTACCAGGGGGTTCTCTGAGTTTATAGTCGCACTGGTAACACTGGAAGCGAAAGCTGAATTTGCTTGCCTCTTCACCATATGTCGATAATAATAATATCGATAAAGACTATGTATTCAGTGCTATACTTTTGCACAGTTTCACAGCAATGTGCAGACATTTGAAAGTAGTGCAGGCTCTTCTCAACTCATTTCCTCTTTGAGATGGTAAAATATATTTTCTGAAAGGTAGAGAAGATGAAACTATGTCAGTTGATTTGCTTAGGCTATGCTGCTTAGGGAGCTACCGTGGAACCGATCCTTTCCGTGTCCACTGCGTTGCACCCTGGAGGTTCACCTTCCCGTGAGGGGCGGCGGGGGGCGTGTGTCATACCGACAAGTCACCTCCAGCAATCATTCCACAGGCTGTGGCTGTGCCCAGGAGGCCCGGGGGTCTCTCCCTGCCCTTGGTGGCCATGCCCTGGGCCCAGCTGCTGGGTGTCCCTGACGCCTGCTCTGCCACTCGGCTCCCAAGGCCAAGCCTGGTGCTGTTCCTCTTCTCTCGGGCCATGGCAGAAACCAAGCGTGCAGCGCAGAGACCGCCCCTATTAGCCGTCCCCTCTCTGCGCCAGAGCTAAAGCCTATGCGGCCCCGCAGCCAGGAGGAGCGGGGACTTGATGTGGCTGGACACAACCCCTTTTCCTGGGGAGAAAGGGGGGGTGATTTTGGCAGCTGCAGCCTGGAGGCAAGCCAAAGTGTACCCAGAGCCCTAGGCTGGGATGGTGGGTGCCAACAGCCCGCCACGGAAGTAAGCCAGGCTTTGAGAAACAAGTGCGTGGCGGTGAGCCTGGTGTGGTGGAAGGAAAGGTTGGTAGTATTCAGACCTGGACCATTTGGATCCGTGACCAAAGCCCAGCCAGGCAAACGGCAGCTCTTCCAAACTGTCAAAATAGCCCATTGCTGCTGTCGCCGTCACATCCCCTTGTCCCACTGAAACCAAGCTGCGCAGCCTCTCTATTAAACGCACCCGTTGGCCGTGTTTATACGGGATACAAAACGCGCTTCAGCCACGGGGTAAAAGCTTCAGAGCTCCTTTGTGACTTGAAGCTTTCCGAGAGTTCTTTGCCTACCTCGGTTTGTGGGAAGATGTTCGGATCTTACCTCAAACCCTGGCAAGTCTCCTTTTCCTTTAGGATTTAGTATTTTGAGTACTGAGAGACTGAGAGGGGTACTCTCCTTGCCATTTTGTGCGTTGGTGCCAAAATTGATCTGTACCTTCAGACTATGTAAATAAGGGCATTTATGCCACAGACATTCCTTTGGTTGTGGTGATGCCAGAGGTGAAAGACAGGGGTTTGGTTCCCTCTGCAGGAACTCTGCAGAGATGCAGAGAGCACGCATGGTTTCCTCACCATTCCCTTACCAGCGCACCAAGGGACATTTGCTGCTGCACTGTCAGGGGAGGTTTGGACTTGACGTGAGGAGACATTTCTTTCCCAAGAGGGTGGTCACACCCTGAAACAGGCTTCCTGGAGAGGTGGTGGATGCCCCATGCCTGTCAGTGTTGAAGAGGCATTTGGTCAATGCCCTTAATACCATGCTTGGAACTTTTGGTCAGCCCTGAAATGGTGGGGTAGTTGGACTAGGTGATCGTTGTAGGTTCCTTCCAGCTGAACTATTCTATTCTATTCTGCTCTGTTCTGTTCTATTCCATTCTACTCTACTCTGTTCCCTGTGCTCACCATGAGTCAAATACCGATGAGAGTGTTACTGGCCTGAAACGCCAGGGGCCTTTCAGCTCCCAGAACACTTTGAAGGACACATGACACAAAGGTTACGAGTGGAAACAGGGTATTACTTTTATTTTTCTGAGTCTGCTTCGGAGCCGATGCTCACAAGCATTAACACGGTGTGCCCGTGTAGCCAGGAGCAGGCTGATGCATTCTTCAGTTGAGCTTGAGAAGACATTCTTTGCAGCCTGGCAAAGGCAAGTCAGAGAGCTACAGAAAGTAGCAGCAGGAATACAGGCCAAGCAGTCCCTGTATCCTGAAGAGTGAGACCGTGAAGAATGAGGATCAGGACCGACCACACGCCAAAGAAGAAGAAGAAGAAGAAGAAGAAGAAGAAGGAGGAGGAGGAGCAGGAGGAGCAGGAGGAGCAGGAGGAGGAGGTGTGTGGTACCGTGGGGTATTTTCCAAAGTATGACAGGTAGAGGTGAAAAGCGTATTTTTGCGTTCGGCTACTTGCTCCGCCGCTGTGCTTCTTGGCCAACGATGCATGAAAGGCGCTCTCGTGCCGGCCCTGCGCTTGATTTGCATGCAGGGAGAGGTGAAAAGTGGCAGCTCCTGATGGGGCAGCAAGCCTGGAGCCCTTCCAAGCACAGGCTGTTTTGCCCAAGCCAGAACCCCTGGGGAAATGGAGCTAAGGGAAGAGCAGAGCTCGCTCCCGCTCCAGACTTGCGCTGGGCAAGAGAGCCCGAGAGAGCCAGGGCACGAGCGGTGCCTCGGGGGTGCAAGAGCAGCAGGCAAGGACCTAGGCGAAAGGGCCCAGAGGAGCCCTGACAAGGGGCTGTGCTCAGTGCTACAGAGGACAAGAAGCAACCCCCCGGGAGCATCCCTTGGAGCGCGCCGTGGGAGTCAGAAAGCTTCCTCCCCCCGGATGCGGGGCACGAGGGCCACCTTCGTGGAGCACGAGCAGCAGGCACCTAGCCACAACGGCCCAAAGGAGCCCTGGCGAGGGGCCGTGCTCAGTGCTGCAGAGGAAGGCAAAAAACCCCCGGGGACACTTGCTAGCCCACCGTGGGGGAAAAAAAGCCTTCCTCCCCCCAGCTGCAGGGCACGAGAGGCCATCTTCGTGGTGTACGAGCAGCAGGCAGCAACCTAGCCGCAACGGACCGGAGGAGCCCTGACAAGTGGTCCTGCTCAGTGCTGCAGAGGAAGGCAAAAAACCCCCGGGGCCCAGTGCCAATCTGCCCCGGGGGAAAATTCCTTCCTGACCCCAGAGCTGGCGATCGGCTATTCCCTGAGCACGTGAGCAAGACCTGCCTCCTGGTCCCACAGGCTGGTCATGCCTCCCAGGGGATGCCCAGCCCCAGATTTCGTCAAGGCCGCTACCCAAGACGATTTTTCTCCTTTGCAGGAAGCTCTCTCCTCCGGGATCGACCCAAGGCTCCTCCCAGGTGTCTCCCAGAGTGTTTTGACCTCTGCGTTCAGGACCGGAGATCCCAGCTACCTGCCCCAGACTCCTCCAAGTAAGTAGCTCGATACATTTTTTTTTCCTTTAGAGAAATCTCTACTCCGACAGCCACCTGAGACTCTTCCCAGGCATCTCCCAGAGTCTTTTGGCCTCTGCTTTCCGTACCTAACATCTCAGGTAGCAGCCCCAGACTCCTCCAGGGAAGCCACCCAAGATGATTTTTCTCTTTTGCAGGAAGCTCTCTCCTCCGGGATCGATCCAGGTTTCCTCCCAGGCGTCTCCCAGAGTGTTTTGACCTCTAGTTTACGAACGTAAGATCTCAGGTATCAGCCCCAGACTCCTCCAAGGAAGGTACCCGGGAGGTTTTTTTCTTTTTTGGAGGATGGTCTCCCCTCCAGCATTCCCCTGTGACTAATCCCAGTAACTCCCAGAGTCTTTTGACCCTTTCTTATAGGGACCTCAGATCCCATGTAGCAGCCCCAGACTCCTCCAAGACAGCTACCCAAGATGATTTTTCTATTTTTGCGGAAGCTCTCCCCTCCAGGATCCCCCTGTGACTCCTTCCAGGCATCTCCCAGAGTCTTTTGGCCTTTTCTTGTAGGGACCTGAGATTCCAGGTAGCAGCCCCAGACTCCTCCAAGGAAGCTACCCTTCAGGTTTTTTCCTTTGGGGAGGAAGCTCTCCCCTACGGGATCCGCCTGTAACTCCTCCCAGTAGCTCCCAGAGGCATTTGACCTCCCTTTTAGGGACCTGAGATCCTGGGTAGCAGCCCCAGACTCCAAGGAAGCTACGCAAGATGATTTTTCTCCTTTGGAGGAAGCTCTTTCCTCCAGGATCCACCCGAGACTCCTCCCAGGCATCTCCCAGTGTCTTTTGACATCTGCTTTACGTACCTAAGATCTCAGGTCTCAGTCCCAGACTCCTCCAAGGAAGCTACCCTTGAGTTTTTTCCTTTTTTGGAGGAAGCTCTTCCCTACATGATCCACCTGTGACTCCTGCCAGTAACTCCCAGAGGCTTTTGGCCTTTTCTTACAGGGACCTCCGATCCCAGGTAGCAGCCCCAGACTCCTCGAAGGAGGCTATGCAAGATGATTTTTCTCCTTTGCAGGAAGCTCTTTTCTCTGGGATTGACCCAAGACTCTTCCCAGGTACTTCCCAGAGTTTTTTGACCTCTGCTTTATGTACCTAAGATCTCAGGTCTCAGTCCCAGACTCCTCCAAGGAAGCCACCCTTGAGGTTTTTTTCTTTTTTGGAAGAAGCTGTCCCATCCAGGATCCCCCTGTGACTCCTCCCAGTAACTCCCAGAGTCTTTTGACATCTCTTTTAGGGTCCTGAGATCCCAGGTATCAGCCCCAGACTTCTCCAAGGCAGCTACCCAAGATGTTTTTTGTCCTTTGGAGGAAGCTCTCTTCTCCGGGATCGACCCAAGACTCCTCCCAGGTGTCTCTCAGAGTCTTTTGGCATCTGCTTTAAGTACCGAAGATCTCGGGTCACAGCCAGACTCCTCCAAGGCAGCTACCCAACATGATTTTTGTCCTTTTGAGGAAGCTCTGACCTCCAGGATCCACCCACCTCTCCGGACAGGCTGCAGAAGTGGGCCTATGTGTATCTTATCAAGTTCAACAAGGCCAGGGGCATGGTACTGCACCCAGTTTGGTGCAATCTCCGGTATCAGTACAGGCTGGGGTTTGAAGTGATTGAGAGCAGCCCCATGCACGACTTGGTGGATGAAGAGCTGGACATGAGCTGACAATGTGCCATTGCAATCCAGAACACCAACCGTATCCTGGGCCACATCAAAAGAAGCATGGCTGGCAGGTCGAGGGAGGGGATCCAGCCCCTCTCCTCTGCTCTGGTGAGACCCCCACCTGGCATACTGCATCCAGCTTCGGAGTCCCCGGCAAAAGAAAGACATGGTCCTGGTGGAGTGGGTCCAGAGGAGGGCCACAAAAATGATCAGAGGGAGGAGCACCTCTCCTGTGAGGAAAGGCTGAGAGAGCTGGGGTTGTTTATCCTGGAGAAGAGAAGGCTCCAGGGAGACCTTACTGCAGCCCTTCAGTACTTGAAAGGGGGCTTCTTTGAAAGATGGGGACAGACTTTGCAGCAGCACCTGTAGCGACAGGACAAGAGGGAATGCTTTTACACTAAAAGAGGGTAGATTTAGGCTAGCTCTAAGGGAGACATTTTTTACAGTGACGGTGGTGAGACACTGGCACAGGCTGCCCAGAGAGGTGGTAGCTAGATGCCCTATCCCTGGAAACATTCAAGGCCAGGTTGGACGGGGCTCTGAGCAACCTGATCTAGTTGAAGATGTCCCTGCTCATTGCAGGGGGGGGGTTGGACGAGATGACCTTTAAAGGTCCCTTCCAACCCAAACCATTCTATGATTTCTCTGTTGTTTCCCTCTTGGCTCCCATTACCTCAGGAGCCCCTGGCTCATCTCTCTTAAGACTTCACAAGTGTGTTCCAGTGTACCCCTCACGTCTTGGAGCAACAGGCCGAGGGTCCTCGCTAGCACCCCGTCCTCCTAACCTTGGCATGTCGCCCCACAGCTTGTCAAGGGCGAGCCTGATAGTATCCCTCTCCCCCTTGTGGCAGTACACACACAAACACACACCCCCTCCAGGAAACAAAACTCCAAACAGGGAGAAGAGAGAAAAAACCCCAAACCCTAGAGGCCGCAGGTTGAAAATTGAACTTACCAATCGAGAAGCGCCAGGTATACTGAAGTGACCTTTTGGCCAATGGGGAGTAAAATGACCGCAGATCAGATTCGACAAGGGTATAAAGAGGGTCCCGCCAGAGGACATTTTGGAATCAGTCCTCCCGAGAGCAGCGGATCTGCAGTCAGGGACTCCCCCTTGGGTCGGGACGCCGCCCGAGGTAACTCCTCGAGGTAGAGAGCCCTCATCTTTTAGGTGAGTGATACGCGCATTTTGAGTCATCATTTTAAATCTTAAGAATTCTTAAGAAGTCGGTTGTGTAGTATTAATTCCCCTTACATCATTGAGCCTGTGGTTTACAAAATGTTACCGGAGTTCTAACTAACTTTTTACTAAAGAATAAAGCTGAGCTTTAACACCTGTGGGATTTGATTGTGCGTGCCTCTGTAACATCCCTTCGAGTGTAGGTTAAAGCTCTGCCAAGGAGGCCCGCTAGCTCGTGAGCCAAGACCCCCTTCTCCCTTTGAGAAAGGCGAATCCCATCTGACACCAGCAGGCCTGGGGCCATGCCGGCCACCCCATTATCGAAAAACCCAAAAGTCTGGCGGGGACACCAGCCACGACCCACGTATTAACGGACCAGGTCCGTCTCTTTCTTCCAGTGTCGCTGCCCGCAACTGGAAGGAGAGAGGGAAAAATAACCCGTGTTCCAGATTCCCCTCCCAACCATCCCAAGGCCCCAAAGTCTCTTTCGATCGCCCTCGGACCACGCGTTGCAGCTTCGTCGCCACCCAGGCGGAAGAGCAGTAGTGGGCAATAGCCCGTGGGCCGTCCCAGGCTAGGAAGTTTCCCAGTGCTGCCCTGAACCCGGGCCCCGGGGAGGCAGCAGGCTTCCCTAAGAGGAGGCTCTGTCCGGCATCTCGGACCCTCTGTTCCCCTCAGAAGGGAGTCACCCACACCCCTAAGCCGTCTTTGCTTCCTCGGGGAGGCGGTCGTAGGGTAGGGGGTAGGCCTTTCTGACCGTGGCAACACCTCTGGCGTAGCTAGTCCGAGCTCCACAGCCTTCCTGGACTGGCCTTCCACCTCCGGAGCCTCAGGCACCTGGGAAGGTGAGGAGGGGGTTCACCTGCCGCCCCCAGCCTGGCCTCGCCTCCTTTCCTTTTTCCTTTCCTTTCCCCTTTCCTTTCCTTTCCTTTCCTTTTCCCTGTCCTTTCCTTTCCTTTCCTTTTCCTTTCCTTTTCCTTTCCTTTTCCCTGTCCTTTTTCTTTCCTTTTTCCTTTCCTTTCCCTTTCCCTTTCCCTTTCCTTTCCTTTTCCTTCCCTTTCCCTTTCCCTTTCCCTTTCCCTTTCCCTTTCCCTTTCCTTTTCCTTTCCTTTCCCCTTTCCTTTCCTTTTTCCTTCGCTTCGGAAAGGGCTGGGGGTGGCGCGGCCCCTGGGCCGAGACCTGCCGCTCCGCTCCGCTGCGGGCCGGGCCGGCTCCGGGGCAGCTCGCCTCGGCGACCGACTGCCGGTTGCAGTGACAGCCGGGCAGCGGCCCCAGGCTGCTCCAAGGAAGCTCCCGGAGACGAGGGTTCTCCTCTGGAGGAAGCTCTCTCCGCCGGGAGCCACCCGCCACTCCGTCCGTCCTCGGGTCCCCCTTGTCCCGGCAGGCTGCGCTGGGGCCCGGGAAGGGCCTCGGGAGAGCCCCGGGGCTGCGCTGGGGCCGGGGCCGGGGCCGGGGCCGGGGCCGGCTCTGTCCTGGCGGCGACCCCCCCTGCGGCGGGGGCACGGGAGGACCCCCTTTGGTCCGCCCCGGGACCCGGGACGGACTGACAGCGCTGCCCTCACAGCGGGGGGGGGACGGACTGACTGACAGCGGCGGGGCGGGGGTGTCGCCCCCCCTCCAGGCGCTGGGGGACGGCATCGCATCCCCCTCGGCCGCCCCTTCCTTCCCCAGGCAGAAGAAACGGCGGGGGGGGCAGGGCGGCAGACAAAAGGGGGTCCCTCGCCTCCCCTGCGACACACGGCCATGGGGGCTTCCTCCCCTGAACCGCTCCGCTCTGCCACAGATTGCCGCCAGGTCCCCGCTAGCAAGTGGGCCCGGGGTTCAAAAAGCAAGTGTCCGTGTGTGTGTGTGCAGGGGGGGGCGTGGGGGCTGTGTATCTAGCTCGCTAGCTCTCTCTCTCTCGAGCTAGTGCAACTGTAATTGCCAACAAGCGGTAACAGCAACTATCGATCCCAGGAGCACCTGGTGTCTATACAGTATTTTGATACAAACTTATCATCTCCAAGAAAGTAAATCGCAAAAAAAGCAAAGCCAGCAGCAGGACAAGCAGCGCCGGGGCAGAGGAGATTCCCCCTTTTGGGGAGGGAGTGGGTAAGTAGCACAAAAACGCCCGGCGGGAGGAGGAAAAACGGAGAAGCCTTTTCCAGTTCCGACTTCCCTCACCCACGAGCTCTCCGGCCTGATCACGCTGACTTCAGCAGCTAGGAGCATCAAGGTCCACAGTCACCAGTGCCGACAACACGGCACCGGTGCCACGAGCCCAGGTACCGCTGGAAGTGATGTCAGATGCAGAAAACCCTGTGGTAGATTAGAAAGTCCTGTTCTAAATTTAGTCAGTTAGCCAAGATCAGCCTGATCTTTTCCAGTCTTCCTGTTTAATGATGCCTCACCTGGAGCACCAATGCTGATCCTTTCTGTCCTTCCTCATGGATGGTGCGTCCCTCTTGGCAGGAAAATGAACCACTGACCCGATACAGAGCGACTGAGCGGTCAAAGCGAGGAGGGGATACCTCCTCAAAGGACCACCGAAGACCAGCCGAGACCCACGCACGTGCGGAGAAGGCACCTGATGCGTCAGGGTTACGTCCTGCTACGCGTATGCATCAGATAGTTTGAATATGTATTAGGTAGGAGTAGTTTGATAAATTAGATGCAACTGTTACTGTATAAAAGGGACACAGCTGATGAATCTGGCGTGCTTGATTTGTGCAAAGTCCACGGAGCACCCTGCGCAGAACAAAACATTATCTCTCCCGCCTGTGTGAGATTGTTCTCTTGCACACCGTGTACCGAATCCGCTTTTAGGACAACAGAAGCAAGCGTGCGGCTTTTTCCAGCCTTTATGGGATGCCAAGGGGAAGAGAGGGAAGAGCTTGCTTGTTTCTGCTTGTTCTTTTTTAAGTACCTTTCCCTTTCCTTTAAGAAAGCGGCCACTGCTTTAAAGAACAAGGTGCTTTCTCCAAGTTAAAAGAATGCCTATCATCCCAGTTAAAATAAAAACCATTTTTGTTTAGATTTCATTAACCCATGTTCTTTATCATCTAAAACGATTTTTCCAAAATGGATGCACATTTTGCCCATAATTCTGTAATGGCATTTTCCGGACTGAGACATCAAAATGTCTTTGTGTGTAGGTTGTAGCCTCAGCCAGCCCAGCTCTTGCAGGGTAAAGGCCCTTTCTTATGCAGCTGCATCTAAGATCAGGGAAGTGGGACATCCTCCTCCTGACAGAACCAGTGCTAAAGAAGACCAACTCACGGATAGCTTCCCTTATTTATGGCTTGTTCTCCGTCTGGTCAACTCTCTATCCATTCCCTGGTCCTCACCGCTGTTCGTCTCATTGTACAGCCCCCCAGCAGAAGGGACCGAACCCTGGTGCACTCAGCCTGTACCACGGTTTGTGGGACAGGCCTAAGGAGAACGGCATAAATGGAACCAGTTTCTCAACCCCATTTCTTCTTGGAGGGAAAGCATTCTTTCACTGCTGACGGGAGTCCGGGAATGAATACAGAGGCGTATAGGGTGGATAATCCATGCACCACGGTGGCAACAAGCCAAACAGACCCCGTGTTGCCTTATCTGACTCATTTAGAGCATCGCCTCATTCTGCCAGACACATTACCCCGTCAGACGGCCACACGTCGCTACTGCTGCAGTAACCACCAGTAACACAGTGTTATGCGTTAGACCAGCATTGTGCATGTACGTGCTGACGGTGCCTCAGCTCAGGAGAGGGCTGAAGAATGACGGTTTATTGCAAATGCGCTAGCGTGATGGCAAAAAGCTGCCTGAGCATGCCCTAGGCACATCTGAAATCTTAACTCCCAGCCTCATCCCACTACGTATCAAAGGCATAAATAATGACACACCTTGTAGCAGAGTGGTAAAATCTAATCCAAAACATTTTCACCAATTTTGACCTTTTTAATGCTGTGAAGCATAGGGCAGCAGTCCATCCAATACTAGAAACCTCTACTTCTTCTTCTTGGAGGGAAGGAGTGTTTTCTGCCAGGGTAAGACTGATTAAAATAACACACAGTTCCAAGCTTGTTTTATTAGAGTCTCATACAATGATTTTCAAATGTAAAATTCCCGATTTATGACACTCAAGGACCAACACCTTAAAGCTTGTTGCTCTTTTTCCAAAACCTCTAGGTTGTGAAGAAAAAGACATTCGAACCCAACATCTTCAGTACGTTAATTTGAAAACGTACACAAAGTCGAATTTCATTTTAAAGCATTTAATAGCGGAGACAAGCAATGCGTAAAGCTGAATTACAAAAGAAACAATACAACCTGACATTCATGCTACAAGTTTACCTTTCCACAACCATGAGTACTTCCAGGTCAGTTCTTTCCAACAAAGAGATGCTGTAGTGGCGAGAAGATTATGCTGGGGAAACAACAACAACAAAAAACCCCCACGTTGTACCTAAAATACTTCTCTGAGAATTGTAACAACAAGGTAATTTCTGTCCACCAGAAAGACACAACCCCAGCACAAAATAATACAGAGGAAGACCAAAAAAGTAGAGGAAACATAAAGAACAACCTGTGCCGTAACGGTCTAGTCTCAATAGTTAAGGGGACTGGCATACATTATGATTAACAAGGCGTTTTATTCCTTCCAAAACTAACCCACCTATCAAACAGTTACTGCCGACGTTCAACACGTGCTGTGCAGTGAACAGACCACTCTTGCGGCACACAGCTTCGACAGCTTTAGAGCACTCCTTCAGTCAGCAATGCCCAGCAACTGTTGGCGGGGCTCCTTTCATGTCGGTTTGAAATGGTGTCTTTGGGACACCAAAGTTACAAAGGCCACAGTTGCTAAGCGGCCAAATAAAGGCCATACTTGCCTTAAGGGGACTGAAGGTCCCTCCCAGGAAGGCCTCGCGAGAAGGGGCAGTGTGTAAAAGTCCTTTAGAAACTGGGCTGGAGATGGCACTCCTCAGCTGATAAAAGCCACAGCCTATGAGGGCTGTGACTGAGGTCAGCAACCCTCCCCTGAGGAGTTTTTTCCCCAAAGACAGCTCAGAAGAGGACCATTTCCTGGGAATGTTGCACCTTACCACAAGACAAAAGGACATCCCTGAATGCTCCTTTGCCTTGGCAGACTTTGGTTTAACCACAGAAAAGAGGTACCCATTCTTCAAGAGAACGGAGAATCACCTGAACTGCCAGAATCAGGCACAGGCTCGGACAGAGCCAGGACTGCACCTGCTCGTAGCTGCAGTAGTCGTACCTTCTCCAGAACCTGGAGAGACCTCTTCCTTCTGACTCCACGTTTCCTTTGTTCACCATTTGGTCCAGTTGCTGCAGTAGCTGCACCGCACCCTCAGCCTGACCGGTTCCTGTTCTTTGTTCAAGGTTAGATCCCACAGGTGCCCCTGTAAGAAACAGCAGCAAGAACAAAAACACAAGCTCGCTCTCTCCACACTCCCTGCAGACCCAACGGCAGACCCTGAAACCGAGAGGTGGGTCCAGGCTCTGACTGACGTCACGCCTGGGAGCTTTCAAAGCAATCACAGTGCAGACTGGTTTGGAGGTAGGCTCCCATCTCACAGCCCAGCTCTGAAAGAGCTACGGAGCCTGGCTCTATGGGTGGGAATTGCTTACAGCCAAAATCATTGCTGACCTACTGCTCTTCGGTGGTTCTAATTCCTAGTCTCACGTGCCGGAAAATACCAAACACCACTTTTAAAGGAAAACTAATGCCAATGTCATCCTTGCAGCTTTTGATATTGTATGACCAATTCGAATGAAACAAGCCAGGAATTCCTTACTTACACAAACTCACTCGGTTACAGCCCACAGTAAGGGATGCTGGACTAAACTCACGCTCATCTTCTTTGGAGGAATTCTGAAAGGAAAAGGAACCCAAGAACTTTCACACCATTGTTGAAAATATTTTGATAAAGAAATTAAAATCTAATTATATAAAAGAGTTTGGTTTAATTAAGAAGTAAAAAATTGTGAAGCATAGGTATGGGAGTGTTAAGTTTGAAATGTAGTCATAGGAACTTAGGAAGTTTAGAAAATGTACTATGTGTGACTGTAAGAATTCAAGTATTGTCTAAAATCAGTTAACCACAGAAACTTTGGCAAAGATTTGTTGGTTTGTAGTGTTTTGTTTTAGGAAACTAGGGAAACCGTTATGGACGCCAGTTTGCTGCCTGGAAACCCCTTACCCTTCCCACCTCGATCTAATTATCGAGGATTCCAATCAGTAGAGTTAAGTGAGATTAACCAATGATTGTTTTAACATAAGACTATTAATAAGATGGTGTGACTGAAGGACCAATTATTAGAAAGGTTAAATTTAAGAATAGACATAGTATGCATTTTTATGTAAACTAATATAGATGATGGTGAGAATCGTACTGCGCAGAATCACCGAAGAGAGGTCAAGAAGCGGACAAGTGAGGAAGACTATGGAAGACCACCAGAGGGCTTCTGAAGACCACCAGAGACCTTCACTGCGCTTGCGTAAAGGACATTTACATATGTTAATAGTTTCCCGGAAAACTAATGATTATGTATAACATTTCTCGGAAATGTAGTGAATATGTATAACAGGTGTGCATTTAACCTGCATAGTTAAACCAGACAGATGCACACGATAGGTGGAGCGATCCCCCGTGTGCCCAACGCTGCAATAAAGGAGTGCCTGCTTCTTAACTTCTCATTGCTGTTAAGGAGTTTTATTCCGGATTTCGGCAACACCATGTAAAATTCTGTTCTACAGATCTTTGTTTCTTTGCTTGCTTGCTTGAAGAACTAAAAGGCAAGGTCTACTCTCTTGTTCTGTGACTTTATTTTCTTTCCTGCTACTATGAGGACTTTCTTCACCAATATCTTTCTACCCCTCCCTCCTCAGGACATTCCCAGGCCTAACATAAAGCTGGAATTCATGGACTAGACTTTAATAGAGCAGATAGACAGTAAAAGAGGAACAGCAGCTATGGCACAGACAGAGATTTTAAAAAACATCGACAGAGGTGCTGTGGGGAATAACAGCTGCTGGACAATACAGGCCCCTAGACATCAGCCCTGCTAAGACACACTCATAGGAAGCAGAGTAACAGGGCAGGGACAAAAGTGAAAAGTGCCAGAAGCAAGAGGTGAGCCAGGAATACCCATTCGCAAGGCTATCAGCAATACAAAGGACCACAAACAACAAAACCACCAGGTAAGCTTCTTTAGGAGAAAGTAGAACAACTTTGTCACAGAGATAAGAGAAGAGAAGAATAGATCCCTCCCTGATGGTGCTTCTCTTGCACTAAGCTCAGGTTCATGTGAAATTCCAAACTTCAGATGGCCAGAGATCTTTGCAGTTTAGTCTCGGAGCATTAACTAAGGTAGCAAAATTATCTGCAGTGACAGGCTGAGCGTCTCCCCGTTCTTTCTTCCTTGGACTTCTACTGGTGCTCCTGCTAAGCAGAAAGATGCACAGGCTCAACTCCAATCATCCTGACCAGACAGCCTCCTGTCAAAATCGCAGGCCTGGAAGGCATTTGGGTGAGAGCTGAAAATGCAATCTATTCAACAGCCATGTGACTGCGGCACTTCCATGCTCCTCCTTCTGAATCGACTGCCGATGCTGTAAAGTCAGTCCTACGTGTACTAAGCAGACAGATTTCCTTCATGTTTTAACGAGACCCTTCCCTTTTCGAGATGCACTCTAGAACACCAGCTGGATTTGGATCCAAAGTCATACACTGCTCATAAACTGAACAAGAGCCCTGGAGGAATGACCAGAAGAATCCTGAGAAAGTACAGGCACTACTGAGATGGCTTTTTCTAAACCCGATCTTTCTTCTCATCCTGAATACCAGAAGAAAACAAATGGAAAGCAAACCAAATGGAAGGCATGTCACAGAAGCACCTGGCTCTGATCTCCTAAAAAAGCACACGAGGGAGAGGTCATCTGCTCAGGATTCCATGCGGTGCTCCTGACATCTGGTCTGGTATTCATAAAGACACCAGTTTGTGTCTGGAGCTCCCTCCCAGCGTAACAGTGCCCTGACTAGTGCAAATTGCAGGTACGAGTCATGGTGGCACAAGCATCTCTTCTGGAGAAGGTTCTTCTCACCTGAACTGGTATTTACCAAGTTGATGATTCACTCATCCTAGTTCCAGTTTACCTGGAAAGAGCTCAGGACATGTCCTCCCACATCAGTTAACACAGTAGGAGGTTACGGTGACGTCTGCCACCTACCACATCATTTCTCAGGGTCCAACATGCTAACCTGGAGCTCCAGCTTCCGAGGACCCTAATGTTTGGGAAATTCAGCCACTGTACAAGGAGCGGAGGCATTCTGGGGACAGCGATTATAGCAAAGCGGGGAATAAAAAAAAGCATCTTTCAGAGGATGACCTTATCCCACCAACAGAGTGTTTGGAGCACCTGAGGAAAGAAGCCAGAAAGGGCACGTGTAGAGAGACCTGTCACTAATCCTGCAAAGGTGAGCCGAGGGGAATAAAAAGGGATACAGGGTTTAGAGACAAATCAGCCTGCTTGTTTTAGAGAAGTTCTTCTGTACTGAAGGCTCCTGAGGAGTTACCAGGCAGTCTCCTTCCTATCTTGAAAATCCAAGAAACCTGCCAAAAACCCCTCTTCTGAAAGAAAGTTTTGGGCTTACAACAAGGTGAGGGCTGTTTCAATACAGGAGTTTACCTGTGCAGGCTGAAGGTAACCATGCAACTAGCAGCACCTGAAATTGCAGGCCACTGTATATGCAGGGGATCCCTGCAGGGCAATTACGCTGAGATTGGCCCTCTGAAACCAGTCCTACAGCAGCAAGCAGGCAGTATGCCCCGGCCAGCAGGCAGCAAGCCCACAGACGATATTTGCGTAAAGGCTCAGCCAGTTGTGGAGAGGTCCAAAAGGTTTCTGAAATGGGGGCAGCACATCATCCTGCAGAAACACGCAGAAATCTGGGCATCTGATGCAACTGTTCACCTCCCAAGGAATGGTGGGAGAAGCAGCTGTTCCTTTTATACCACCAGGCAACTTCCTTTCCGGACAACCCCAAGAGGAATAAGTTTGCCTCCTCGGAAAAGACTCTCTCCAAAGAGCTGGAGAGGGAAGGCGGCCAGGAAGGCAATAGCATGGCAGGGGTTTGAACTAAATGCAGAACGGCTATCAGGATCCAGAAAATGGATGTAATGCACTGGGAGGATGGGCAACAGCCAGGAGGAGGAGAACAGGGGGGGTGAGGGAAGACCCTCCTACCTAAAGGGTGTGCCTAACAGCAGCTCTGTCAGAGCAGCCTTTTAGCTTGTGGGCTAAAAGAAAAAGAATCTCACCCTCCTGACAAGGTCTCTGGAGAACAGTGGGTTTAGAAAGCAACTGCCAATCCCTCTGGAACAATCCTGTCGTAAATCTGCCTTCTGATGACATAGCAAGAAAAGGCATGACACCGTTTCAAGAAGAGGGAGATGCCTGCAAAGCCATCTGCACAGAGAAAAGAAACTGGTGAGGAGTGGCAAGTACTCGCACTGAAGCCAGTGTCAAGGTGTCAGCACCCACTCTTGGCCCTTCATGGAGTTCTGCACAAAGGAGCATGTGAGGTAAAAGAGGACTGGAGTCTCTTGAAGACAAGGCAGGGCATCCTTCAGGTTCAGCTCCGAGAGGCTAAGCTCACCCCTAGAGTTTGTAGCTTCACAGTCAGAAAAGCCTGTGTTGGCTCCCGGTCAAACTCATCCCGTGGCTAAGTTTGATGAGCAGGAATCACAAATGCCTCCATGCAGGTGATGCAGGTGAAAAGGGAAAAAAAGTTACCTGAAGGCATTTTTATGCTTGCCACTTTAAGAATCTAGGACTAAACAGATGCTATTGTCTCTTTCTGAATATTCTGTAGCTTACCGTTTCAAATCCATGCTTTGCTTTACTCGTATGGCAAACACGCCCGGCTCCAGTTCGAAAAATAAGTCAAACAGGTAAGAACTGAGTTTACCAGAAGTCACAAAAAGGAAGCAATCTTGTAAATGGCTGCTCAAGTATTGTATTTCATTAGAAAGCAGGGGTTTAGCACCTCCCTCTAAGCCAACAAGATAGATACCCTTAATCTGTATTTGTACTCATGTTTCAAAGTCTCATTTAAAAAATGAAAATCGGCACTCACTCCAGTATTAGGCTTTCTGCTTTTCTAGTAAGCCCAACAAGCAGTTAAAGAGAAAAACAGCGTGACGTGACAGGGAAAGGGGGATGAGCAGCGAGGTGACAAAATTGCAAATCCTACAAGATTACTAACACAAAGAGAAGGGCAGGTAGCAAAGAACCGTAGAAAGATCTTACAAGACTCGGTCGTGGAGCAATAAAAAGGCAGAGAGGTACAAAGTGATACACGTGGGGAAAACCGGTCCTGGCTTCACACACAAAATAGTGCTCTTGGAGCTGATCAGCATCACCTGGAGATTCCGATAGCTCAACACTCAATAGCACTCCAAGAAAACCCAAATCCAAATGCCCCAGGAGGACTTACGAGCAAAAGAGCTTCCCAAAAAGAAAAAAAAGATCAAGAAGTGGTCTGACTACAGCAGGCAAACTCCTTCCCAGGGTGGGGGAATGCTCAGACTGAATGCTCAGCTCTTCAGTCTAACAGAGTAACCAGAAAAAAATGACAGAAGGCTTGAAGTTGATGCCTGACCGGTTTAATCTTGAAATCAAGAATACACTGTAGAATTATTAACTGTTTTAATCTTTTCTGGAATAGCCTAACTGCTGGGGCAAGACACAGGACTAAGAGAGAACTGCCAGACTGGACCATGAAATAGCCCTTTCTGGCCTTGTATTTTATGCATCTACAACTCACGCCTTGGCTAAAAGAGATTAGAAAGCATTCTGGATCCTGGTCTCATTCTTCACTCATGTCCAGCAGTTTTATTGTGACTAGAAACTGATGGAGGGGGTGGGGTGGGGAATGAAAGGACTACATCTGTATGAGCAGGAAAAGAACTGGCTTCAGACTTCTCCCATTATAACCTCTGCATGAAATACATTTGGGAATTGGGTAGAATAGAAGGCAACAAGGGAGATGATTTGACATGGTCTGTACGTCGCCATGGAAGGGGAAAGGTGAGCATAAACACTTCCGACCACAACGCTGGATCTGGGACTCTCTGCCACATACTTGTGAATGTTAAGTACAGACACGAATCGTCTGTTTTTAAAAGCTACACTCCATGAAAGAAAGAAGCCTGCCAGACTATAACTAACAATGGGCCTGCCTCTGAAAGGTAATCAAGAACTAAGCTTGAAGTTAGCTACCACAAGCCAGCATTGCACCCTCGCACTGAAGGCGGCCAACAACACCCTGAGCTGCGTTAGGAAGAGTTTTGCCAGCAGCTCGAGGGAGGTGATCCTTCCCCTCTGCTCAGGGCTGCTGAGGCCAGTCTGTGTGCTCTGTCCACACTGGGCTCCCCAGGACGAGACTGGGACTCACTGGGGTGAGCCCAGCAAAGGGCCACAAAGATGATGAAGGGACTGGAGCACTCTTCATATGCGGAGAGGCTGGGACTCTTCAGCCTGGAGAAGGCTCAGGGGGCTCTTACCAATGTACACCTGATGGGAAGGAATGAAGAAGAGGGAGCCGGGCTCTCCTCAGCAGCGCCTTCTGGCAGGACAAGAGGCAAAGGGCACAAACTGCAAAACATGAAATTAAAGCTGAACACAAGAAAAAACTTTCTGACTGCAACTGTGGTCGAGCACTGCAATCGGTTGCCCACAGAAGTTGTGGCGTCTCCACCCTTGGAGCCCACTCAAAACCTGAGGGGACACGTCCTGGGCAACCTGCTCTGGGTGACCCTGCTTGAGCAGGAGGCGTTGGACTCGATGATATCAAAGGTCCCGAAAACCACAATGCTTCTGCGCAAGCCACAGACAGAGATCTCTGCCTCAAGCCGAGAGGCAGCAGTCATCAGCCGACGCAGAGGAACAGGCTGGGAGGCAGCTAGAAAACTGTTCCCAGTTCCTCCCTTGTCATCCCTGCCTCAGCTGTGCAAGCCAGTGCACTGCTTTGTCGAGCTGCCCAGTTCTCATCCCGCTGTGATTCTACAGGTAACGTTAACACAAAGGAGTTAAACGGGAAGAGCTCTAGTTAACGGCATGGGAACCTGAAAGCACGGGAGAACTTTTCTCCAAACATGGGCAAAGCTGCTTAGATTCTGTCACCTAGGGAAGAGAAGGAAGAAGACAAATGGGCCAAAGGGTTACACAGGAATGAAATACGAGGAAGGCGCAAGAGACATCAAAAACATTGATATGTGCCCTGGAAGGCTACTTTGTAGTCAACTGACCTGCCCATACCCGACTGTGGGCGTGAGGCCTCTGCTCTGACTTCCACTCTTCTCCTCTTCACCATTTCTTCCACTGCAGCACTTCCTGACACTTCTTTTCTTCTCTTGACCTTCAAAACATTGCAAACGTGGTATTGATAAAATTTGATTTTGACTTTTTCTGGCAGGTTGACCCTGGCTGAATGCCAGGTGCCCACCAAAGCCGTTCTATCACTCCCCCCCGCCCCTCAGCTGGACAGGGGAGAGAAAATACAACAAAAGGGCTCGTGGGTTGAGATAAGGACAGGAGAGATCACTCACCAATTACCATCACGGGCAAAACAGACTCAGTTTGGGGAAAATTAACTGAATTTATTACCAATCAACCAGAGTAGGGTAATAAGAAATAAAACCAAATCTCAAAACACCTTCCCTGCACCCCTCCCTTCTTCCCGGGCACAACTTCACTCCCGGATTCTCTACCTAACCCCCCCAGCGGCGCAGGGGGACTTTGGAATGGGGTTTACGGTCAGTTCATCACACGTCATTTCTGCCGCTTCATCCTCTTCAGCGGCAGGACTCATCACACTCTTCCCCTGCTCCAGCGTGGGGTCCCTCCCACGGGAGACAGTCCTCCATGAACTTTTCCAACGTGGGTCCTTCCCACGGGCCGCAGTTCTTCACGAACTGCTCCAGCATGGGTCCCTTCCACAGCATGCAGTCCTTCAGGAGCACACTGATCCAGCGTGGGCCCCCCACGGGGTCACAAGTCCTGCCAGAAAACCTGCTCCGTGGGCTCCTCTCTCCACAGATCCGCAGGTACTGCCAGGAGCCTGCTCCAGCGCGGGGTTCCCACGGGGTCACAGCCTCCTTCGGGAACCCACCTGCTCCGGCGTGGGGTCCTCCACAGGCTGCAGGTGGAGATCTGCTCCACCGTGGACCTCCATGGGCTGCAGGGGGACAGCCTGCCTCACCATGGTCTTCACCACGGGCTGCAGGGGAATCTCTGCTCCGGCGCCTGGAGCATCTCCTCCCCCTCCTTCTGCACTGACCTGGGGGTCTGCAGGGTTGTTTCTCTTACGTGTTCTCACTCCTCTCTCCAGCTGCCATTTCTGTATGTCCCAGCAACTTTTTTTTTCCTTCTTAAATATGTTATCACAGAGGTGTTACCACTGTCGCTGATTGGCTCGGCCTTGGCCGGCGGCGGGTCCGTCTTAGAGCCGGCTGGTATGGGCTCTGTCGGACATAGGGGAAGCTTCCAGCAGCTTCTCACAGAAGCCACCCCTGTAACTCCCCCCCCCGCTGCTACCAAAACCTTGCCACACAAAGCCAATACAATTTTCTATTCTAGAACAAAAGTCAGACTTAATATACATCCGTATTTCGCAACATTGTCCAGGCTTACACAACAAAACCCAAAAAATTATTCAGGAATAAAAGATTAGCTGCCTTATTCAAACAGAAGGTAAGCACTGAGAGGCCATCCAGAGAATTATGCTCAACAGTTTTAAACAAGAACTACTGCTTCCCAGGACATCCTATTTGCTCCATTTTTAGAGGAGGGCCTAGGAACGTAATTAGCAGGAACGTAATGCTAGCAGAGAGAGCGGGATTTTCTCTGGGGGAATTTGGACAGGACACCTTCACTAATTCACTCCATCTTCAGACACTTACCTGTATTGAAAACAAACCCACCCTGAGCTCTCACTAAACAACAACTTTCCAAAGAAGCTTAACTTTGTTGTTTTCGACACGTACAGCACTTAGGAAACTACTTAATTATTCAGCAATATTGACCTCATACAGACTCTCACAGTGAAGAAACCTTTTGACAGCTCAGCTCAGACTTGCCAAAAACACATTTAACTGAAGCCAGCACGGCTCTCACGTCCTCAGGCAGGACTTCATTCAAAGTCCGCTGGAATTGACAGGAAGGTTTCCCTCAACTTGGATGGTTCTAGGTGAGAATTCACTCCCACCTGACACTGCCTGACTGACACCCTGAAACAGGAGAACTATAGCATTGCCTAGATATATATTCTGCTTCTCCAGACTACTTGGAATATCACTTTTTAAAAAAAAAAAACAACACACAAAACAAAACCACACACGCAACTTACAAGCTCATCACTGCCCTTGTTTACTTCTTTACCTGTAACAGAGGTATTATAAAATCTGGTGAATATTTGGTGACTGGACTTTCTTTAACCAACTTTAAAGGACATTTTTGCATTGTACCTCACTTCCTGAGAACAAGATAAACGACTTAGAAACAATGCTGGACTTCCATATGATATCTTGAAACTGAAGAACTGCAAATACAGCTCTTTCAGAATTCCTGGCTGTGAATAACACATGCCAATGGGATGGGGACAATTGCTTTGGACTACTTGTCCATTTGAGAAAGGAGATCTGAATATCTACTAAGCGCTCACAAGAAAGACCAGCAGCAGCTTCTCCCAGGGACCAATAATCAGAACAGGAAACAGTAAGAAAAAACACTCAGTTTTCACAACAGAGGAGGTTCAACGCAGAGTCCCACAGAGGTCTCAGCTGGGGCCTGAGGCTGGTCAGGGAATTCATAGAAAACCTGGAAAATGAGACACTAGGGAGGTGACAACAGTTGCTAATTATACAAAAGACATTAGTACCGTTATTACTATCATTATTTAGAAAAACAAATGCATTCTTTCTTTAGGAAAATAGAAACAAAGAGTGTGAAGTTCAACGTCAACAAATGTAGTCAAGCACAAGGAAGAAAAACACGTGTTCCATATGTATGTACTGGCTCCAGCCTAGCTACTGACATTCAAGAATGAAGGCTGGGAGCCACTGGGCATTGCTTCATAAAAATACTAGCTGAAGAGTCAGCAGTGGGTGAAAAGGCAAAGAGAAATTCTAGACATTTTCAAAAAGCAATACAGGACAAAAGAGAACACATTGCTATGCTCTATTTCAAATCCATGGTACAGCCATACTGCACGCAGTTTTGCTCCCTCTAATTCAAAGACACAGTGGAGGAAGGGAAAGGGAAAAGCAAGACATAGATCGTAGATGTTTCCAGACATTATCCAAACATAACCATAGTGACTCACCACAAGATAGGTTTTGCTGAAAAGAGCTGAGTTCTAGATACATAGTGCAAGGTCCCATGGACCTGCTTCATCTCCTACCTCTAACTCCTTGACAGCACTTTCAGTGGTGTCGAGATCCGGAGCGCTGTGAAACAAACAGAGAGAGTTAGTCCCACCCCAACCAAAAAGCAACGGAGCTACATTCCTTGTAAGAGTTTAAACAACAACAAAACATCATTCCCATTGCACAGAGAAAATACTTAGCAGGCAAATGAATTCCCAGTTTATTGTTCTTAAAAAACATCCATTCTTCCACAAGGACTGTTCCTTTGCAATTTTCTGCCCGTTTGTATTTTGTGCGTCTGAGGAAACAAAGGATCAGAGATCAGATCTTTTCAGTCGATCCTCAGTAACCTTTAGGATTGGGGTTTTTGACAAGGTGCCCTCAAACCAGCACCTTTCTCTTCCAGTCTATTGCAATGCCATTCTGCTCAAGGGACTAAAAGAAGGAACCGGCAGGACGTGTCTCTTAATCCCCTCCACAGCGCAAACCTGCAGAGGAACGGGCCTTCACGGCATTGGGGCTAGGCCCTGTGATGCTGGGAGCTGTGTACTGCCTGCATCAAACTGTGTTCCCAACTAGTAACTACATCTTTTGTAAGCCAGCTTCTCAAAAGTTGTTTGCTGCTAGGTATCAGCCAACAATAAAATGCACAGGGAGAGAGAACGTCTCAAAGAAAAGCTGAACCCATGAAGAAGTAAACAAATGTCGCACAAATGTCACTTGGAAATAAGGAAATACGGTGGAGTGTAAGGAATTACGGCATGCAAGTATTCTCTGGTATATGGTCTGGCAGGCAGCCATTCTCATATCCTCCACATTCAGGGGCCCCAGCCAGAACTCGGTCAGAGATGAGAACTTTCCTTCCTCTTCAGAAAGGCCCTCTCCTTGCTTAACATGGAACAAGTTAATGAAAGGA